>NC_092049.1:107507208-108107208 GCF_003086295.3 Arachis hypogaea
TATTGTAGATCGTATTTTCTATGTAGCGGATTTTATACGCGGATAATAATTTATATTTTCTTGGACTTTTTACTATGAGTTTGTGTGTTTTTCTGTAATTTCAGGTATTTTTTCTGCTGAAATTGAAGGAGCTGAGCAAAATCTGATTCAGGCTGAAAAAAGGACTGCTGATGCTGTTGGATTCTGACCTCCCTGCACTCAAAGTGGATTTTCTGGAGCTACAGAACTCGAAATGGCATGCTTCCAATTGCGTTGGAAAGTAGACATCCAGGGCTTTCCAGCAATATATAATAGTCCATACTTTGCACAAGATAGACGACGTAAACTGGCGTTCAACGCCAGTTCTCTGCCCAATTCTGGGTCCAATGCAGAAAAGGATAAAAAACTGGAGTTGAACGCCAAACTGGCATAAAAACTGGCGTTCAACTCCACAAATGGCATCTGCACGTGATCACTTAAATCTCAGCCCCAGCACACACCAGTGGGCCCAAAGTGGATCTCTGCATCATCCATCATAGCCCACTCATATTTTGTAACCCTAGGCTACTAGTTTAGTATTTAAACACTTTTAGAGACTTATTTTGCATCTCATGACATTTCAGATCTAAACTTTGTATCTCTGACGGCATGAGTCTCTAAACCCCATTGTTGGGGTGGGACTCTGCTGTGTCTCAATGAATTAATGCAAGTATTTCTGTTTCCATTCAAACACGCTTGTTTATCTAAGATGTTCATTCGCGCTTAACTGTGATGAAGGTGATGATCAGTGACATCATCACCTTCCTCAAACCATGAACGCGTGCCTGACAACCACCTCCATTCTATATCCGATTGAATGAGTATCTCTTAGATTCCTTAATCAGAATCTCCGTGGTATAAGCTAGAACTGATGGCGCATTCATGAGAATCCGGAAAGTCTAAACCTTGTCTGTGGTATTCCGAGTAGGATTCAAGGATTGAATGACTGTGACGAGCTTCAAACTCCTGAAGGCTGGGCGTTAGGACAGACGCAAAAGGATAGTAAATCCTATTCCAACCGGATCGAGAACCAACCGGTGATTAGCCGTGCTGTGACAGAGCGCGTGAGCGTAGTTTTCACTGGAAGGATGGACGGTAGCCATTGACAACGGTGATCCACCAACATACAGCTTGCCATAGGAGGACGTGCGTGCGTGAACAAGAAGGTAGAGGAAAGCAGAGATTCAGAAGACAAGCATCTCCAAAACTCCAACATATTCTCCATTACTGCACAACAAGTAACCTTTAATCCATGCTCTATTGTTTAATTGCAATTCAACTGATAAACACAATTGACTTCCTGACTAAGATTTACAAGATAACCATAGATTGCTTCAAACCAACAATCTCTGTGGGATTCGACCCTTACTCACGTAAGGTAGTACTTGGACGACCCAGTGCACTTGCTGGTCATATGTGCGAAATTGTAAGAGAGTCACAATTCGTGCACCAAGTTTTTGGCGCCGTTGCCGGGGATTGTTCGTGTTTGAACAACTGACGGATTATTTTGTTGCTTAGATTAGGAAAAATCTTTCTTTTTGGTTTAGAGTCTTTTATTATTTATCCTTGTTAAAACACTTTAAATTTATAACTCAGTTAGTTAGAACGTGGTGTTTATGTTCATGGTAATTGGCTATCATAATTTTTTAAAAAACCTTTTTCAAAAATAATTTTTCTATTAAATCCTGTGCCAAACTTTAAGTTTGGTGTTTTCAAAAATAATCTTTCTTAAAATTTTCGAAAGTTCCATAACTCATTTGGCTAGAGCGTTAATCTGTGTTCTTGGTAATTGGGTTAGAATCTTTTATACTCTTTTCAAAACCTTCTTTTTCATAAATAATATTTCTCTATTAAATTGTGTGCCAAACTTTAAGTTTGGTGTTTTCTTGTTGATTTCCCTTTGGTTTTCGAAAATTTTGGTTTGGTTTTCTAAAAATTTTAAGTTTGGTGTTCTTTCTTCATGTTCTTGTGTTCTTGTGAGTCTTCAAAGTGTTCTTGAGTTTTCCTTGTGTCTTGATCTTAAAATTTTTAAGTTTGGTGTTCCTTGGTGTTTTCCCTCCAAAATTTTCAAAAACAAGGAGCATTAGATCTAAAAATTTTAAATCTTGTACTATCTTATTGTTTTTCTCTCTCCTCACTAAATTCAAAAATATCTTTTCAAAATATCTCTTCTAACTTCCTAACTTCTTATCCTTTCAAAATTTGTTTCAACTAACTTTTTGTTTGTTTCTCAACTTTTTCAAAACTACCTAACTAACTCTCTATCTCTCTAATTTTCGAAAATATCTTCCCTCTTTTTCAAAAATTTTTGTTTTTTTTTAACTAATTATTTTTTATTTTTTTTTACAAAAAAAAAATTTATTTCAAAATTCAAATTCTTTTTAGTTATTTTATTTTATTTAAGTATTTACTTCTTATAAAATAAAATAAATAAAAAGATAAATCAGTCCAAGTTATATCCATATATCCATCATGGACATAAGTGGAAATGAACAGTCCAGGAGGACTTTGGGGTCATATTCTAACCCCTCTACTGCTTCATATGGGAGTAGCATATGCATACCCTCCATTGGAGTTAGTAGCTTTGAGTTGAATCCTCAGCTCATTATCATGGTGCAGCAAAGTTACCAGTATTCCGGTCTTCCACAGGAAGAACCTACAGAGTTTCTGGCACAATTTTTACAAATTGCTGACACAGTACATGATAAGGAAATAGATCAGGATGTCTACAGACTATTACTGTTTCCATTTGCTGTAAAAGATCAAGCTAAGAGGTGGTTGAATAACCAACCTAAGGCCAGCATAAGGACATGGAAACAGCTGACAGAAAAATTCCTGAATCAATATTTCCCTCCAAAAAGGATGACACAGCTAAGGCTGGACATCCAAGGCTTTAAACAAGGAGATAATGAATCTCTTTATGATGCCTGGGAGAGATACAGAGAGATGCTACGAAAATGCCCCTCTGAAATGTTTTCAGAGTGGGTTCAGTTAGACATCTTCTACTATGGGCTTGCAGAAGGAGCTCATATGTCTTTAGATTACTCAGCTGGTGGATCTATCCATATGAGAAAGACAATTGAAGAGGCTCAAGAGCTCATTGATACAGTTGCCAGGAATCAGCATCTGTATCTAAGCAGCAACCCTTCCATGAATGAAGAGGTTAAAACAGTAACTGCTGAATTCAGTACTGTAAAACAAGCTGCTGAATTCAATCAGCAATTGGATTTTCTAACAAAGCAGCTAGCTGAATTCAAGGACAGGCTACAGGAGACAAGGATAGCTAATATACATATGGACGAACAGTTTAAGCAAACAAAGCAGCAGCTATCAAGGCAAATAGCAGAAGAATGCCAAGCAGTTCAATTAAGAAGTGGGAAAACATTAAATACCCCACCTCAAGGCATCAAAAATTCAAGAAATGAGCGACCCACCAAAGATTCACCTGAGGACAGTAAGAGCCCAGGAAAAAAAAATTCTGGCACTAAAACGCCAGAAAATGGGTGGAAGGCTGGCGCTGAACGCCCAGACCATGCCCAAAACTGGCGTTTAGCGCCAGAAACAAGGCAGGATTGGCGTTCAACGCCAGAAATGGGCAAGAATCTGGCGTTGAACGCCCAAATGGGGCAGAATCCAGCGTTGAACGCCCAACATGGGCACATTTCTGGCGTTCAGGCGCCAGGAGCAGACAGTGAGCTGGCGTCTAACGTCACTCCAGCTTCTGACTCTGGCACTCAATTACCAATGAGGGATCAGACACACACAAGTGCTGATAACAACCCCTCTAAAAAGGCTTCTTTAACCACTAAGGTTGAGGAATATAAAGCCAAGATACCTTATCCTCAAAAACTCCGGAAAGAGGAGCAGGATAAGCAATTTGCTCGCTTTGCAGATTATCTAAGGACTCTTGAAATAAAGATTCCATTTGCAGAGGCACTTGAGCAAATACCTTCTTATGCCAAGTTCATGAAAGAGATCTTGAGTCATAAAAAGGAGTGAAGAGAAACAGAAAGAGTTCTCCTCACTGAAGAATGCAGTGCAGTCATTCTGAAAAGCTTTCCTGAAAAGCTTAAAGACCCTGGGAGTTTTCTGATACCATGCATATTAGAAGGTGATTGCACCAAGACAGCTTTATGCGATCTTGGGGCAAGCATCAACCTGATACCTGCATCCACTATCAGGAAGCTTGGCTTAACTGAAGAAGTTAAACTAACCCGGATATGTCTCCAACTTGCTGATGGTTCCACTAAATACCCATCAGGCGTGATTGAGGACATGATTGTCAGAGTTGGGCCATTCGCCTTTCCCACTGACTTTGTTGTGCTGGAAATGGAGGAGCACAAGAGTGCTACTCTCATTCTAGGAAGACACTTCCTAGCAACTGGACGATCCCTCATTGATGTCCAACAGGGGGAAATAACCCTGAGAGTCAATGATGATGAGTTTAAGTTGAACGCTGTCAAAGCCATGCAGCATCCAGACACATCAACAGACTGCATGAAAGTTGATCTCATTGACTCTTTGGTAGAAGAGATCAACATGGCTGAGAGTCTCAAATCAGAGTTGGAAGACATCTTTAAAGATGTTCAGCCTGATTTGGAGGATTCAGAGGACATGAAAGAGCCTCTGAACTTTCTTCTGAAAGAGGAAAAACCTCCTAAACCCGAGCTCAAGCCACTACCACCCTCCTTGAAATACGCATTTCTGGGAGAAGGTGACACTTTTCCAGTGATCATAAGCTCTGCTTTAAATTCACAGGAAGAGGAAGCACTTATTCAAGTGCTAAGGACACACAAGACAGCTCTTGGGTGGGCCATAGGTGACCTTAAGGGCATAAGTCCAGCTAGATGCATGCACAAAATCCTATTGGAGGATAATGCCAAACCAGTGGTTCAACCATAGAGGCGGCTAAATCCAGCCATGAAGGAAGTGGTGCAGAAAGAGGTCACCAAATTACTAGAGGCTGGGATTATTTATCCCATTTCTGATAGCCCCTGGGTGAGCCCTGTTCAAGTCGTCCCAAAAAAGGGAGGCATGACAGTGATTCATAATGAAAAAAATGAACTGATTCCTACAAGAACAGTCACAGGGTGGCGCATGTGTATTGACTACAGAAGGCTCAATACAGCCACCAGAAAGGATCATTTTCCTTTACCATTCATAGACCAGATGCTAGAAAGACTAGCAGGTCATGAGTACTACTGCTTTTTGGATGGCTACTCAGGCTATAACCAGATTGCAGTAGATCCCCAGGATCAAGAGAAAACAGCATTCACATGTCCATCCGGAGTGTTTGCTTATAGGAGGATGCCATTTGGGCTATGTAATGCGCCTGCAACCTTCCAGAGATGCATGCTCTCTATTTTCTCTGACATGGTGGAAAAATTTCTGGAAGTCTTCATGGATGACTTCTCAGTATATGGAGACCCATTCAGCTCCTGTCTTGATCACCTGAAACTTGTTCTGAAAAGATGCCAAGAAACCAACCTAGTTTTAAACTGGGAAAAGTGTCACTTCATGGTGACTGAAGGAATTGTTCTTGGGCATAAAATCTCAAACAAGGGAATAGAGGTGGATCAAGCAAAAATAGAGGTAATTGAAAAATTACCACCACCTGCCAATGTCAAGGCAATCAGAAGCTTTCTAGGGCATGCAGGATTCTATAGGAGGTTTATAAAGGATTTTTCAAAAATCGCAAAACCTCTAAGCAATCTGCTAACTGCTGACACGCCATTTGTGTTTGACACAAAGTGCCTGCAGGCGTTTGAAACGCTGAAAGCTAAGCTGGTCACAGCACCAGTCATTTCTGCACCAGACTGGACATTACCATTTGAGCTAATGTGTGATGCCAGTGATCATGCCATTGGTGCAGTATTGGGACAGAGGCATGACAAGCTTCTACATGTCATTTATTATGCCAGTCGCGTTCTAAATGATGCCCAGAAAAATTACACAACCACAGAAAAAGAACTATTTGCAGTGGTTTACGCCATTGACAAGTTTAGATCATACTTAGTAGGATCAAAAGTGATTGTGTATACTGACCATGCTGCTCTTAAATATCTACTCACAAAGCAGGATTCAAAACCCAGGCTCATCAGATGGGTATTGCTTCTGCAAGAGTTTGATATAGAGATAAGAGACAAAAAAGGGACAGAGAACCAAGTGGCTGATCATCTGTCCCGGATAGAGCCAGTGGAAGGGACGCCCCTCCCTTCTCTTGAGATCTCTGAAACGTTTCCTGATGAGCATTTATTCGCCATTCAGGAAGCACCATGGTTTGCCGATATTGCAAACTATAAAGCTACAAGGTTCATACCCAAGGAGTACAACAGGACACAAAAGAAGAAATTAATTACTGATGCAAAGTACTACTTGTGGGATGAACCTTATCTCTTTTAGAGATGTGCAGACGGAATTATCCGTAGGTGTGTGCCTAGAGAAGAAGCACAGAGGATCCTGTGGCATTGCCACGGATCTCAATATGGAGGCCATTTCGGAGGTGAGCGAACAGCCACCAAGGTCCTCCAATGTGGCTTCTATTGGCCCACACTCTATAAAGATTCCCGAGAGTTTGTACGTAATTGTGACAGTTGCCAAAGAGCTGGTAATCTGCCTCTTGGTTACGCCATGCCTCAACAAAGAATCTTGAAAATTGAGTTGTTTGACGTATGGGAAATTGACTTCATGGGACCTTTCCCACCATCATACTCAAACACTTATATTCTGGTGGCAGTTGACTATGTATCAAAATGGGTTGAGGCTATTGCCACACCCACCAATGATACTAAAATAGTACTGAAGTTCCTCCAGAAACATATTTTTAGCAGGTTTGGTGTCCCTAGAGTACTAATCAGTGATGGGGGCACTCACTTCTGCAATAAACAGCTCTACTCTGCCATGGTTCGGTATGGAATTCGCCACAAGGTGGCCACTCCATATCATCCACAAACCAATGGGCAGGCTGAAGTCTCTAACAGAGAATTAAAGAGAATCCTGGAACGGACAGTAAATACCCGTAGAAAGGATTGGGCAAGGAGCTTGGATGATGCTCTGTGGGCTTACAGAACAGCATTCAAGACCCCTATAGGGACCTCTCCATACCAACTCGTGTATGGTAAGGCATGCCACTTGCCCGTGGAACTGGAACATAAGGCCTACTGGGCAACCAGATTCCTAAACTTTGATGCCAAATTAGCAGGAGAAAAACGATTACTCCAGCTAAATGAGCTAGAGGAATTCAGATCCACAGCTTTCGAAAATGCCAAGCTTTATAAAGAAAAATAAAAAAAATGGCATGACAGAAAGCTGTCATCTAAAATCTTTGAACCAGGACAGAAGGTCCTGTTGTTTAACTCTAGACTCAGGCTATTCCCCGGGAAACTGAAATCCCGGTGGAGGGGACCATACGTGATTACAAGTGTGTCACCATATGGTTATGTGGAGCTTCAAGATATTGATTCTGATAAGAAGTTCATTGTCAATGGACAGAGAATCAAGCATTATCTTGAAGGCAACATTGAGCAAGAATGCTCAAGGCTGAAGCTAGATTAAAAGCTCAGCAAGGTCCAGCTAAAGACAATAAAGAAGCGCTTGCTGGGAGGCAACCCAGCCATGGGGCATCAATCCTCTAAGCATTTTTGCCCTATTTTTATTTTTATTTGTTTATATAAAGTTCACGGACACTAAGGTACAGAATCATTTGTATAAGTTTACAGGGTTACAGAAGGAATCGGCACACAAAACAGAGTAAAAGAGCTCAATGGCAAGAAAACACCAGTAAAGGGGCATTTTGGGCGTTCAGCGCCCAAAATGGGCATCCACTGGGCGCTGAACGCCAGTAATGGTAGCATCTGGGCGTTCAACGCCAGAAATGGCCACCCACTGGGCGTTGAACGCCAGTAATGGCAGCAACTGGGCGCTGAACGCCCAGGAGATCAGCATTTGGGCGCTGAACGCCCAGGAGATCAGCATTTGGGCGCTGAACGCCCAAAACAAGCAGTGTTTGGGCGTTCAAACGCCAGGAAGACAGGGAGGAACCAAATCCAGTTATCCCACACGTATTTCCATTTTAATTTCAAATTTTATGCTTCAATGCATGATTTTTACATAAACATATCAAGAACACTGGTTTCTAAAATCCCTAATTTCTAAAAATCCATCTTTCCAAATTCAATCCAACTCTTTTCAAAATCTTTTCTGAAAACAAATCTATCTTTTTCACTCAAAAATCTTTTCAACTAATCCATATCTTTTTCAAATATCCATATTATCTTTTTCAAAATTCAGAGTTATCTTTTTCAAAAATCTATCATATCTTTTCAAAATTAAACTCTATCTTCTATCTTATCTTTTTCAACTCAATCTTTTTATCTTATCTCTTCCATATTTTTTTTTTTTCGAAAAGCCACCCCCCACCCCTTTAAAATTGGGTTCGGCCTCCCCCCTCCTCCATCAACAAGTGCACCTCGATCTCCTTCTATCCCTCTCCTTTCTTTTCTTTTGCTTGAGGACAAGCAAACCTCTAAGTTTGGTGTGTTTTTCCGAGATCACTAAGATCATGGCTCCCAAAGGGAAACAATACACTCCTAGAGGCAAGAAAGAGAGCGTTCCAAAACCACTTTGGAATCAAGGGAAGTTCTTATCTAAAGAACATTTAGACCATTATCTTAAAGTAATGAGTCTGAGATCAGTGATCCCGGAAGTTAGATTCGATCTGAAAGAAGACGAATATCCGGAGATCCAGGAGCAAATTCGAATCAGGAACTGGGAAGTCCTAGCTAATCCTGAAACGAAAGTAGGAAGGAACATGGTCCAGGAGTTCTATGCTAATATGTGGCAGACTGACAAGCAAAGACTATCTGGAACTGCCTGCTACGAATTTCGGACCATGGTCAGGGGAAAAATTGTTCATACCACCCCTGACAAGATCAGAGAGATACTAAAGCTACCTCAGCTAAAGGATGATCCAGACTCCTTCAACAGGAGGATGATGAGAGCAGACATTGGCCTGGATAAGATTCTAGAGGACATCTGTATCCCTGGAGCCAGGTGGACCACCAACACAAAGGGCGTCCCAAATCAACTCAAGAGGGAGGATCTCAAACCAGTTGCCAGAGGATGGCTGGACTTCATTGGGCATTCTCTGTTGCCCACCAGCAACCGTTCTGAAGTCACAGTTAAAAGAGCAGTGATGATTCATTGCATCATGATGGGAAAGGAAGTGGAGGTTCATCAGCTGATTTCAACAGAGCTCTATAAGATTGCTAACAAAAATTCAAGAGAGGCCAGGTTGGCTTATCCAAGCGTGATTTCTCTGCTCTGCAAGGACGCTGGAGTCAAGATGGGAATAACTGAATTTATCCTAATTGAAAAGTCAATCACCAAAGCATCAATGGAGAGACAACAAGCACAGGAGGAGCATATCAAGAAGAGAGCACAGGAATTCCTCCCAGAGATTCCTCAAGCGGAATATTGGGAATATCTTGAGACGTCTGTCACCAGGATACAGGAAGCTATGGAGCAAATAATAAAACAACAGAAGGAACACAGTCAAATGCTGACTCATATGCTTAAAGAACAAGAGGAGCAGGGACGTGACTTAAGGGAACTGAAGCGCCAAAAGTCTTCTGTAATACCAAGCCTCCCAAGGATCAGAGGAACCCCCATACCCCCAGAATAAAGGTTGTTAATTTCCAATTTCTGCCTTAACTCTGTGACAGTGTCCTTATAAAAGTACCTTAGAAGTCATATAGTAGTAATTAGTATCTATTTTGATTTTATCTCCAATTAAGCTATAGTTTATTTTTCTCATCATCATTAAACATGAATAAAGTAGTAGATCTTTTGAATAAGAAGCAATAAAATTTCGAGTTTTAATAAGAGAAATTCTAATTAGTTAAATGTGGTGGCAATGCTTTCTATCTTCTGAATGAATGCTTGAACAGTGCATATGTCTTTTGAATTTGTTGTTTAAGACTGTTAAATATGTTGGCTCTTGAAAGAATGATGAACATGAGACATGTTATTGATAATCTGAAAAATCATAAAAATGATTCTTGAAGCAAGAAAAAGCAGCAAAGAACAAAGCTTGCAAAAAAAAAAAAAAAAAAGAAGAAGCAAGCAGAAAAAGCCAATAACCCTTAAAACCAAAAGGCAAGGGCAATTAAAAGGGATCCCAAGGCTTTGAGCATTAGTGGATAGGAGGGCCTAAAGGAATGAAATCCTGGTCTAAGCGGCTAAACCAAGCTGTCCCTGACCATGTGCTTGTGGCGTGAAGGTGTCAAGTGAAAACTTGAGACTGAGCGGTTAAAGTCAAAGTCCAAAGCAAAAAAAAGAGTGTGCTTAAGAACTCTGGACACCTCTAATTGGGAACTTTAGCAAAGCTGAGTCACAATCTGAAAAGGTTCACCCAATTATGTGTCTGTGGCATTTATGTATCCGGTGGTAATACTGGAAAACAAAGTGCTTAGGGCCACGGCCAAGACTCATAAAGAAGCTGTGTTCAAGAATCATCACACTGAACTAAGAGAATCAATAACATTATCTGAATTCTAAGTTCCTATAGATGCCAATCACTCTGAGCTTCAATGGATAAAGTGAGATGCCAAAACTGTTCAGAAGCAAAAAGCTACTAGTCCCGCTCATCTAAGTAGAATCTGAGCTTCATTCAAAAACTCTGAGATATTATTGCCTCTCAACCTATTAGTCTTCTATTTTATTTGTCTAGTTTCTTGAGGACAAGCAACAGTTTAAGTTTGGTGTTGTGATGAGCGGATATTTTATACGCTTTTTGGGGATAATTTCATATAGTTTAGAGTATGTTTTAGTTAGTTTTTAGTCTATTTTTATTAGTTTTTAGGAAAAATTCATATTTCTGGACTTTACTATGAGCTGTGTGTTTTTCTGTAATTTCAGGTATTTTTCTGGCTGAAATTGAAGGAGCTGAGCAAAAATCTGATTCAGGCTGAAAAAGGACTGCTGATGTTGTTGGATTCTGACCTCCCTGCACTCAAAGTGGATTTTCTGGAGCTACAGAACTCGAAATGGCATGCTTCCAATTGCGTTGGAAAGTAGACATCCAGGGCTTTCCAGCAATATATAATAGTCCATAATTTGCACAAGGATAGACGACGTAAACTGGCGTTCAACGCCAGTTCTCTGCCCAATTCTGGCGTCCAGCGCCAGAAAAGGATCAAAAACTAGAGTTGAACGCCCAAACTGGCATAAAAACTGGCATTCAACTCCACAAATGGCATCTGCACGTGACTCACTTAAATCTCAGCCCCAGTACACACCAAGTGGGCCCCAGAAGTGGATCTCTGCATCATCCATCATAGACCACTCATATTTTGTAACCCTAGGCTACTAGTTTAGTATTTAAACAACTTTTAGAGACTTATTTTGCATCTCATGACATTTCAGATCTAAACTTTGTATTCTCTGACGGCATGAGTCTCTAAACCCCATTGTTGGGGGTGAGGAGCTCTGCTGTGTCTCAATGAATTAATGTAAGTATTTCTGTTTTCCATTCAAACACGCTTGTTCCTATCTAAGATGTTCATTCGCGCTTAACTGTGATGAAGGTGATGATCAGTGACATTCATCACCTTCCTCAAACCATGAACGCGTGCCTGACAACCACCTCCGTTCTATATCCGATTGAATGAGTATCTCTTAGATTCCTTAATCAGAATCTCCGTGGTATAAGCTAGAATTGATGGCGGCATTCATGAGAATCCGGAAAGTCTAAACCTTGTCTGTGGTATTCCGAGTAGGATTCAAGGATTGAATGACTGTGACGAGCTTCAAACTCCTGAAGGCTGGGCGTTAGTGACAGACGCAAAAGGATAGTAAATCCTATTCCAACCGGATCGAGAACCAACCGGTGATTAGCCGTGCTGTGACAGAGCGCGTGAGCGTAGTTTTCACTGGAAGGATGGACGGTAGCCATTGACAACGGTGATCCACCAACATACAGCTTGCCATAGGAGGACGTGCGTGCGTGAACAAGAAGACAGAGGAAAGCAGAGATTCAGAAGACAAAGCATCTCCAAAACTCCAACATATTCTCCATTACTGCACAACAAGTAACCTTTAATCCATGCTCTATTGTTTAATTGCAATTCAACTGATAAACATAATTGACTTCCTGACTAAGATTTACAAGATAACCATAGATTGCTTCAAACCAACAATCTCTGTGGGATTCGACCCTTACTCACGTAAGGTAGTACTTGGACGACCCAGTGCACTTGCTGGTCATATGTGCGAAATTGTAAGAGAGTCACAATTCGTGCACCAGCTATGCAGATGCCGGATACTTGTCTGATCTACATAAAGGGAGATCTCAAACAGGATACCTGTTCACATATGGTGGTACAGCTATATCATGGAGGTCCACGAAACAGACGATAGCAGCAACCTCCTCTAATCATGCTGAAATACTGGCAATTCATGAAGCTAGTCGCGAGTGTTTTTGGCTTAGGAGTCTGATTCAATATATTCTGTCATCATGTGGACTGATTGATCACAAGATAGCTCCAACTGTCCTGTTTGAAGATAATACAGCATGCATTGCTCAACTTAAAGGTGGATACATCAAAGGCGACAGAACAAAGCATATTTCTCCCAAATTCTTTTTCACTCATGATCTTCAAAATCAGGGGACAATTGATGTCCAACAGATCCGCTCAAGTGACAATCTGGCAGATTTGTTCACAAAGTCACTCCCAAAATCCTTCTTTGAAAGATTGGTACATGAGATTGGGATGCGCCGATTTCGAGACATTAAATGATGTCGACAAAAGGGGGAGACTGTACTCTTTTTCCCTTGGTAAGGTTTTTTCCATTGGGTTTTTCTTGACAAGGTTTTTAATGAGGCAGTCCTCTTCACAAAGGATATTGTACTCTTTTTCCTTCACTAAGGTTTTTCCCATTGGGTTTTTCTTTAGTAAGGTTTTAACGAGACAATAATCATAAATAGTCATCCAAGGGGGAGTGTTGTGATAGGAATGGGACGTGGATGTCCATTTCCTATATGAGACTTGCATTCTCAAGAGAGAATGAAATTAATGAAGGAGAAAAATATCTTTTCTATATGCTTATAAATAGGAAGTTAACCTCCGTTGATGTTACACACAAGCAATAAAGCAAAAATATTTCTCTCTCCTTACATTATAATATAAATTCTTTCTACTTTCTGTAGTCTTAAGCTATAATAATAATATTAGTATATATATTAATCATTCTTATTATATTGAGATAATAATTGTAGTGAATATTAATACTATAGTTTTCTTTATTTATTCTACAACACTATTTAGTAATTTTTTCCGAAAGTTTACTGGTATGGGCAACACCAACATCCAATTTATAAAAATTAAGTTTGTTGTTGGGGTCGCACTAGCGTACATATATTCAAATTTACAAAGATTCATATTATTTTGACACGTGTGCATTGGATCCCCCTTGGAGCAAGCAGCTTTGTAGATAGTTGTTTTCAAGAAAACGAACGGCTTGGCTTGGCTGAAATTGTGAAACGGTACTCTCTCTATGTTGGGTTGGATTGAATGTGTATGGATTTGTTTGCATTTTGAACTCACATGTAATTTTTATTTATTGTTAGCAAAAACCTTGAACATGCAACTCCATTGTTGGGTATGGGTACTCAATACCTTTACTGCTGCAAAATGGTTTGTATCACTTTAGCCCCCATGACCACAAAATGAAAAAAAATATATTGTAGCCCTATAAAAATCAAGAGATTTAACTTGATTTATCTATATTTTCCAACACTATGTAACTTGCAGTTTATTTAAAGATTTATATTTACACTTCTCTTTATCTTCATACATAATTTTAATTATTCTGCAAGTCCCTATAGTTTCACCAAATTTTCAATTAGATCTCTATACTTTTTTCTTTTCAATTGGGTCCCTATACATTAATTTTTTTTTCAATTTAGTTCCTGTTAACGTTAAACGTCAAAAAAATATTAGTGAATTGTGAAATTACTTGTATACCCTTAGGGACCCAATTGAAAAGAAAAAAAGTATAGGAAACTAATTAAAAATTCGATAAAATTATAAATATTCAATGAAAGATATTTCTATAATTCTTATTCAATGATTCTACAACATAAAAGATATTCCTATAATCCTTTTTATTTTGTCACTATTATTCTTTTGCTTATTTATATATAAATTGTAACAAAAATACCTCCTTTTTTTTAACTTTTAAAATATCTTATATTAAAAATATACAAAAAAAAAGGATCAGATAAAATGAAATAGAAATAATAGTAATAAGTATATGTGAAATGAATTGTCAAAATTATTCCCCAAAAATATAACAAATCAAATTTTATACAATACAACAAGATAAAGAATTTATTAACGTAACTTTTTCTAAAGAAAGAATTATATAGCAGACAAAAGAGTCTGTTCTCAATGCTTTGGACTCCACATATTAGTGATGCTTTAGCTCTCACTTTCTTCAAGTACCAAATACCTGCTCCAATTCCAAATGTCCCAGCAACTAAAATGCCAGTTACTGTTCCTGCAAACACAACACATTACCCTCATCTTCAACTTGAAAAGTTTGCTATGAATAATAATCAATACACTACTTCAATTAGCAGTAATTACCTGCAATTACATGTGCCCTTGTATTGTGCAGTGCAATATTATAATCTATAAAATAACATACAAAATTCAATTCATGATCATTACTTTACTAAAAGGGCAGAATTATATTATTGAGGTTGTAAGATACCTTTGCAATGAGTAGTGAAATTTTCATTCTCACAAAGGCACATGAAACTCTCTGTCTGGGTATCAAATCTACAAGTTCCACCTCCTTTGGATGGATCCTAGCAAGACACTCATAGTGAAAGAACATTCCGACATGGTAAGACACTCATATAAGATCTTAATTCTAGTTGTTAGTTAACAATAATGTATAGACTAAAATAAAAATCATTCCATTATATGATGATAAAAATATAACTAAAGATAAAAATATCAATCCACATAACACAATAGAAAAACAATTAAATAGATAAATATAAGTATGGGTTCAGCAGTATATACCTTGTGTTAAATCTTAGATGATGTGATCAAAATCACAAAATGAAACCACATATAGATCTTAAAACCAAAAAAATCACTCTCAGAATTACTAATCAGATGCAAATAAAAAGAAATTTCCCAATTATCGCTATATAATCTAACAAATTGCAAAGTTGGAAAGTGCATTAATCAAGTAGTCCTTTGTTTGATTGAAACTTTGAGAATACAAATACTACATCACAACATAACCAAATAATGTTCCCTTATTTCTGAAATATGAATCCAAATAGTAGTTACTACTACACCCAACATAGATATTTATAAATACCTATGTACACAGTCAATGCCTGTGACTGAAATTTGATAAAGAAGCATAATTCTATCATCTTTGCATCACTATGGTAAAGATAAAGATCCATGGTACTAAATTCGAATTCAAAATTTTCTTCAACTGCAATAATTCAATCCAAACAAGCCACTGCAACCGCAAGTCCTGCATCCAACCTAGACAATATGAGCCTCCATCTTTACCACATTATCCTTAGACTTCATTCATACAACTTCCACCCAAGGTGGTTCTTGGCCAAATAAAAAGGATCATCCTTAATCTCCTTATTCAGAGTATCCACGACAGTTTTTCCATCACCAACCAAACCCAAATTTAGCAAAAAATTAATTTATATGTCAATTCACTAATTAACAAAATTTCTTTACATAAATATTCATATTGTAAATTCTAAATTACTATATCAAAACAATCCAGAAATCAATTCAAAAAATAGATACTCAACCAATGCCATATTTTTTGAAAATTAAAATTAGCATAAACATGTTACATCAAGTTTTAAAAACTGAAAAAAAAATCAATTTTTTATATGTTACCTGTTTTGTGACAGATCGAGTACAGGGAGATCAAGGAGAGGCGCAGCGCGGGGACGAAAGGCCAGACGAGAGGTCAGGCGCGGCGAGGCGCGGCGTGGTGCGGTGCGGCGCAGCGACGTCAGGCGAGGCGAAGCACCGCGAGGGACGGCGACGGCTTGGATGGGAAAATAGCGCAGAATACTTCCGAACAAAATAACGCAGAACAGACCAACGCAGAGAGAAGGAGGCGACGGACGGCCGACCACCAAGCGTCTGTTGCAGACGACGCCACAGAAGGATGAAAATGACGGACAGACGCAGGAGATGACAGTGAACGCGATCTCCACAGAGCAACTGAGGGCTAGTTAGGTTTTTTTTTTCTTTGGGATAAGATGCAGGGGCTCTTTTGGTATTTTAGAAAAATACATGCTTGTTTAACTAGTTATTCAACTAAATCATTAGAATATTCGTTTTTTACCAAGAATATTCTGTTATCTTTAACGTTATTCTGACGGTAGGGACTTAATTGAAAAAAAATTTAACGTATAGGGACCCAATTGAAAAGAAAAAAACTATAGGGACCTAATTGAAAATTTGGTGAAACTATAGGGACCTGCAGAGTAATTAAACCTAATTTTAATAAATAATTAAAAAGTTTTTATTTTTAATTATAATCAACTATAGTAATATAAAAAAGTAATGTTTAGCTAAATAATTTCAAAAAGTAGCAGTTTGGTATTAAATTTCAAAGAATGGTAAAAAAAAATACTTTTTCATTTATTTTAAAAGTTGAAAATTAATGTTAAAAGGTATTATGTTTTTTTTTGGGGTATCTCTTGAATATATAGTTGCTGGTAGGACTGGAAGTGAGTCGAGTTGAGTCGAGTTAGACCAAGCTCAAGTTCGACTCACAAAAATTGAGCTTGGCTAACGACTCGACTCATTAACAATCGAATCTATTTTTTAAACTCAAGCTCGACTCACCAAAAGCTCACGAGTTGGCTCGAGCTCACGAACTGACTCAAATAATAGGAACATAATCTATAATTCTATATCAATAAATTATAACTTATATATTTTAAAAATTATTTAAAAAGATCAATTTTATATATTTTTTATCTATCAATAAATTATGAATTTTTTATTTATATCCTACATCAAAGTTATATATAAAAAATAAATATAAAATTTTAAATAATTAAGATCATTAATATATATAATTATATATTACTATTTCATATGTATATATATAATATTAAAAGTATAAATTAAATACAAATATATATATATATATATATATATAATCGAGCTAATTCACGAGCTGAGCTTATCCAAACTCAAGCTCGGCTCATTTAATTTATGAGCTCAAGCTTAACTCTCCAACTCACGAGTTTAGCTTATCGAACTATTAACGAGTCGAGCTCAAGCTGGCTCATGAACTAAGACTCACTTCCAGCCCTAGTTGCTGGAATCATTATAACAGGAGATCTTTAGACTTTAAAATGTTTACTTTTGGAGAGAAACACACTAATTGATATTTAAAATAAGCAAAAGAATATGCCAAAGATTAAAAAAAAAATCAGCTAAACAAGTTATTTTAGGTAACTAAAAGTCTACCCAAGTCTTTTTTTTTTTTCAAAAATATTATTTGCATATCAAAATCAATTATTAAAATTAGTCATCATAGAATTAGTGTATAAATATATGTATAGTTAAATTTATTTTAAAAGTGTATTTTATATTTTAATATATATTCTACCTTTATAACTAATTTTAATAGTTAATTTTAGTATATACCTAAATATGATTATTTTTCTATTTTTTTATGTGTCTCCTCCTTTTTGTATGTACCTATCAATTATTAAACTAATTTAATTATATTTAATTGTCAAACGACTTTATCATGTAATATTACTAAGATAAAATATCAATTTAAGAGAAACAATAGAATAATAAGGAAGAATAACAATATATAATAACATATAATTTTTTTTAAATTGAATTTGTTATATATAATAACAACATAATAATTTTTTTAATATTTTATATAATTTTACATTTATAAATTTCATAGTTATAAAAAATAATTTATAAAATTTTTATGTTTATTTTTAAATATTTTATTCTTAATTTTTAAATTATTTTATTAAATTTAAAATTTTTTAAGAATACATAAAAATTAATCTCTTAAAAATAACAAAAAGCGACTGATGTCTGTTAAGCTACTAGTAAATAATTTAATTATTTTTATTATTTTATGTAAAAAAATTTTGTTTATTACAGTCTAAAAAAAATATTAAAATTAGTAGTATAAAAAATATATTTAAAATTTAATATTATGAAAAAAAATTATATAAGAACTAATTTGATCTATTTTTAAAATTTTAGGGATAAAAATGACTTAGGTGTATATTTTCAGAGACTATTTTGATTATAAACCGTTAAGTTTAGAAAATTAACCCAAATGATGAACAAACATTATTATATAATTTTCAATTGTTTGGTTGATGATATTTTGTTAATTTTGTGTTGATTTCTGATTTTATTGTCTAATTGTAATGGATTTTAATTTCTAAGTTTGCCTTCTGAACTTCTGAATGTAATTGTTGATTGTGTTCTGAACTTCTAGATGTATTTTGTTAATTGTGTGTTGATTTCTGATTTTATTGTCAAATTGTAATGGAATTTCATTTCTGAGTTTGTCTTCTGAACTTCTGAATGTAATTGTTGATTGTGTTATGATGTTGCATGTGTTGTTAGTTTGTTGATGTAACTAGAGATTGTATAAATCCAGAAACTATTTCCGTTGATGTGTTGGTGGTGTTGTTAATTGTATTTGATTTGTGCAAGTTTGTGTTGGTGATGGTTGCTAATTAAGTAATTATAAATTTTTATTTTTGAAAATAGAATTTTTAATAATTTTATTTTATATTTAATTAAATCGATTGAATTTTGATTGAATTTCGGTTGAATTATTAATCCGTTAAACCAATTATTTTATTGGTTCATTGACCGGTTTGGTTTTCAGAACCTTGATTCTCATAGCTATCTAAGCTGATTGAGTTCTTCTCCTTCATGTTGTTCATCTAGTATTTTCTTTTTCTCAGTTTAGTTTGTCTGAGTCTCATTGAAAAAAGCAAACATGGTGAGATTTGTAAGAAAAAGCTAATGAGAGTTAAAAGACAGTGAGTTAAACTGTGAGAAAAAGCCATAGGATGTCTCAGAGGTCCTTTGTACATCTTTCTGTTTTGTTTCATGATCCTGTGAAAATTTTCTTACAAGTTGGGTTAGCACTTGACTGTTAAAAGCTAGGTTGAGTCCTAGTCAAATTCAGATTGGGTTAGAATCTGGATTTGTCCCAGATAGAATTGGGTAGATCCTAGGGAAGCATTGATGTTTGTAATCTTGTAAAAGAGATAGTGAAATTTCATCATAATTGTAATGGAGATTGGATGTAGGTTACATTGCACTGGATAATTGAACCAGGATACATGTGTGTGTTACTTCTTCTTCTCTACTTTGATTGTGGTTCTGTTACTCAGGAGATAAAAATAAAATGTCTTTTAACTCGTCACGAGGCAAAAAAAATATCTCCTGAGTTCTTTGAAAAAGCAAAAAGATATTTCTGGAAAAAGATAAACTAAGATTCAACCCCCCCTTATCTTAGCCACTAATAATCATCATAAACAAATTTATTACATATCAAATAACATGTGACATGCTACGTGTTACTGATCTGACACGTCAACCAATCATCTTGTGACATGCGACACTTAATGTGACACATTATCATCTAACTGATAGAAGTACCAAGTTGACTTACATTTTACCTTTCAGAGACTAATGACTAAAAAAATCATTTAAAAACCAATTTGAAAAATAAGTGATCTTTCAAGGAGGAATTTGACTATTACTCCTTAAAATCCAATAAAAATACTTTAATTTTTAAAAAAAAAAACAAAAAAACCAATTCAAATAAACACCAAATATGTTAGAATGGCTAGATACATTTACAACCCACAATTCTCTTTATAATAGATATATTTTTGAGTTTTGAAATAATTTATTAATTTAAATCCACACAAATATCTCTTCTTATAAATTAAATTTAAATTTCTAATAATTAATTATCTAGAAAATAGGTATATTAATCTTAAATAACAAAAAATAATTTATAATTGTTCTCTTTTTATTTTCACCATAACTAAATATTTTAATTCTCTATGTATTTTTAAATAAGTTTGAATTATTTATTCAGAAATTCTTCGCATACAAGCGATTAAGGCTTGTAAGTCTTACAAGTCCAATTAAAACTAACGCTCAAAACGCGCTTCTTCTTCTTCTTCCTCTTTGTCTTTTTCTTCTTCTTCTTCTTCTTCTTCTTCTTCTTCTTCTTCTTTTCTTTCGTTTCTTCCCTTCTCTTTCTCCTCCTTCTTCTTCTTGCTGCACGTTCTTCTTCCTCTTCCTCTTCTTCTTCTTCTTTTCTTTCGTTTCTTGCCTTCTCTTTCTCCTTCTTCTTCTTCTTGCTGCACGTTCTTCTTCCTCGTCTTCCTCTTCTTCTTCTTCTTCATTTACGTACGTGCTTTTCTCTCTGTTTTTTTCTTTGTTATTCTCGATTTCCATTGTTTTTTGACATCAGACTCTGAAATCGTTTTTGAAGAAGAAGAAGAAGCAGTAGAAGATGAGGAGGAGAAAGAGAAAGAGTTCTGAATTATGCATAAGGTGTACTTCAACGAATTTTGGGTGTATGTCTTAAATCCTTTGGGTGTAGTTTTGTAATTCTTTGGGTGTATTTCTATAATCTTTTGGGTGTATTTCTATAATCGTTTGGGTGAATTCCTGTAACCATTTAGGTGTATTTCTGTAATCGTTTCGGTGTATTTCTATAATCGTTTCGGTGTATTTCTAAAGTTCCATTATCTTCAAAACGATTTCAAAGCTTTATTTCAGAAACCATGAAAATCGAAAAAAAAAACGAAGAGGAAGAGGAAGAGGAAGAGGAAGAGGAAGAGGAAGAAGAAGAAGAGTCGTTCATAATATATGGTGAGTGTAACGCTTTGAAAACTGAAAACGGTTGAATAACGCATTAAAAGGTCCGTGTGTAGCAACTTGTAAGACTTGTAAGTCAAAAAGACTTGTATGTGTAGCAGGCCTCTTATTTATTATTCTCTATTCATTTGCAAAATTTTATTCATTATTAAAGCAATTTATTTCAACATAAATTTGATAAGCCTGGGGTTGAACTTTTTTACAAGAGTTTTTTTTTTTTTTTTTTTCAGAAATAAGAAGCTTCTCATACATGCAACATAACCCATTCATAATTCTTTTTTTACTCTTGTCTCCCTTTTTTTTGGGACTTGTTACTCTTGTCTTTTTCACTTTGTGCATCAAAGGTATACACCACTGCAAAGCCCGAAACTATTTTTCACAACTTCATTCGTAAGTCTATTATATTAGGTAAAACGGATCCCACCTATCACAATTCCGTTTTGAAAACATAACTTCAGCTACATATTCCAGACACACGCACAGCCAGCTGAAGCGCTGTTTCTTATACTACCACATTTCAGCCATCTACGAATGCGTCAGACATATCTGTAAATAATCATCTGTACACTATAATTCACCTTGTTGTTGTTGCTGTTGTTTGGTTTTTTTCTTTTTTTAGGAAGTGATTATAGAACGGGTGTTCATAGCATGGAATTTTGAATTATACCAGTTTTAAAGCAAAACTAATACTACCCAAATTATATACTTTATTGTTATTTAGATTGAATCAATTTGATTTTATATTTTAATTAAATTCAAACAAGTGCAATTTATTTTGAGATTTCAGTTTAAAAAAAGTAAAGTCATTTTAATTTGAGAAAATTAATCAATTAATTAAATAATAATTATAATACAATTGAATAAAATAAAATATATAATAAATTAAACCTGTTATGATCAAATTTTGGAAATAAAATAATAATGTTATGGAGTTTAAATTAGATGAATTCAAATTGGAATCTAATACAAATTATTATTATTATTATTATTAAAGATAGAGACTCAAACGCGCAACCTATAAATGAGTACGAGAAGATTATGCCATTTGAGTTATAGTTTAGCATCTAATATAAATGATTGTTATCTTAATTTTTTTAGTTTAAATGAAATTGGAATTGAATTGAATTGGAGTTATTACTTATTAGACGAGCTACCTTGTTTGGATTGGTTTAAAATTTTATTTTTAACCCCTGTTAGTTAGAGATATTTCTTTTCTTTTTTTTTTTTAAATGGTTTACTATCAAAAATGCTCGACAAAAATACACTCGAATTTTATTATTGACAAAAATGCTTTCAAATAATTTAAAAATATAACAATAATACCCAACAATAAATATATTTTTTCAAAAAATATTTTAGAGATTGAATTTTGATGCAATTTTTTGCAAGCATGATTATAAAAATAATATATTATTATACATAAAAATTGGTAATTTTTTGTTAAGTATATAATTTTTTTATAATTGTTTTTGTTAATAACCAATAATACTTTTAAAAAATCATAAAATAATATATACTTAACAAAAAATTACCAAATTTTAAGAATAATAATATATCATTTTTCTAATTATGCTTGCAAAAAATTGAATCAAAATTCAATTTCTAATGTATTTTTTGAGAAATACATATTTAATGTTAGATAACATTAAATATGTATTTCTCAAAAAATATATTAGAGATTGAATTTTCATACAATTTTTTACAAGAATGATTAAAAAATGAGATATTAGTATTCTTAAAATTTGGTGATTTTTTGTTGAGCATGTATTTTTTTTTTGTAATTTTTTTGTTAACAAATAATAATACTTTTAAAAAATCATAAAAAAATATATACTTAAAAATAATTACCAAATTTTAAGAATAATAATATCTCATTTTTTTAATTATTATTATAAAAAATCACATTAAAATTTAATTTTTAATTTATTTTTTAAAAAATATATATTTATTGTTAAATATTATTATTATATTTTTAAATTATTTAAAAATATTTTTTTAATAATAAAATTCGAGTATATTTTTGTGATTGGAGAGAGTATTTTTGTGATTGGAGAGAGTTTTTGGTGTTAACCCTTTAAAAAAAATATTTATACACGCATACCCTTTTACTCTGGTATAATTTTTGATACTCCTCCTCCACATTCTTTGTTTCTCTCTCACTCTCTTGTTCTATTCTATCTACCCTTTTGATCTTATTGATGCTCTTCACTTACAACCCTCGTACCCAATTCAGTTCCCTCTACACTCTACACTCTACTTTCCCCTTCCTGTTGAACCCTATTTCCTCTTCTTTCTTCTTCCCTCAGATCTCAAATTGTGTTCATGGAAATGTCTTCGAGCCCTCGCACCGTTGAAGAGATCTTCAAGGACTACAGCGCTCGTAGAACCGCTGTTGTTCGTGCACTCACTCAAGGTTCCTAAATTACGCTTCTCTCTCTCTCTCTCTCTCTCTCTCTTCGCAATTTTTAGCTCAAAGTCGTTAATTTTCTCCTTATTTATTTGTTTAGTATTTTTTTGTTGTTGTTTCAGATGTTGATGAATTTTACGGCCTCTGTGATCCAGGTAAAGTGTAATTAATAACGGATCTGATTTTTTTCTGTGATCTGTTAAATTTTGTTGTGTTTTAATTTACGTTATGTGTATATAATGGAATTTCGGTTCTGGATTTGTTTATGTAATGTGTGAATTGTGAATTATGCATGCTTGTTGGAGTTAGTCAAAGTTGACTTTAATTGTGACACTCTGGAGAATTTAGAGTGAAACAAAATTGGTGTGCAAAATTGAGAAGATACAAAATGTCAGTATGCTACATTTGATTAGTATTGTTTGAGTTTGGTTAATGTTATGAGTTTTAATTTTGGTGATGCACTAAGAATATAAATGTCTTGCAAGGATATTCAATCAAATTATGTGTATTGTATTTAGTTCTCAAGTAATTCTGTGTGATTGTTTAAGACAAGGAGAACTTGTGCCTTTATGGACATCCAAATGAATCATGGGAAGTAACTCTGCCAGCAGAGGAGGTTCCACCGGAGCTTCCTGAGCCAGCACTTGGAATCAATTTTGCTAGAGATGGCATGAACCGCAGGGACTGGCTTTCTTTGGTTGCGGTTCACAGTGACTCATGGCTGCTTTCTGTGGCCTTCTATCTTGGAGCTCGTCTTAACCGCAATGAGAGGTAAAATCTGGCTTTAGTGGAGAGGTGCATGCATGTTGTGATTCACTGTGACATGTTTAAGTATGTCGTACAATGTTGAGAAATATACATAATAAATTTGGCTTTATTGCTTAACATTGGTCTAACTTGTCATGGTTGATGAGTGTCTCAAGAAAAGTGTTATATGTACAACTTGGAGAAATACTTAGGTACTCCTACAGCAAACTGATTCTCTTACTCTGAGCCATTCATATTTTCACACGTAAACAAATGCAGACCAGCCTTGTTTATTCAAATTAAATTAATTACTAAAATGAACTAACCATGGTTAAATTGACTAAAAATATGACTAAAATTTCTACCACTCATAAACATCCAGAACTTCTCGTAATTGTTGATGGTGTCATCATCGGTATCTTTGCTGCAGTGGTTACCAACTTTTTCTTATACATTAAGAATTGAACGTGCATATCAATAAAATGATGAAAAACAGTTCCACTGCAAATATAGTTTTTTATAATATTAAGACTAAGCCACTGATTTTTGTGATTTAAATGAAGGTTCTGATCTTTGTTTCTATTTGTATTGAATTTGTACCTTTTTGGTTTAATATAACTATATTAGGATGAGGGCCAATTTTATGATTATATTTGGTAGAATGTCATAAAGGTAATGGCGGTGCATAATGCATTAAAGCTTATATATTTCTATGTACTGATCTTAAAGACTGACAAGTTTTGGACTTTTAAACTTTACTTAAATGATTCTAAAAAGAAAAAAAAAGGAAAAAGAATGAAATGAAGAGGGATAAACAAAGATAGGGAAGAGAGCGATGAGGGGGGCATAAATGAATGCAGGAGAGAGGGGGTAAGGGCCTAAGGGGTTAAAAATGGGGGATACATATAGTTTTTATGGGTTAGTTTATATGTATACTTCACTAAGGTTAGTTTGTTTTAGTAATTTTTTAAAATATAATTTAAAGAAACATGGCTGGCCCACAGTTGGCTGACATGTGAAAACATGAAAGGCTTAGAGCAAGAGAATCAATTTGCTCCAAGAACACCTAAGAACTTCTCGTACATCTTGTATGTGGACACCATGTTAGTTGACATTCCATCCACCATTGAGTAGGATATGGTGCCCACTTAAATTGTGTCCTGATGGAGAATACAAGAAAAAAAAAACAGAATAGCAAGAAAAGTAATGATATTATCACCACTGAGAGCAAGATGATGAACTCAGCTTGTATGGAGAGAAAACTACGAGGAAAATTAGCAAAATAGAGATCCTGCGACTTGTAGCAGCTCATACTCCTAGCACAATCCTGAATTATGGGAAGCCTCTGTCCTCACTCCCTACACTACATATATGATTTTTTTTTTTTAAAGAATCACTACATATATGATTCTTTCCTCTAACACATTGCACATGGGCCCTCTGCTTCCAGCATAGCAGTAATCTTTCCTTCACTCTTCTGCTAATTAGTTAGGTTAGGCCTCATCGGCCCACATGACTTCCATGATCTCTATCATATTCTGGTATTGATCAATACCCAAACTTCAGGGACTTTATCTCTAATTCTAACAAGTCTGCATCCCATTCAATGGTTGATGAAATATGAGCCGGTGTAGTATCTCACAGCATGTGCGTGCATAACAAGCTTCATGTCTTTAATGGAATTATATTTTTATATAAACTGGAAATGGTGTCTTCCTCTCTTTGCTCATTGGTGATGCTATAACCCTATATACATGCATCCCTTAGATGGGAAGTATTTGAAAAAAACAAAATGTTAATTTGAAGCTGGCAATGTAAGTATAGATTGCCTTTGTGTGAAGATTTACATGTGTAATCAACCATCATCCTGAGAAATTTGATAAGCATTGGCAATTTGGATTTACCTTTTGATGTAGCATGAAGCTCTGAAAATGCTGCTCTATTGAATTAGAAATTGCTGCAGTTGAAGAGATGAAAAATTGAAAATAGATACAACTATCAGAATCTTTTAAATGTTGTAGCATTGTTAACGAAAATGTTATGCAACTTTTTGTATCATTGTCTTCATTGAAGGTTACCTGCTTATTTATGACAGGAAGCGTTTATTTAGCTTGATCAATGATCTTCCCACTGTTTTTGAGGTTGTGACTGACAGAAAACCAAGCAAGGACAAACCCACTGTGGATAGTGGGAGCAAATCTCGGGGAAGCACCAAGGTTAGTGTCACTCTCTCTGGATTGTTTCTTGTTGAGATTCTTTGTATTGCTTGTTCATTATAAAATTTGCTCCCAAAATCTTGTAATGAAAGTGAATATGCTAATATCATTAATTCATTATCACTGTATTGTTATATAATTAAAATATTCAATTTATGCTAGACAAAGGAGCAGATAACTTCTAAACTAATCTCCCAATAAAGGTCGACACATCCTGTTAACCTGTTTTGTATGACTATGATTTTACGATCTTTTATCGGCTGCTCCAATCCCAATTTCAATGTGTAACTAGGACTTGGGGATGCTGAACAAGATCTCAAAATCATAGAGATGGGGTGATTTTCTTGAGCTAGCTATGCTCCATATCATTGTTATACTTTATTACTACCCTAAGCTTATATATATATGAAAGAAAAATTGAAATCAAAGAGTATGTATGGACTAGATGTTAGAAACCTGTTGGTAGACGATCTTTGTTTTTGCATATGATTTGCAGCATTATTGAAAAACTGTTAAGACAGATTTAAGGCTTTAAGAGGTGCATAGTCATTCCACAGCATATTGTATTCCCTATATGATGCTTTCTTGTATCTATGTTCACAGAGGTCAAGTGACGGGCAAGTTAAAAGCAACCCAAAGTTTGCAGATGAGGGTTATGAGGAGGATGAAGATGAGCACAGCGAAACCCTCTGTGGTAGCTGTGGCGGAAATTACAACGCAGATGAATTCTGGATTGGCTGTGATATTTGTGAGAGATGGTTCCATGGGAAATGTGTGAAGATTACCCCGGCAAAGGCTGAGAGCATAAAGCAATACAAATGCCCGTCATGCAACATGAGGCGGAGCAGGCCCTAGGCCGAACGGTAATTCGCACACGGGGCAAATATTCGTGTCGTGGCTGACAAGGATACTGTAATATGTTTAATGACTTAGAGAGATGGGTATAGTATCTGTGTCTAATGAGGTAATGTCGCAGGGATTAAGTCTGTTTCAGCAACATGGATCCTTAGTGTGTCACATATTTTAAAGAATAGATAAACTCTAATTTAATCAATTTTTAAATTTGCTTGAATGTATACATTGTATGATGCTTTTTTTCTTTTTCAAAACCTGTTTCATAAAATTAAGGTGCCTAGTTTCTTCTAACTACACACTGATTATTATGCTGTTTAATTTGTTGACCAAAGTTATATATGAATGGTGTGCCATGAAGCATGGTTGCTTGTTTAAAATATTGCATTGTCTTAATCTGCAGATATGTGTAATTTTAATATTTTGTTGAGATATTTTAAATTATGTGTTGCATCAAATGTGTAGATTTTACCTGGATGAACCAATTGTGAACTTGAAATAGATATCTCCACATGCTGTCATCCAGAAATGAAGTTGTGCATATCAATTTGCTTGACGAATTCTTGATTCCATTTGGAATATTTGAGTTCCATATATGACGAAATGAAGTGGCTAAATCATAGGATAAGTCAAAAGATCAAAGGATGAAAGGTGAAACGAATTTAGTGTTAGTTTCTTTTTGTACCTCTTCAATTTTTTTTTTTTGGTAATACCTCTTCAATTATTTTAAACATGGACGAAACGGGAAAATAATAATATATATACCCTTTGCTCTTTATTGTCCGATTTGAACGAAGAAAAAATTTGGATTTCCAAGGATAGAAACGGAACAATAACCTTATTAAAAATTAGTCACTAATAGAAAAATGTTATTTATACACTAAAATTAATCACCACAATCAGTTATTAATATATTTATATATAAATATATATGTTTAATTTATTTTCAATGTGTATTTATATTTTAATATCTATTTTATTCTAATGATTGATTTTAATAGCTGATTTTAATATACACTTAGCATGATTGATAAAAATGTACTTCAAACTTCAAAATTATCTAAAAGCTTTTAGGTGCTTTGAGAGCGTTACCGGAATTGTTATAATAACCCATAAAAAATTTACTTGAAATCAAAGTTTGAGTAGTGAATTACATTCTAGAAGACCAAAGTTTAAGTTGGTATTTTATTAGCATACTCTTTGAATGTAATCCTTTTTCGACGTGCAAGGTGGGATGTTTGCTATTTGGCACCAAGAAATTGTTCATAAGAATGCAGTTTTTTTTTTTTTAAATAAATAGACAAAAATACACATAAAAAATTTTTGGAGTCACAAAATTATACATGACAATCAAATTTTCAATGTGCAATCTAAAAATGGCTAACATGGACAAAATTAACCTGCCGTTAGAAGAGTTTAGTTTCTATTTATTTTAGTGCTGTCCAAAAAAACGGTAACTTGACACTCTTTATCATTATTTTGAGTAATTGAGGAGAAAATTAACAAATTTTATTTTTTAAAAAAATTTAAAAAATTATTATTAAAGGGTGGAGTGCCCTTATTCTAAAGCATAAGTCTAAAAAAAGCGAATAAAAAAACCATAGAGAAATTGATGCGTCATTGTCTATCACTATCATCGTCCTCCTTCATCCTTCCATCAAAACAATAATCATTTGGAGTCTGTGTTAGTCAACGTGTCACTCAACATGGTTAGTGAGGCATTGTTGTTGATGTGTGATTCCAGCAATAGGGTTTCGTATGGTCTTTGTGAAAGCGCTTCGTTTATGACTCGGCAATAACAAAGATAAATAAGTACTCACTCTCATCATCTCCATTGATATTATCCAAGACTCATTAACTATATTTGTTACATTGGGTTATTATTAGCGAAATTTTTTTTTTTTTATTTTTAATCTGAAATAGAAGGATACTTTAGGGGAATTTTGATTGGTTTTGTTTTTATGTTTGCAAAAAATGACAATTCACATTACTCTTATGTATCATCATATGAGACTTATGCTTTTAAAATAAGGACACTCCATCCTTTAATAATATTTTTTTTCTTATTTTTTTTAAAAAAGTATTAATTTCTATCTTAATCCAAAATAATGATAAAAAGTATCAAGTTATTGTTTTCTTGGCCACATATATATTAAACTAAACAGAAACAAAATTCTTTTAATGGCAGGTTAGTTTTATCCAATTTTAATATATACATTAAAATTTCAATTCTTTTATGCATACTTTTGTGATCCTAACCATCTTTCATTTATACTTTTGTCCATTTACTCTTTTTTCTTTTTCATTACCTCGTTAAATTCATTAAACTTTTCAGTTCATTCCACTCAACTTTGACTAAATCACATCATTCCATTTTTACTTCATTGTAGGTCACTTTCTTTCACTATGTATAATGTATTTAGAATACCCACACGTAACCATAGTAATCAAGGTAACGTGCATGGCATGTCTTTGTGTGGGATCTAAAACCTATGTTACTAACTATAGAAAGCCAAATCCACTTACTACTGAATTTGAATTTCATGAGGAAACAACACGTTTCAATACATATATGGTGCCCCTAAAGACATTGACTAAGGGTGTGTTTGAAAACTCATTGGAAGGGAAGAAGTACGTTTAGACTTCTTGAAAGCTTCAACATTTGGTTTGGGAAATTTTTTTTTTCACGAATCCAGAAGTAATTTTGCTACCAAAATCAACATTTACAAGAAGCAACTATTTTTTAACTTCTGCTTTTTCCTAACGGGGTTTTAGTCATGGATACTAACTATTTATTTATCTTTTACCAACTTTATCCTTCATGTATGTTATTATATTATTTATAAAATTCTTGTTATTTCTATTTATATGAACTCTATTTTTTTATTATTTATTATTTTTATTTTTTTTCAACTGTTTGTCTGATATTATACACTTTTATAATTGTGATTTTTGTGTATTATGTTTGTTATTATCTTTTTATAATATGATTTATTGATTCTATTAGGTAAAGTAAATTAAACAAAAAATTAACTGTAAATAATAATAATAATAAAAAATTATAGCATACTAAAAAAAGAGTACTAACAATACTAAAAATATATTATATAAAAAGATCATGAAGAATTTTTAGATTTGTTTCAATTACTATAAAGTAAATATTTAATTTTTTTTTATTATTTTTAGTACTCTCTTTTATAATTGTAATTCTCATATACTATGTTTTAGTGTAATTTTTTATAATATAGATTATGATTCTATTAAAAAAATAAATTAAATAAAAAATTAATCATAGATAATAATAAAATCATAAACGTTGGATTTCAAATTAATATTAAGAATAAGATTATTGAGAGTACTAGAATAAGAGTACGATGTAAAAAAATACTAAAGTAACATTTTTAATTAATACTTAACAAAATGTAACATATTTGATTAAATATATATATATATATATATATAATTTATATTGTTCTATTTTTATTTAAAAATATATTTTATATATTTTTATATATTATTTTTATTTTAGTAAGTAAATATTAATTTTATTATAAAATTAACTAATAAGATATATTTAAATATCTAAATTAAAATGATAGGATAATATAAAAAAATTATTTAAGTTGAGGTCTATTTTAGTAATTTTTTATTTAAAAGTGATTTTGAATGGTATAAGCCAAACAATATTTATTTTATTATAATCAATTTTGATAGAAAAATTATCAAACATAAATCACTTTAACACAAATTTACTTTTTATCAAAATCAAGTTTGCAAAATTAATTTTATGCAAACTTCCATTTACAAACTGTAATCCAAACACACACTAAATCATAGACATTCTCGCCAAAAAAAGAAAAAAAAAAAAAAAGACAGAGAAAACAAATCCTTGCCTTATTCCCGACAAAAAAAATATACAACACAAACAAAAATATTTTAGTCTGATATGCAGTAGGGGTGCACAGATCCGGTCCGGCCCGGTCCGAAGGTCCGGCCCGGTTTCAAACACTTTAGGGGCTAATTTGGTGTAATTTCATCAGGTTTAGGGTCGGGTAAGGGTCTCAAAAATAGACCCGTTCATTATTTCGGATCGGGTCCGGGTCATAGCTCGGGTCACCCGAAGTCGGCCCGGTGGCCCGGTCATCATACACAATTAATATTTTGTGTTATTAGTGATGGATCATGACTATTCTTATGTAGAATTTAAATATTGTAAACTTTAATATTTTGTGTTATTAGTCATTATAAGACTATAAGTTAATGTTTTATGTTTAGAATACATAAGACTTTAGACTAATGCATAATATTGTGTTATTTGTATTAATTTAAATATTTGGTATTATTAGACAATATTAGTATTGATTGTGGTTTTGCTTTAGTATTGATTGTGGTTATGCTTTAATTTTAAAGAAGGGTTGGTTCTTGTTATATTTTTCTAAGCAAATTTTACCATGTTAAATAATGGTTGGAGTATTGGAAATTTGGATATTTTTACATGCTAGCTTACAAGAAGGTATCAACATAATGTAATGTTAACGGCCCGGTTTTCACCCGATTTTCACCCGGTATAATTGTGGCCCGAAAGTGTATTGGTTTCATCGGGTCTAAGGTCGGGTTCGGGTCTAATAAATAGATTCGGTGTATATTTCGGGTCGGGTCTGGATCACATCAAACTCGACTTCACCCGACCCATGTGCACCCCTAATATGCAGAACCCTCTCCCTTAAAAGCCGTCGTCGTTGAACCGTTAAACCAGTCGAAAATTGATCCGTCGAATTGAACTGGAATCTAACCGATTTTTGACAAATTGCCAATACGACGTCGTTTTGCCTCAAAACTCCTGAATTTTCCCTCACCTCACACTACTCTCATCCTGAATCTTCAAACGTAGAAGAGAGGCCGCCCTAAGCCTCCATCTCTGCAAGCTGTCCAGCCACCGGCATTGTCGCGTCTGCTCCGCCGTTGTCCGAACTACTCCAACGTTGCATCAACGCGTATGTTCCACCTCTTCTCGCCGCGCTTCCGCCCCTTTGCAGCCTCTTCTGTTCCATCGTACTTCCGTCGATGTTCATCCTCTATTCTGTCGCGCTCTAGCCCTCGTCTTCCACTTCGAGTTCCCCATCTGTGTTCTCTCTTCTTCGCGTATTTGAGTTCCATCCCTCGTTTGTGCTCCATCTCCCTCAGCTGTGAAAGATAATTTCTCTTCATTGTTCTTGTTGGTACTGGTTTCTTCTTTACTACCTTGTATTTCTTGCTGCTATTTAAAGTTTAATTCACGCCTCTCTTCTCCGACCCTTAAGTCCTCTGTCAAATGCCTTCTCTGCAGCATGCTCACTCTTTCTTTGTCCTCAGCAAAATCACATCTATCCTTCTTGCATGTAGTCCCAAACCCTTTGAAAAATACAAAAAATTTTACGTTGGCACTCTTTAATTTGACTATGTCAATTTTTTTTATTTTGCTTTAATGTAATGTTTTCATTTTTGCTTAATATTATTGCAATGAATTTGAGGTGTAACGAGTTTCACCAATGTGATTATCCTATTATAGCTGTTTTTGGCTGATTTTCTTTGGTTACCAAATATTTCCGTTTTGTAAAAAGGCTTCTTTGGTTTATGTTTTATTTGTTGAAATTTGTATGTTTCTGAAGAACTTTTTTGTAACGATTTTATCATAGTATATGTTACAACTATAAATGAAAACCAAATAGGCTCTAACTCTGTTGCATATATGCTCATTTCTTTCTTTCTTTTTGTTTGATTGAAGTGCTTGACTTATGTATTCTTAGGACAAAGTGAACTTATATCAAGGCATTTGCTGTTTTTCAATAATGTGTTGAATGCGTGAGTTTGAAGAGGTCTTTTAATGCAAGAATTCAAGTTTGTATTAGCATTATCCTACCCTTAAGTTATTTTGTGCATATGTTTAGAATTGAATTTTTCTGATTATGTTCAATAAACTAGGTTAAATAATTTGCAAGAGAATGTAAACAATAAATTTAGCTATCAATATCATTTTGTTGATATATAATTATAATTATGTTTTAGTGTGTATTTATATTTTATTTATTATTTTATTATAAACTGGTTACTTCGGTTAAACTGTATTCGAATTGGTCGAACTAATAAATCAGTAAACTAATAGTTAAAACGATTAAATGACCAATTTAATTTTCAGAAACTTAATTTTAAATACTCAATTATATTTCGTACTTCGAACTAAAACACATGCTTTTATTATTACACAGAATGCTATTTAAATAAATTGCATTCTACCTCTCATTTAATCAAGATATACTCCAAAATAGTTTTTTAGATTAGTTTCTGTATATTAAAAGTTTTTAAAATTTTAATTATATTAATTATGTTTTTGAAATTGAAAAAAGTATGTCATATTGGTCCCTCAATTTTTTTTCGTGAAGTGACTCACATTAAAAATTAATATACTATACTTTTGTCTATCTTAACAATATAATTAGTGCAACTAAAATTTTAAAAATTATTTTATTGCACACAACTAATTTCAAAAATTACTTTAAAGCTTAACTCTATATAATCGTTAAATAAATATTTGTTGAGACAAAAATGAATATAAACACTAAACTATAACCAGCATGAGAAATGCTATTTATACACTAAAATCAACTATCAGTGTATTTATGTATAAATATATGTGTAGTTTAATTTATTTTCAATGTGTATTTATATTTCAACATGTATTTTATATTGATAGCTAACTTTAGTGGCTGATTTTGGTATACACATAGCAAAACCCAACTAGCATATAGTGGGTTGTTTTGGACAATTACAGACACTAACAAGAATCTAAGCAAAATGAATGTACCTTGGAAAACATCACCCACCTTGGTAAATTCTCTGTCTCCAACCAATGTTTTTTTGTCATTTTTTGGCCCTATGTAACTATAACCCCTGCTCGATAGTCAGAACATGGTCTTGGGCCTCAGACCCCAAAAGAAAAGAAAAGAGCAGTTATGGGTTCCACTCGCTCAGATGCCTCTGCCAATGGCAAAGAACGCCTACGCTGGACACACGAACTCCATGATCGCTTTGTGCACGCTGTAAATAGGCTTGGGGGCCCTGATAGTAAGTCACTTTCATCATTCATATCAATCTTCACTTGGTTGAACTAACTGCCTAATTTGGTAATTATTTTGTTTACAATAATTATTAACACTAAATAACACCTTTAGCAATGGCCTAGTGGTAAAAACAACACTGCTAATGACTTGCAATTTTGGAATTTCTTCAAATGTTTATTTTTTTTTTAATTTAGTTCCTCAAATTTCAGTATATTCTCAAAATTAATTCTATGATTTTATTTTGTCTCTTAATTTCAGTTGACCAGAAATAGTCCTTTAAATTTGACTTCATGACTTTGTTTGATCACCCCAAATTGGATAATATAACTGAATTTGATCCTACGTGCACTCACACACCACATGATCATAATAATGACTCATGGACAAAATTGAGTTAGGACATCAAATTTCAAAGTCTGAATTGAATTATTGAAAGTTGAGAGATCAAATTGAGTTAGGAAATCAAATTTAAAAAAACCATTTTAGATCCATTAACATTTGAGATACAAAATTGAGCCTCATAGAATTTGGACCAATTTGAATATTTACTCCTTACATGTGGTTTAACGAGTTTGGCCCAAACTGGCATATTGATTTGGACATTTGGTACTAATTTAACGGGTTTTTACCAGGTTTAAACAATGTTGACAGAGAAAATTGCACATTCATTGCGATCGATGAAGTAGACTAGTTAGTTTATCTATTTTTTCACTTGAATCAACCAATCCAATCCAACTTGGATTTAATAATTATGTTGTACATAATATAAGATAAAAAGTACAACATGATAGTTTTTCTAATTTCTTTTTTTGTTTTATTGGGTCATGGAAACTAATCACTTAATTAATTTTGATTTATACATTTTCCCAATGTATAATCATTTAGACGCAAGAAAATATCCATGAAGTATTACTTATTAGTTGGAATTAGTTATAGCTGGTAGCAATAGCGAGGATATAAATTAGAACATGAGCATAAGATCATTTAAACAATCAATTAATCATATGAAGTAGTAGAAAGAATTAGGGATTGATCTGCAATGGTTGGTGTATTAGGGGCAACACCAAAGGGTATATTGAAGGGGATGAAGGCCATGGGTGTTTCTGATCTCAGCATTTATCACGTCAAAAGTCACTTGCAGGTTCTTATCTCTCACAACACTTCTTTCAACTATTCACTTGTTTCTAATTTGGAAAAGCCTAAAACTTTAGTACTTGTATTTAATGATAATACCTATAAATTTTAGTGTGTGTATGTGCGCCATTTTTAACATCAAAAATTTTATTTAATATATTTTTACTACTCAATTTTGTTCATTGTGTATATAAACATCTCAAATTTTTGGTGCATAAATATCCTAATTCAACTATTTATATATGCACATGTACCTAATCTAGATGGATTTTCAATTTTTTTTTAATATTTTCTTAATAATACATAAGTTTTTACTTTTGACTATGTGATTGGGATCTTTCCATGTTGAAAAATGTGAGGAATGTGAATATATATGTAAAGTTGTAAACCAAACTAACAAAGTTTCCATTGTAGTTATTATATGATCTTATAGGTTAGAAGTTATTACGACACAAAACCATGCACATTTATAACAAGTATTTCAAAAGAAAAAAAATTATATACCAATTGGGTTATAATTTATATACACTAACTAAAAACTTTGTATTGAATATGTTCAGAAATACCGGATCTCCAAATTGATTCCAGAGTCTACCTCAAGTAAGATTCTAAATAAAAATTCATGATATATATCGTAAATTTAGTTGAACTTATGAATTAAATCTCCCTTATCACTTAACTTTTGATTGTGAAGAAGGAAAGCTTGAGAAGAGAAGCATATCAAATACACTGCCAAATTTCAGTTCTACATGGTGAGTTAATAAGTGCTATTCAATTTTCTTTTCTTTCCCTTTTTTGTAACCCTCAAGACATAGTAGTCATAGTGTTACATACTATTTTGGTGTTATGTGGGTAAACAGTGCTCTTCAGCTGAAGGAAATTCTTCAAATTCAGAGGGAGGTGCGAAACCGCTTGAGTGATCAAGCAGAGGTACTTTTTTACACCCTTTAAACCTTCTAAATAACATATATTAATATAACATTACAACTCTTTAAAATAGTTAAAAATAAGTTATATTAGGTGATATTATCTTCTTTATTTTTTTAAGAGTATCTGATAATATGCTTTATATAATTAATAGTTCACAACTTTGAAGCATAGTTCAATTAAAGCGAGTCATTTGTCGTCAAATATAATTTAAAAAGTTTAATTACTCTATTGATTCTTATAGTTTCACAAAATTTATAATTAGGTCTTTATATGTTTTTTCTTTCAAGTAGGTTCTTACACTATTTTTAATTTTATAATTAAGTTCTTGTTAATGTAAAACATGTTAGAATTAACGAAATATTTTTTTATAAATTAAAAATATTTATAATTAAGAACCTAATTAGATCTTCGATTACATATTTTCTGTTAGGAATATTCTATTAATTTTAACGTTTTCGATACAAAATAATCTAATTACAAAGTTAAAAGTATTATAAAAATCCAATTAAAAGAAATAAAAGTATAGAGACCTATTTATAAATTTAGTGAAACTAAAGATACCAACAAAATAATTAAACTAATTTAGTTTTAAAATAGGCAGAAATGTCAAGAGAGTGAAGAAAAATCTACGCTATAAGCTGAGGTGCGAGTGAGATGATAAAATTGATAATCTTGTAACAGCAAGTCTAAACTCCATCCAAAATTAAATGACTTGAAAGTGTATTTAAGTAAGGTTGCATGTTTTGTGTAAGGAAATGTTGTTTTGTAAGTCTAGAGTATGCTTTTTTTGGTGTTCTTTGTTGTCTGTTGCTTGTTGTTTTGTTGGTGGTGGTTGTTGTTTTTATTTCTTGGTATGCTTGTTTTGTTGTTGTTTTTGAGTCTCTGTAACTTCTTTTTCAAGTTGGGGATGTCTGAGAGAGTAAAAACTTGTAAAAAAATAAAATAAAATAAAGTTACACGTTTTAAATATATTTTTTTTATTAGGGTTCCCATGAGATGTGTATTTTTTTTTAAAATAAATATATAAAATATATTAATTCCTAAAATATGTGTCATTTTACATGGGCACACGAGAAATTAATTTTTGAATTATTTTATGAAGAGTCCCACGAAATCAAACAACTCATTTTGCATGCGTCACTCATAAGTTAACCCATTTTATAGGCACTCTTCGTAAATCGTAAATAGTCCAAAAATCTATGGTCCCATGTAAAATAATAGAAATATAATTTTAAAATACTTTAACCAAATAAGTATTTTGAGGATTAATATATTTTATACATTTATTAAAAAAAACAGCCCTGAGATGCTTCTTCTCATTATCATTTTCTTGTGTGGTGAATAATTTTTGTAGATATCACTCCTACATAATAATAATAATAATAATAATAATAATAATAATAATAATAATATATGATCAGTAAATATTATCTTTTTTTGTCAGTAATAATTTATAATTATATTTATAGAAATTGTGCACACAAGAAGTATATAATTTGTATCTATATTTATCGTAATTTATACACATAAATCAATACAGTTTGTATCTATATTTTTTAAAATTTTATACATAAATTAATAAAATTTATTTATTAAAAATAATTTAATATTTGTATTGATCAATAATAACTAAAAATACTAAAATTGCTAGCCCTTAAAAGTTTGAATCCAAAGCAATGAGATATTGTAAGCACATCCATTTTTCTCTATTTGACAAATTTAAATTTGTTTCAAATTGGTTGGAAGGTTCAGAGAAGGTTGAAGCAAAAAATTGAAGCACAAGACAAATACCTTGATAGAATTGGACAAAGCCATGAAAGCAGAACAACAATCACTAGAAAATCTTCCAAGCCATCATCATTTTGTGCTACAAACAATAATAATAAACATCTCCCTTCTCTCTCTGAGGAATCAGAATCTATTATTGAGACACACCCTGAAGTAGTAGTAGAAGAAGAGGAAGAGCATCAATCATGTTCCAAAAGACAAAGGGTAGTAATAGATGAGCATGTTTTTCCATCAAGCTTTGAACTTGAACTAGAATCATCCACCACCACAGAATTCATTGATCAATCATGGAATCTTTCATGGAGTCAACTTGCAGCTGCATGTGAATCACCTTTGATGCCAGGATTCTTATTATAATAACAAGTTCTGTATAACTAAAAATAAGTGTTTCCAAATAAAAATGATAGATGATGATAGTATATAGTGTTTGCATTATCTTATCTTTCGGACCTTCAAAGCATTTTCATGGGAACATTTTTATATCATGGAGGACTAAGAAAGGAAGATATTTATATATCCTTAGAAATAAAAGAGAATATTTTATGATATCTCTATTATACTCAGCATATTAAAGGGTATCTCTTAGGATTAGTAGTGTGATATGTATATCTGCTGTTTTTTATGATTGTTTCCTTATTTGTTTAGATTAGAGTTTTACTATATGTTATGATTAATATATAGAGTTGAGTGTTCTTTTCTTGTAAGACACACTCAATAGCATAGATATATTTCAATATATGTTTGTATTATTATTTCATTGTTGTTCTCTTTTCTCTTTTCTCTTTTCTTTTCTTAAATAGTTAAATTAAATTTCATTGAGGGCGTGTGGTGGCTGAAATATATAAATAAACATTCCTATTCCCCATGAAAATAAATATGGATTATGTGCGAGAAATTGATATACTCATAGAATACACAAAAGGGTATTAAAATCCAGGATAATTTATCAATATCTAAAACATATTATCATGATAAATTTTAGAAAGTTAAATTTAATGGTATTTGTATAAGTTTTTGGAGTGTTTTAAAATGTTTTAGATGATTTTAGAACATTCTAGAATAATCTAGAAAGTTCCGGTATATCCTAGAAAGTTCTAAAAGACTCTGAAATGTCATAAAATATTTTAGAAGAGTGTGAATATATATAGATGTATATAAAAGTATGAAGAGTAGTATAAAATAATCTAGAAGTATTTAGAGAAATATGGTAGGATAGATATTTGCAGTGAAGGTTTTGGATGATCAATCTGGACCGTTAATTAGATTTAATCCTAACCATCCATTGAGGAGGTGGATGGCTATAAATAAGGTGAGAGTTAGGATTTGAGTGTGTGAGTCATTTGTAACAATTACTTAGATAATAAAGTGTTCTTTCCACCAAAGCTTCCTTTCTCTTGTGTACTCTTGCCTTCTTAGATTTCTTGCTAAGTATTGAGAGTTAGGATGACTTGGTCTTAACTCAAAAGGTTGAGTAAGTTCAAGTGTCAGCTCGATAGTGTTGGAGTGTGTCCAAGGCTGTGGCAGTTTGATGGAGTTGGCTAAAGAAGGTAAGTCTAAAAGATGTTAGCTAGAAGATGACCTTCTCTACACCAAAGGGAGAAGATTATGCATCCCTAAGTGAAAAAATATAAGAAAAAAGTTGGTGAGAGAATACCTTGATACCAAGTGGGCTGGTTACCAAGGTCAGCGAAGAATCTTGACACTCATTGAATCTTCCTATTATTGGCTTCAAATGAGAGATGAAGTCAAGAGTTATGTGAAGACTTGTCTTGTGTGCCAACAAGATAAGATTGAAAACAAGATACCAAGTGGGTTGTTGGAGCCTCTGCCTCTACCAGAGCGATTGTGAAAAAGTGTATCTTTGGATTTCATCTCTGTCTTACCGAAGTTCGAAGAATTTGGATCTATCCGTGGTAATGGATCAATTTTCGAAGTATGATACCTTTATATCTACTCCTATTGATTGCACTGCAGAGGAAGCAGTGCCACTATTCTTAAAAAATGTGGCGAAGTACTGGGGATTACCTAAGATCATCAGCAGTGATCGAGACTCATGCTTCACAGGACGACTATGGACAAAGCTGTTCAAACTTCTTGGATTGGAGCTTCACTTCTTGACAAGCTTCCATCCTCAAACAGATAGACAAACTTAGAGAGTGAATGCCTTACTCGAGTGTTACTTGAGGCATTTCGTAAGCGCTAATTAGAAAGATTAGATAAAATTCCCAAACATTGCTCAGTTCTCATACAATCTGCAAAGGTGTAAGTCCACAGGAAAGACTCCGTTCGATATTGTGACTGGACAACAACCACTTACACCACACTCTCTTTCTTCCTCTTACTCAAGGAAGAGCCCTAGAGCTTATCATCTGATTAAGTCTTGGAAAGAAGAAGTAGATATCGCTCGTTCTTACCTCGACAAAGCTGCAAAGAGGATGAAAAATTTGGCAGATAAGAAAAGGAGGAATGCGAGCTATCAAGTAGGAGATAAGGTAATGATTAAACTTTCAAAAGGATCATAAGGGCTTGATCCACAAATACGAAGGGCCATTTGAGATGATTGGGCGTGTTGGAAAGATTGCTTACAAAATACAACTCCCTCCCTCTATGAAGATCCATCTCATCTTCCATGTGAGTATTCTTAAACTATATCATGGAGACCGAGAGGAATCGAGTAGCGGTGACTCGAATCGTGCTCCACCCGTGGTGATTAGATCTTTTGATAAGGAAATAGAAGAGATCTTAACTAATCGCATTTTGAGATGCAGAGGAGTATCACCAAGTATCCAATACTTGATCAAGTGGAAAGGACTCCCGATAACTGAAGCTAGTTGGAAAGCTCGTGAAGATCTGTGGCAATTCCAAGAACACTTAGAGCGCTATTATGAATAGAATGTGATGAGGACGTCTGCGTAATAGGTGGGGGAGAATGTCACGGTAAATTTTAGAAGGTTAGATTTAACAGTGTTTGTATAATTTTCTGGAGTCTTTGAAAATGCTCTAGATGGTTTCAAAATAATCTAGAATGTTCTAGAAGTCTCAGAATATTCTAGAAGGTTCTAGAAGTCTCTGGAAGGTCATAGCATATTATAAAAGAGTGTGGATATATATATGGATGTATATAGAAGTATGAAGAGTAGTATGGAATAATCTAGAAGTATTTAGAGAAATGTTATAAAATAGATATTTGTAGTGAAGGTTCTGGATGATTAATCTGGATCGTTGATTAGATTTAATCCTAACCATCTATTGAGGAGGTGGATGGCTATAAATAGGGGTGAGAGTTAGAGTTTGGGTGTGAGTCATTTGTAACAAATACTTAGAAAATAAAGTATTCTTTCTACCAAAACTTCTTTTCTCTTATGTCCTCTTGTGTTCTTAGCTTTTTTGTTAAGTATTGAGGTTTAGGTTGACTTGGTTTAGCTCAAGAGGTTGAATAAATTCGAGTATCGATATGGTAGCATTGAAGTGTATTCAAGACTGTGACAATATGCTACCAAAAAGCTGACCTCTATTTAATCTTTCTAATTTTAGAATATTCCAATGCCATGGCAATGAGGATGGATATTTTGCTCTTCAATTTATATATTCCTTCAACAAATTTGTTCAATTAACTTCAAAATCTATCATGATGTATATATCCCTTAAATATCTAAAGACTAACAGCATGTTCGCAAGTTGTAAGGGAAAAGAAAGAAAAGGCTTGGGAAGGGGATAAGCGCAAAGAAAAAGAAGGGATCCAAGAAGGGCTTAAGATTTTTAAACCCACTTCTTATTGGTAAGTTTAAAAAGGAGCCTTGGAGTAACGATTGAGCTATTTTCATGTGACTTAAGTTACGAATTTAAATTATGAAAATAGCTACTGAAATAATTATTAGGTTAGAATGCATATATTATACTTTTTAAGTGCGGTCTTTTCTAGACTTTATGATAATACGGAATATTTGTGCACTGATTGTCTTTTTTTATTCATAAGTTTAAAATAGATAAGAAAAAAATACAAAAAATGGTATACAATTTAAATTTTAAAATTGTTCATAATCATACTAATATTTATCAAAATTTAAATATATGAAATAAATTTTATTTTGACAATTATAAATTATAACATATACAATTATAATATAAATAAAATATATAGTACATATTTTATACTAAAGAATAAAACATGACCCAGTGAAAGAGAGACTTATGTGAATAGTTATATTTTTAATACGTCTTCTTATATAAGAGTCTCTTTTAGATTTATGTTAATTTCTATATAGACTCTCTTTCTCTTTTTATTTATTATATGAGTAAATGGTTAAATTAGTTTTTGAAAGATCACTCATTCACTAAATTATTTTTTGAAAGATTTTTTTAATCAAATTCGTCCTTTAAATATTTGAAGTTAGTCATTTTAGTCATTCCATCGCTTCTGTTGCTAACGGTATCAAAGTTTATTAATGTGACAAGTTAAGTGATACCACAATACATACCTAGTAGTCCTAATTGGTAGCTATCATGATAAATATATGAAATTAGATCAAATAAACTCCAAATTGAGGGATTCCAATGCCTCAAGTTCTTTCTTCAATTAGATTTTGATTTGATCTAATTTCATAAACTTATCATGTTAATAGTTAATTAAGATTCCTAGGTATGTGTTGTAGTATCACATAACATGTCACATTAACAAATTAGGGCACCATCAATTAAAATAATAAAAGAACTAACGTGATTAATTTAAAATATTTGAAGGACAAATTTGATTAAAAAAATCTTTTGGGGACCAATTTAGAGAATGAGTGATTTTTTAGGGACTAATTTGACCATTTACTCTTTATTATACTCAAATTCTTTCTTTTAGAATCAACAAGGATTGAATTCTACTTTTAAGCATAAAAGTTCTGATATCATTATGTCATGAAACTACTTCTCTCAAAAGTTTAAGCCAATAGGACAAGGACTCTAAAGAGTAATTCAAGTCTCACATTTCTCAAAAATAAAGTTTCGAGAGAATTTATAAATGCGAGGCATTATTCACCTTATGAACTAGTTCTGTGGTTGAGTTAGACCTACTCAATCTCAATTCTAATATACTATTAAAACTTTTCTAAGGGAACGGATCCTCTCCAGTGGAAGAAAAAATTGACACTGTCCAGTGTTTGATCTCAACCCTTGATAAAATCAATTGTCCTAATTATAATTATAATTATGAATATTACTTTCCGAAATTTTACAAACCCTTCTTCTCTTCGATTCCACTTTCCACTAACCTTATTCTCTTCTGCTGCAGTAACAACAATAAGAAAAAGCTCTCTCTTCTCAAATTCTTCAAACCCTTCTTCTTCTCTTCAATTCCAAACTCCACTCGTCCTATTCTCTTTTTCAGTAGTAACAACAACAAGAAGAAGCTTCAATCCTCGTTTTCTTTCTCCTGCTTCAGCAGCTCTGTGAGTAGAATCTTAGCCATTGAAGGCGAATACGAATCTTGCATCGAAAACAAAGGGCCAGAATATGAAGGCTCCATCTCCCGAGGTATGACTGCACAACACAACGAAAAAGAAGAGAGAGCTTTTAAAATATAAAGTGAAATCTAAGGTTTGAGACCTTTTTAGGTACTTCTCTCTTTCTCTCCCTCAGTCACTAAATTCCTAAGTTAATAATCCTTGTTGATAATAATTGGTTTAAATTTGTGTGGTTGGTTTTGCAATTAGGCAGGTACCTGAAGTGTCTTATTACTGATGTGGATAACAAGATGAGAAAAATTAGTTCTTTTTTTTTTCTTTAAATTGCCATAGTTTGGTTGTCTAAGTTTTGGATAATAATGTTGTGGTATATATAATATTTTTCTTTGGTTGCGATTAGATACTGAAAAAGAAACATAACAGTAGATAAAAAAATTCATTTGGTTATGTTTGCTATTCTATGATATTTTATTCAATTCTTTTGATTTTTTTATTTGTGTTTGCTTTTGAGTTTTGAAAATGATGTCTTTTTTTTCCACAAATAAAATTATTTTTAAAATTCTGTTTTTTGAATTAGGCATTTAGTGTCACTTCAAAATAAGTATAGGAGAACAATGAGATTTTAGAGGATATGTGCTGTAAGTTTTGCCTGTGTAAATAGTTTTATTGTTCCTGCAATCATCTTATGGTTTAAAAATTTAATTTATAATAAAATTCGATGACTTTACTTGTCTATAATGTTGGCCATTCAAATAGTACCCTGTTTTCATTATTTAGACCTTAATAATATTTAGTGGTGATTGAATTTAAATTATATTATTTTGTTATGCAAAGTAGCCACTGCTTTTAATTGGTATGACAGGATTTGAGTCTGTAATTTTTAAATTTGGTAGATAATTGCTAATTCTGTAGATCATTGCCAAAGCAAATGAATTAGGCAAAGATCCAATCAGTTTAAGCGAACGCTTTTGTGAAGAGTTCTGCCAAGACATGATAACACTTAATTGTCTGACTCATGAAAATTCTGATGTTGAAGATGAGAAGCATGAGAAGAAAACATCTGTTCAAAATTATAATAGGATATTGAGTATGAATTGGTGTAGAGATAAATTTATTGTGCATGAATTTACTGTTCAAAGTAATTGTATATGTTCTATAATTTGTGATATGGTATTATAAACATACCAATTGAAAGAGAGAAAAAAGATTGTATACAAATTCTAATCAATCAAAATAGTAAAATTATAATATGAAAATTTAAGATAAATATCCCAAAAAATAAATTAAAAATAACAGATTCTTCTCTTTTACACCATTTTATTTTTGTGAGATTTATCATAATTTTATTCCAATAATTCAGTCAAATATTTTATAAGATCAATAGCAATCCAAATATATTTGGTATCAAAAAGCTCTTTTAGCATGCATCTAAAATTCTACAAAAAAAAAAAAATATAAAATTATTATTAAGAGAAGGAAGTAAATAAAGTATTACTATGCTAATTTATTTACAATAATGTAACTAATTATTTATTGAGATATTTTGCAACTAAAAATTATCTTAAATTTAAATTTTCTTAATTGTTCACAAATGTATTTGGTTGAAGAAATACATCCAACGGTTTCTATTAGATATAAATAATCATAGTAATATTAAACATCAATAAAAAAATCCAATCATGTTAAATAATATATAAGTATTATTTTACAAATAGTTAAGAAACTTGCCATTAATAACCTATTAAAACCATGATAATCTTTTTGAGATATTGAATCATACAGCTTAATGACCTGTATAACATGAGAAGGAGAACAATTTATAAGAGTTAAAATAATCTAAAATAAAATAAAAATAAATATAAAAACATAGAAATTTAAAGTACTCAACATTGTACTCATACCATCTACTTTATTTTACTACTTAATTTATAACTCTATATATTTTGTGCTATTTTACTACTTAATTTATAATTCTATATCTTTTGTGCCAATTTTTTTGTTCACTCACAGGTAGCATTGTTTAATAAATTACTAAACTACCTTGTCTTGTTGTTATTGTGAAGTGTTGCTAATTTGACTCTTCTTCTTATTTTTAGTTGCTTTTCAATCCAACTTTTTGGGCACCTAAAATTTCTCACACCATTTTTTCTTTTCAAACCTTTGACTTCCAAGTAGGGATGTCAAAGGGGCGGGACGGGGCGGGGGATGCCTCCCTGCTTCCCGTCCCCGCCCCAGAATTAATTCCCGTCCCCACCCCATTCTTCGCCATGGGGGAATAATTGTCCCCATCCCCGTTTTCCGCGTTTCCCGCGGGACCCCATTCCCCATCTCCCTATGTTTAACATTCATATGGAAATTATAATAAAAAATATCAAAAAAACCAAAAAACAAACTACAAAATATTATTACAAACACACAAACATATCTTATCCAAGATTATAAGTCCAGAAATATAACATAGCAAATCATAGTCCATAAAATAAAATCTTGAACAATAGGGTTAGGATTTTTCAATGAGTGAAATTACTAAAAAAAAAATCCTATATTATAAATAAAGTAAGGGTTATTCAGTAAGTTCAAAAATTCGGGGAATTATCGGAGATGGGGCGGGGATCCCCACTCGGGTCCCCGCGCCTATCTCGGAGAAATTTCGCTCCCCATCCCCATCCCCACGGAGAAAATTCCCTACTATTAGGACCCCATTCGGGGCAGTCCCCGCAGGGATCCCTGCCTCCTGGAAATTTTTGACACCTCTACTTCCAAGGGTTGAAGGTTTGTACATTGAATTGGAAGGGAAGAAGCAGCCTTGTTGACTTTTAATCCCAAATTAGTTTGTAGATATTATCAACATTTTTACTTAACTCCTCCACAACTTTTTCCATAAAGATACATGCTTCTTTACAATCAGAGGTTTGTGTGACTTTTCTTACTAACTTAGGATGGATTTGCTTAAACCATTGTGTGCTAGTAAGTAAGACAAGTATCTTTTTCAACTATTCTTCCATGCATATCTTTTACTAATCCACTCATTGCTCCTCTTGTCCACCTTTTCAAAATATACTGATTAAGCAGTAATTTAACTTTGATTGCGTGACACCACAAAATGTCAAAAGTCTCAAACTTTCTACAATTACATGAAATTGAACTCAAAAAAGAATCAAATGTTACTTTAAACTTTTTATTCTGATTGCACAATGTAACCAAATATTCATAAACAAAACCTCTCTCATTTACTTCTTTTATGCAAGCTGCAGAATATTTGTCATACTCCTCTTGAAAAAGATCAAACAATGACAAGGTATATACTTCTGAAATTTGTTGCAATAATGGTGAATTTACCATTTTCAACCTGGATAATTTTTATTTGGATTAAAATTCACCTTGTAGCTCATTGTATTTCTTATCATTGACAACTCTTTTAAAGTGATTGAAAAATTAAATTATGTTTAAGTTTGGTTCGTACAATTTTTGAGGTATGCATTCAAACTTTCACTAAGCTATGTACTTCGCATGCCAATAGTAAATGCATTGTTTATATAATAATTTATACAAGCTCATCAACCACTTATTTTTCTTAAGATCATAGCCATCTAATAATTTATCTCATGCTCCTTTGAAATTAGTTTCATCTACATATGATGAGTTTGGAAAACTCCTATTTAATTTTGATGATGAACAAACATTATTGAAATATTTAATTACAAAATTATTAATTTGATTTCACTTAACATATGTTAATTAATAATTTTGTGGTGCAGATTTTACCTTGGGCCAGAAAATAAAAATGTTGCTAGCCCAAATTAAAAATCAGCCTTGCTGCATGTGTTATATTTAGTGGCTGAATTTTTACTGATGGGCCAAGCTCAATGTTATTATAGCCAAGCCTATATTTAATTTTGATGAATGCTTCCTATGCTTGATCCGAAATCAAATTCATCAAGAAAGCAAATGTTAACCATTTGGGCCAGATTAAATCCTAATGCTACCAAGCCCAACATTATTTTGATGAAAGTTTCCAAGCTTGGTCCGAAACCAAGTTTAAATGAAAGCTAAATGGCTTCATGGTCTCCAACGGATTCCATCTCTTGTTAAGAATGGATTTTAAATCCTAATATGTTAGCATTGGAAATATGAGAGAGAACTTGACTTTGATTTGATGGGAATCATTATGATTAATGCTATACGCTACTCAAAGCAAGGGAAGTAAAAGCAATCTATCAATATGTTTCATCTTCATTTAATTGCTTTTACTTTAACTTCACATTCTCTCTCATCTCTTTCTTCTTCTTCTTTCGGTCCTTGTCCAGGAAATAATGGAAGCAATGTTCATCAACTATCAAAAAGAAGAAGTTGCATGCATCAAGACCATCAAGCTAATGATGGCAAGAAAACATACTAAAATAAAAATGAGCTGTGGCTGAGATATTCACTATATTTGGTTAGATTTGGTGATGTATCTTGAGCCTTTCATGCTTAAAAATGGACGAAGAAGATTCGGCCAGCATGGAGGAGATTCTTGAAGCATGGCTTGTCTTTGATTCTGTTTAACCACCACAGGGAGTAGCTAGAGTGGCGAAGTGATGGTTGAGGTAGAGATTGAAGCAGATGAAGTCATTATCATCATGAAGTATCAAGGGCCAGAAATCCATCTTGGAGAGCAAGCCAAGAATGGAGAGCTCGAATTGATGAAGGGTGATGATCAAGAAAGGTCCAGAGGTAATTGCATGTTGGGTCTTGCATGGTTATCTCTTCTCTCTCTATGTGGCCGAACCGGTTTCTGTTTGTTGAAGGAGGAAGAAGTTGGTTTGGTTTTGGCTTCAATAAGTGGAGGCTCCCCTCTTCTATAATAAGGGTGGACAGCCACTGTTTGAAGCAAGGAGAAAATTTGAGAGTGCAAGGCACAGTGTTCTCAGAGCTACCTGAGCTAACAGTTTTATCTTCTCCTTCAATGTATTCTGTTTTGTATTTTTCTGTTTAATTTTGTCATGTCTTGAGTCTCATGGAAAAAGGCAAACAGTGAGGTTTGTAATGAAAAAGCCATAGAGCGGAAAAAGGCAGAGAGTGCAAAATTAAAAGAAAAAGCCATAGATGTCTTAGAGTTCCTTTGTTCATCTATGTTGTGTTTCATGATTCTGTGGGAATCCCCTTGTAAGTTGGGTTAGCACTTTACAAGTTGTAATCAGATTGATTATAGTGAAATTCCATCATGTTTGTGATGGAGACTGGATGTAGGCTGCACTGCACTTAGCAGCTGAACCAGGATATATCTGGGTGTAATCTTTCTTCTCTCCAACTCCATTTCTGTTTTCTACTGCACAAGAGCAAAAACTAAAATGTCTCGTGCCAAGTGACGAGACAAAACAAAAAGTCTCGTGGCAAGTGACGAGCAAAAACAAAAAGTCTCGTGTTCAGAGACGAGCTAAAACAGAAAAGTCTCCTCTGAGTTCAGCAAGCGTTAGCAACATAAAAAAGGGGCTAAGATTCAACCCCCCTTCTCTTAGCCACTGAAACCATCAATTGGTATCAGAGCTTGGTCTCAAAGAGATCAAGCTTTGCAGCTTGGAGTAAAGATTCTCATGGCAGAAAACAGTGGCACAAATGTGGTGTCCTACAATCTGACTGAAGGTCAATCAAGCAATAGACCTCCTCTTTTCAATGGGAAAAACTATACCTATTGGAAGGAGTGGATGAAGATATTTGTACAAGCAGTGGATTACAGACTTTAGAAGATTATTCTCGAAGGGCCTCAATTTCCAACTATCACAAGTGCAGAAGGAGTTGTTTCTCTCAAACCAGAAGCAAGATGGACCGAGAAAGATAGGAAGAAGGTGGAGTTAAATGCCAAGGCAATAAATCTGCTCAATTATGCTATCAGCTTCGAGGAGTACCGACGGGTATCAAGATGCACAACGGCAAAGGAAATCTGGGACAAATTACAAATCACCCATGAAGGAACCACCATTGTCAAGAAGACTCAGACAGATATGCTAAATAGAGAATATGAAATGTTTGCAACGAAGGAAGGAGAGTCCATTGATGAACTGTTCGAACGGTTCAATGCTATCATTGTTGGCTTAGATGCTCTGGGAATTACACATTCTGATTCTGTGCTAGTGAGAAGAGTGTTGAGATGTCTCACAAAAGAGTGGGAAACTAAAGCTTTAATTATTTCTGAGAGCAGTAGCTTAGACTCCATGACACTTGATGATTTGAGAGGAAATCTTCTTGATTTTGAAAATACCTATTTGAAAAAGGATACAAAAAAAGAAAGGAATTGCATTTTCTTCTGTGACTAACCCTCTGGATGATGAATCCAGTGATAACTCTTCTGAAAATGAGTTTGTTTTATTTGCAAAAAAATTCAGGAAAATGGCTAAGCTCAAAGGCAAAGGCAGCAGCACAAGGAGAGTAAAGAAAGACCTTAGCAAGGTAACTTGCTATAATTGCAAGGAAATGGGGCATTTCAAATCTGATTGTCCCAAGCTGAAGAAGGAGGAAAAGCCGAAAAGAGGAAAGAAGAAAGGACTGATGGCCACATGGGAAGACTTGGAGAATGACTCTGATGATGATGATGAAGAAACTGAGACCAAGTCACAAACATGTCTCATGGCAGACCACATAGATCAGGTGTGCCTAGCATCCAAAAGGAAGAAAAATACGTGGTATATGGACAGCGGATGCTCTAGGCATATGACCGGAAAGGCAACCTTCTTCATAAAGCTTGATGACTATGATGGAGGACTTGTCACTTTCGGTGATGATGCAAAAGAAAAAATTGTGGCTGTTGGGAAAGTTGGTAAAAACTTTTCTTCTTGTATAAATGATGTTCTCCTTGTACATGGCTTGAAACATAATTTGCTTAGTGTTAGTTAACTTTGTGATTTGGGTTTTGAAGTTATCTTTAAGAAATTTGTTTGTTTAGTTGTGTGTGAAAAAACTGGAAATGTTCTTCTTGAAGATAAAAGATGTAACAATGTGTATGGATTAACTCTTGAGGATTTAAAGGAACAAAATGTAACATGCTTTACATCTTTTGAATCTGAAAAATGGCTTTGGCATAGAAAGTTGGGACATGCTAGCATGTATCAAATTTCTAAGCTAGTCAAAAGAAATTTGGTTAGAGGAATCCCAAACATCAAGTTTGATAAGGATCTTACTTGTGACGCTTGTCAATTAGGCAAACAAGTAAAATCCTCTTTTAAATCAAAAGATGGAATCTCAACCAAAAGGCCATTGGAAATGTTACATATTGATCTTTTTGGTCCTACTAGAACTCAAAGTTTAGGAGGTAAACATTATGGTCTTGTGGTGGTAGATGATTACTCTAGATTTGGTTGGGTACTTTTCCTTACTCATAAGAATGATGCCTTTCATGCTTTTTCCACCCTTTGTAAGAAAATTCAAAATGAAAAAGATTTGAAAATTGCCCATTTGAGAAGTGATCTTGGAAGAGAATTTGAAAATCAAGATTTTGAAAAATTCTGTGATGACTTAGGGATTTCTCATAATTTTTCATGCCCTAGAACCCCCCAACAAAATGGGGTGGTTGAAAGAAGGAATATAAGCCTTCAAGAAATGACTAGGGCTATGTTATGTGAGAGTGAAATTCCTAAATTCTTATGGGCTGAGGCTGTGAACACAACATGTTATATTTTGAATAGAACAATCATTAGAAAAGGGTTAAAGAAAACGCCTTATGAGCTATGGAAAGGAACCCCTCCAAATCTTAAGTACTTTCATGTTTTTGGATGCAAATGTTTTGTGCTTAACAATAAGGAAAATCTTAGAAAATTTGATCCAAAATCATATGAAGGAATGTTTGTTGGATATTCCACCACAAGCAAGGCCTATAGAGTTTATCTCAAGGAACATAGGACAATAGAGGAATCCATACATGTTACTTTTTGTGATTCTAACTTAATTCCCAGTATTGTGAAGGATATTGATTCAGATTGTGAAGAGGATGGAACAAGCAAAGAAAATCCCAAATCTGTCTAGAATGAAGAATCTGTCAGCCCGGTTCTGTCTCGTCAGATTGGAGGAGACACTTCCATTTTGTCTCCTGAACAGGCATGAGCAACTGAAACAGTGAGACCACCAGAAGTTCATCAAAGTTCTACACCTGTCCGAAAGCCTAGAGAATGGAAGTCTATGAGGGGTTATCCTCATGATTTCATCATTGGTGATCCTTCTCATGGCGTAACAACAAGATCCTCCACCAAAAGGCAAACCGAACCTAGCAACTTTGCTTTCTTGTCACAAATGGAGCCCAACAATGTCAAACAAGCTCTTGAAGATCCATCATGGGTCAAGGCCATGCAAGAGGAGCTAGCTCAATTTGACAAGAATGAGGTTTGGACATTAGTACCTTATTCGGATGGTATAAAGGTAACGGGTACTAAGTGGGTCTTTAAAAATAAACTTGGTGAGGATGGACAAGTTGTTCGTAACAAGGCTAGATTAGTGGCCCAAGGTTACGATCAAGAAGAGGGTATAGATTTTGATGAGTCTTTTGCTCTGGTAGCTAGAATGGAAGCAATTCGGTTGCTTCTTGCCTATGCCGCCCATAAAGGTTTCAAAATGTTTCAAATTGATGTTAAATGTGCTTTCCTTAATGGATTTATTGATAGAGAAGTGTATGTGGCACAACCCCCCGGTTTTGAACATAAAGAGTTTCCAAATCATGTTTTCAAATTAACTAAGGCTCTTTATGGTCTTAGACAAGCTCCAAGAGCTTGGTATGAAAGGTTTAGTACCTTCTTGTTGGAAAATAAATTTCAAAGGGGTACCACCGACACTACTTTGTTCATTAAAGCATCTAATGATGATATACTTCTTGTTCAAGTTTATGTTGATGATATTGTATTTGGATCGGCCAACATTTCCTTGTGTGAAGAGTTTGGAAAACTCATGACTAGTGAGTTTGAAATGAGTTTAATTGGAGAGCTCACTTTCTTTCTTGGCCTCCAAATTAAACAAACTCCTAGTGGTACTTTTATTTACCAAGGAAAGTATACAAAAGAACTTATTAAAAAGTTTGGCCTAGAAAATTCCAAAGCAATGGGTATACCAATGCATCCCAACACAAAACTTGAAAAGGATGATGATGGTCGAGATGTGGATGAAACAAAGTATAGAGGAATGATAGGTTCACTCATGTACCTTACCTCCTCTAGACCGGATATTGTTCAAAGTGTGGGTGTATGTTCAAGATTTCAATCTCACCCAAAAGAATTCCATCTTACGGCTGTTAAACGCATCATTAGATACATTAAGGGAACTTGTGATTATGGCTTGTGGTATCCTAAATCTGATGAATTTTGTGAAGTAGGGTTTTGTGATGCAGATTATGCGGGAGATAGAGTGGATAGAAGAAGCACGTCCGGCATGTGTTGCTTCCTTGGAAGCTCACTCAACATGTGATCAAGCAAGAAACAAGCCACAGTGGCTTTATCCACAGCTGAAGCAGAATACATTTCCGCATCTGCATGTTGCACTCAATTAATTTGGTTAAAAACACAAATTGGAAGATTACAAATTAAAAATCAATAGTATACCCCTATTTTGTGATAATATGAGTGCAATAAATATTTCAAAAAATTCTGTTTTGCACTCAAGAACAAAGCACATTGAAATTAAATATCATTTCATTAGAGAACATGTACAAAAGAGAACTATTGATATTCAATTTGTAAAATCTGAAGACCAAATTGCTGATATTTTTACAAAACCCCTCTGTGAAGACAGATTCTGTAGCTTGAGAAAAAGTTTGGGAATATTTGATTTAAATTTTATTGAAAATCTGTGAATTTGTGATTCTGTTCAGTTTTTGCTCGTAGGTTTGGACGAGATAAAAATAATGGCATGATGGAAGAGCTGTGGTCAAGGGGGAGGCAGCGCAGAATTCAAAATTTTATGGGCCCCACCAAAAATTCGTTGACCCCACCTTAACAGTTATGGTAGTTATTGATGAACGGATTTTTGACGGTTTAGAATTTCACAAATGAATTCTCGTTGCAAGTATAGTTTCTAAACCAACAATAATCCTTTCATACAAAAGATTGTTTGTCATACGTAACAAACCCCTAAAATTAATAACCGAAGTATTCAAACCTCGGGTCGTCCTCCCTAGGAATTGTAATGAAGTGTCTTGTTATCGGTTGTGAGTTATATTTGGGGTTTTTAGGATTTTTAGACAAGAATTATAAATGGCAAGAAAAGTAAACTAACAACTATAAAAGGCTCTTGGTAAGGTGTGAGAACTAGAAGTCCTATCCTAGTTATCCTTCTCAATTGTGATGAGAATTGTTCATTGCTACCACTTAGTTAACCCTTACTAAATAAAGGAAAGTCAAGTGGATGAATTGACTTGAGCCACAAGTTCTAGCCAACTCCCAAGGAAAGACTAGCTTTAGTGCACTCCAAACCAATTAGCAATCTCTCCAATTATCAATCAACAAAGGAATTAGATAACTCAAGTGTCACTAATTACTCTACCTAGGCCAATAGGAACAAAATCTACACTAAAACTAAAAGAGACATTTCAACAAACACATAAAGTGCAATAGAAGTAAACATTATTAATTGCAAGAATTAAAGGAATCTACAACTACAAAAACAAGAGATCAACAATAGAAAAGCAAAGAAGACACATTTATTATGAATTACCTCTTATTGAATTGGAAGAATGTAGAAGGAACAATACTAGATCTACAACAAAATATAAGAACAACATAAAGGAAATTACAACAAAAGAATAGAAGAAGATGAATGTAGCAACAAAGAATTGAGAGGTAGAAGGAGATGAAAGCATGAATTAAAATCTAGATCTAAGATTATTGCACTAAACCTAATCCTAATTCTAGAGAGAAGTGAGAGCTTCTCTCTCTAGAAACTAACTCTCACTACTAAACTAAGCTAAAACTAAACTAATGGTAACTAACTTCTATAGTATGAAAAGTATCTTTATTCCCCCTTCAATCCTTGGCTTAAATAGCATCAGAAATGAGTTGGATTGGGCCCACAAGGCTTTAGAATTCGCTGGCCATGTTTTGCTTTAAGTGAACCAGGTGGCAGCAACGGCGCGTGCGCGTACTATGCGCGTACGCGTCACCATGCGCGGTTCAACCATAGCAAATCTTATATCGTTTCGAAGCCCCGGATGTTAGATTTTCAACCCAACTGGAACCGCATCATTTGGACCTCTGTAGCTCAAGTTATGGCCGATTAAGTGCGAAGAGGTCGGGTTGACAGCTTTTGCGTTTCTTTTATTTCTCCATGAGTTCTCCATTTCTACATGCTTTTCCTACATTCCCTTGGTCCAATCCTCGCCTCCTAAATCTAAATCACTTAGCAAACATATCAAGACATCTAATGGAATCAAGGAGAATTAGATTTAGCTATTTTAAGTCCTAAAAAGCATGTTTTCACTCTTAAGCACAATTAAAGGAGAAGTTATAAAACCATGCTATTTCAATGGATAAATGTGGGTAAAAAGGGTATAAAATCCCCTAAATCAAGCACAAGATAAACCCTACAAATGGGGTTTATCAACCTCCCCACACTTAAACCAAGCATGTCCTCATGCTTAAACCAAGAATGAAGTAAGGGTATGGCATTTATTCAATGGAAACTAACTAAATGCAATCTACCTATATGCAACTATCTAAATGAATGCAAGTGCTTGGTCAAAATAAATCAATTCCCAAGAAACATATATGCACAAGGGCTAAGGACTAGCAAGTCTAATCCACAATTGAATTGAGTTATTAAATATTTTTACAAACTTGCATGAAAATTATGATCATAGGTGAAAACATGTAATTGAGCATCAAACCCTCACCGGTAGTGTTTGCACTCTATTTACTCAAGTGTTTAGGGTTGATTCTCTCAATTCTCTCCTAATCATGCTTTATAAGATTTGTTTTTCTTCTAACAATCAACAAATATTTCATGCATGCATACATATATTATGAGGTCTTTTCATAGGTTGTAATGGGGTTAGGGTCAAGGTAGGATGCATATTTGGTTAAGTGAGCTTGGAATTTGAATCTTTGATAAGCTTAATCTTTCCACTTAACCCATATAATAACCTATACAATTAAGTTCTAACTTAACTACCCATTCTTCACTTTTTCACATACTCATGCATTTTCTTTTTCATTTCGCAACACTTATGCATTGATCTTATTGAGCTTCACTTTGGGGCATTTTGTCCCCTTTTTATTATTTTTTTCTTCTTCTTTTTTTTTCTATTCTTTTCTTTTCTTTTCCATATTGTTTTTTCTTTTTCACTTTTATTTCTTTTTCTTTTATTTTTCTCATTTTTTTCTTTCTATATACAAGAGCATCAATGCATAAGGTTTTACACTTGAGCAATACATGTGTATGTACCCAATCTCCAATATTTTTAATAGCAATACAAAATACACCCTTTTATTCACCCAATGTCCCAAGGTTCCCACACTTGAATGATACTCACACACACTAGCCTAAGCTAATCAAAGATCCAAATAAGGAACAATTATTGTTTTTCACTTAAAGGCTTGTAATGTGCTAAAATAAGAACAAGTGGGTTAAGCGTAGGCTCAAATTTGGCTAACAAAGGAAGATAAAAGGTAAGGCCATTTGGGTAAGTGAGCTAATGAAATGATGGCCTCAATCATATAAATGCATGAATACACAAAATAATGGACATAAAGAATCAAACAAATCAAAGATTACAATCATAGAAAGAGAATAATGCACACAAGAAGGAAAAATAAGTGGTTATAAGATGTAACCACGCTATTAGGCTCAAATCTCATTTGTTTATGTTCTTAGCTCAAAAACATGATCCACAATATATATAATTCAAGCAAGTTCTATGAAAAGTTTTCACTCAAATCAATTGAGGTGCCCTATAGATAGAAATCCTTGAAAAATTTCATTATTTTGACTAAGCTTATTGTGTATACATATGCAAAAATAAGAAAATGAAAGTAAAAAAAAAATCCTAAAAACCTAAAATGAAATGCAAAAGTATTGGAATTAGAAATTTGTCACCCAAGATCGCCGATCGGTCGGACGACCTCCCCACACTTAAAAGTTTGCACCGTCCTCGGTGCACTTAAAGATGAGGAAGGGGGTACGACGACTCTCCGGATTGCTATGTGTTCTTTCTTCCGTTTCCATGGTTGCTTGTGGTGCATTCGTTATGAAAAACAAAAATACAACACCATAAGATGAGAAGATATAAAAGCAAGGAAGCATACATTGTTGGAATGAGGTGAGTGAATTAGTGTGACATTAAGAACTATTAGGTGTGTGAATTCTAAATTGCGCGGTTTAGAACACACATTAGCATAAAAGCTATGTCACAAAAGAAGTATGCACTTCACTTATCCTAGTGTGCTTGAGATGCTTTAAGTAAGCTTGTAAGGTAAGACAAGCATTAGAGAAGCATGAAAGCATTCAAGTCAAACATATGGATGGATATAATCATGAAATATAATGCATTAAGGTAAATGCTCAACATCATCCATCAAGAGATTGCCTAATCAAAGAATACTGTTCAAATCACATGATGGCTAGCTACAACATGCAATTCAAAAGAGTTATAAGCTCGAAGACAATTCTCATCACTTAGTATTTTTCAAAAGGTAAGCATGAAGAACTCAAAACCAAGTAGCAAAATATAACCTCAATCATAGAATCCAACAAAGATTATCTAAAAATATTCATGCTAAAATAGCATTTAGGCAATAAGGGATATAGCAATGTATAGTAAACAAAGTCAATACTCCAACACTTATGATGAAAAGATAGAAAATAAAATGAAAACTAAACTAAAACTAGCTAATCAACTAACTAACTAACTAATTAACTAACTAAAATAAATGGTTATCCATGGTGTTTGGAAGTGTTGGATGAGGGGTAGGAGAAGGGAAGAAGAAAGGAGAAGGAAAGAATTGGAAAGAGGAGAAGAAAAGAAAAGTGGATGGGAGAAAGAAATCCGCGCGTACGCACACATGGCGCGCGCGCGTTGTTGGCTTATTTCGATAGTGGCGCGTACGCGACGTGTGCGCGTGTGCGCAAGTGGGGTTTGTGCCAGAGGCACAACGTTGGCGCGACGCAGGCACAACTCTCTGGAAAATGTATGGAGGTTGGAACTTCTCAATCCGCGCGTACGCACGCATGGCGCGCGCGCGTGGATGGTCGAAAATGCTGGAAGTGCGCGTACGCGCCATGTACGCGTACGCGTGGATGGTGCTTTGTTTTTCAAAAATTTTTTTCTATGTTTTTGCACCAATCCAAGCATTCCAAACCTCCAAACAGCTACCAAAACACCATAAAACCTTATTTAACATACTTAAACTACCAAACATACTCAACTAACTAAACAAAACATGAAATTAAACTAATTCTACCAATATATACAAAAGAGAAAATGAAAGGATTTTACCATGGTGGGGTGTCTCCCACCTAGCACTTTTGTTTATTGTCCTTAAGTTGGACTTATGGGGCGCTCCTCTCAAGGTGGCTTGTGCTTGAAGCTATCCTTGAACATCCACCAATGCTTGAATCTCCAATAAGCTCCATTCTTCAATTTTAATATCTTCAAGCCTTGATGGAGTTCTTCACAAACCATGGGCTCCCAAAATTGATCCTCATGTATTCTCGGATCCCATATCTTATTCCCAAAATGCATGACCTTAGAATTCTCAATAAAGTGACCAAACATTCTTCTAGACCCAAACAATCTAGCTCTACACCAAACCTTGCAATTAAGCTTTGAACATGCAACCATAATGAGCCTAGAATAATGTTTCCAACCACTAGCCATTTCCTTTTTGCTTTTAAAGCCACAAATATGTCTAAGTTGACCATCCGTCTCAAGCAAACCATATTCAAGGGGAATAATAAAGCTTGAGTATAAGGAATTTACCCACTTGAATGAAAGAATGGATGGTGGTGGCTTGGGGAGAGGTATCTCCAACGTGCTAGCAAGCTTTACTCCCTTGTGTTCTTCCTTGTTAATCTCCACCTCTTCATAAGCTTCTTCACTTCCAATCCTTTGTTCATCAATTTCATCTGACTCTTCCCCATCACTCAAATCATAAATGGGAGGTTGAGAGAAATCTACCTCCACATTGCTTTCTATCTCATTGGGAGAAGGTTCTTCAAATTCAAAGGATTCACCACCAAGATGGTTGGATGCATGATCTTCATCACCAAGGGAACTCAATTCTTGCTTCATTCCTTCCAAGTCTTCATTCAAAAATTGTTTTGGAGGTTGTGCACTTTCCTCCTCGACATCAAATTCAATCTTCTTGGATGGATTTTCTATGATTTTAGCTTCCCATGGAGGTTCTGCATCTCCTAGGTCTTCAACCACTTCTTCCTCTTCTTTAATGATCATAGGCTCCTCCAATTGTTCTAATACAAAGTGGCATTCCTCCTTTTCCACCGGAGTTTTCAATCTCTCCTTCATGCTATGTTCCTCTTTAGATTCTCCACATGTAGCCATGGGAGTTCTTTGAGTGTCCAAAAGTTGGGATGCTAGCCGGTTTACCATCTCATCCAAGGCGGTCATGAATTGTTGCACATCCCTTGTCATCTCCTCTTGTCCTTGAAGAAGAACATCGAGGGTTTCATCCATTAGAGGTTGGGGTGGATGGGAGGGTTCATCATATTGGAGAAAGGGTTCATTATAGGAAGGTGGTTCTTCTTGGTACGGTGGTGGTGTGTATTGAGGTGGTTCTTGGGAGTAGTAATCTTGAAATTGTGATTCCATGTATGGCTCATATGGTTCAAAAGGAGGTTGGTATGGTGGGTAAGGATCATGGTCATATGGAGGTGTTTGTTGAAAATAGGCTTGTGAGTGTGGTTGAGGTTCATGTTGAGGATATGACTCATAGGCATATGGTGGTGGTTCTTGAAAATCACAAGGAGATTCACCATAGCCATTTGATTGGTATGCATCATAGAATGGCTCTTCTTCATAGTGCATTGGTGGAGGTTGTTGCCATGGGGATTGATCATATGCATATGGCTCCTCCCACCTTTGGTTGTCCCATCCTTGATACACATCTTCATTGTAGCTCCCATCACCTACAACATAGTTGTAATCACACTCATAGCCAAGGTGAGAATTCATGATAGCAAGAAGAAAAATGAAAACAAAATCAAATAAGAAGCAAGAAAATTAAATCCTAAAACTAGCAAGAGCTAACAAAAGCAAACATATTCACACTATTCACATATATACAATAACCAATAACATAACACCATTGCAATTCCCCGGCAACGGCGCCATTTTGATGAACGGATTTTTGACGGTTTAGAATTTCACAAATGAATTCTCGTTGCAAGTATAGTTTCTAAACCAACAATAATCCTTTCATACAAAAGATTGTTTGTCATAAGTAACAAACCCCTAAAATTAATAACCGAAGTATTCAAACCTCGGGTCGTCCTCCCTAGGAATTGTAATGAAGTGTCTTGTTATCGGTTGTGAGTTATATTTGGGGTTTTTAGGATTTTTAGACAAGAATTATAAATGGCAAGAAAAGTAAACTAACAACTATAAAAGGCTCTTGGTAAGGTGTGAGAACTAGAAGTCCTATCCTAGTTATCCTTCTCAATTGTGATGAGAATTGTTCATTGCTACCACTTAGTTAACCCTTACTAAATAAAGGAAAGTCAAGTGGATGAATTGACTTGAGCCACAAGTTCTAGCCAACTCCCAAGGAAAGACTAGCTTTAGTGCACTCCAAACCAATTAGCAATCTCTCCAATTATCAATCAACAAAGGAATTAGATAACTCAAGTGTCACTAATTACTCTACCTAGGCCAAGAGGAACAAAATCTACACTAAAACTAAAAGAGACATTTCAACAAACACATAAAGTGCAATAGAAGTAAACATTATTAATTGCAAGAATTAAAGGAATCTACAACTACAAAAATAAGAGATCAACAATAGAAAAGCAAAGAAGACACATTTATTATGAATTACCTCTTATTGAATTGGAAGAATGTAGAAGGAACAATACTAGATCTACAACAAAATATAAGAACAACATAAAGGAAATTACAACAAAAGAATAGAAGAAGATGAATGTAGCAACAAAGAATTGAGAGGTAGAAGGAGATGAAAGCATGAATTAAAATCTAGATCTAAGATTATTGCACTAAACCTAATCCTAATTCTAGAGAGAAGTGAGAGCTTCTCTCTCTAGAAACTAACTCTCACTACTAAACTAAGCTAAAACTAAACTAATGGTAACTAACTTCTATAGTATGAAAAGTATCTTCATTCCCCCTTCAATCCTTGGCTTAAATAGCATCAGAAATGAGTTGGATTGGGCCCACAAGGCTTTAGAATTCGCTGGCCACGTTTTGCTTTAAGTGAACCAGGTGGCAGCAACGGCGCGTGCGCGTACTATGCGCGTACGCGTCACCATGCGTGGTTCAACCATAGCAAATCTTATATCGTTTCGAAGCCCCGAATGTTAGCTTTCCAATTCAACTAAAACCGCATCATTTGGATCTCTGTAGCTCAAGTTATGGCCGATTAAGTGCGAAGAGGTCGGGTTGACAGCTTTTGCGTTTCCTTTATTTCTCCATGAGTTCTCCATTTCTACATGCTTTTCCTACATTCCCTTGGTCCAATCCTCGCCTCCTAAATCTAAATCACTTAGCAAAACATATCAAGGCATCTAATGGAATCAAGGAGAATTAGATTTAGCTATTTTAAGTCCTAAAAAGCATGTTTTCACTCTTAAGCACAATTAAAGGAGAAGTTATAAAACCATGCTATTTCAATGGATAAATGTGGGTAAAAAGGGTATAAAATCCCCTAAATCAAGCACAAGATAAACCCTACAAATGGGGTTTATCAGTTATCTTTCTACAAATAAGAAACTTCCTCTTGTATCATCAAATCTCCTTGGAAGTGGTTATTGTCAAATCAAATCCCTATATCCATCTAATCCCTTGATTTAAGGCAACAACTTTTCAGTTTTAGATTTCAAAAGTTAAAAGGGAAATCATTTTTGGATAATAACCACCCATTATGGTCATTAACCGTCCACTAATGGTCATTACTCTCCATATTCTCTTTTCGAACCCCATTAAATGTGTTCACCCACCTTGTCTCTCTCTCCCTCTCAATTCGGTTATCACCCCCAACCTTTCATATTTCATTCCCCCATTACCATGAAAAAGAAAACCGCGCCAAGAAAGAGTGAAAGAATTCTTCTTTCTCAAAAACCATCAACACCCCAAACTCACACTCACATCCACATACATTCTACTTCCTCATCCTCTCCCTCACCTCCAACCAAACAAACCGAAGCCATGAGAAGAAAGGTAGTGGCCCAAAAGAGTTCCGGAAGAGGACGAAACAGGAAGAACAAGGACCCCCCAAGAGGAAGAAGAGCAAGAATCTCATACTTTTCCCATTCCTTCACCTCCACTCTCATCACCGAAACGGACTACTCCTGGAAAAAGCTCTCAAAAGAATCAGGGGTTTGCACTCAATGACACTACTGAACCTCCAAACTTGGAATCCATGGAATTCAGAGACAAGTATGGCAAGACTCACTCCCACTTTGATCCAAGCAGATTTAACTCTTGCACCTCTTTTGAGTTTCATAAAGAGGTTATGGAGAAGCGTCATTTGTGCACAACCTATCTTGTTAGCCTTGAAAATCTCACCAACAAGGGTATCAATATCTCCTCTCTATTTGAACTCCTCAACTAGAAGCCTCTGCTTCTCATCCAGAAACCAGTCTACCCTGGTCTTGTTCGAGAGTTTTATGCCAATATGCGGCTCATTGACGGCACCCTTCATTTCTATGTCAAAAGGGTTCAAATAGCCCTTGATGCTGAGACAATTGGAGCGGCCCTTGGGTTCAAAGATGAAGGACCGCGAGCGTACATGGTGGAAAAATGGGACACACAAGTTGGCGTTCCATACAAAACTGTTCTCAAGCACATTTGCGAGAACCTTTCTGGATTGCATGGCACCATTCCAACACATAAAGCTCTAGGACCGGTCAATTCCCTGCTTCACCGGATCATCACTCATATTCTGACTCCCCAAAGTGGCTCACACAACCGAGTAATATTTTCTGACTGTTTCATCTTATTTGCTTTGGTTACTTCTACTCCTATATCCTTTGGTTATATTATGATTAGGCACATGTGGGATTCTGTTAGAAGCACCAGAAAGGCTAACCTGCCTTATGGTATGTTTTTAACTAGAATATTTAGTACTTTAAAGTTGATTTGTTGAATGAGGCTGTAGAAAACAAGGTGTCTTCAATTAGAGGAGGAGGAGCAACTAAGGACACCAAAGGGCGAAAATCTGCTGCATCGGATAGTGAGTATGAAGGCAGGCCAGAATCTTCCAAAACAATTAAGTCCATCAAACAGATTTTGGGAGAACTTTCGAACATGGCAGATCTGATGTATAAATCCCACAAAGAAGCCCGCAAACAAGCTTATGAAAGTGAGAAAGCTTGGAACAATTGCAAAGAAAGGGTTAATCTGATGATGGAACGTTTTAAAGAAGATTTGGGAGATGATAGTGACGGAAATGCTGAAGAACAAATTAATTTTTCTGATGATTAGTGACTGTTTCTTTACTCTGTTTGATATTGGCTCCATTAGGCTCAATCTGTTTTTTGTATGAGCATGACTTGATACTCCCTGCTCTAGGATAATCTCTAGGATATTGTCATATACTCTTGCTACTTTTTCTTGAATATTTTGCTGTGTTGATCATGTTTTGTGCAGGTGCCCCCATGATGACAAAAGGGGGAGGAAATTTATGTGTTTCCAAAATTGAAATTGGAACGAAATAGGGGCTGGAGAAATAGGGGAACAGGGGATGAAATTTTCAAAATGGAAAATTCATGATCACCCTTGTTCAAAGAATGAATGTTGTTATAGCATCTGTTTTACTATGGTCACTGCTGTTTGAACTGCATGAAGCATTTGGTTTATCATGATTAGTTAATACTCATTTGGCATTTGGTTTATAATGATGTTTGAGTTATCTTTGATGCCTGGCTATTGTTTCAGCATTGATAAGCTGGTTGGTTTGGAAAACTTATTTTTGGCAGTTCCTTTAAATTGTGTAATGTATTAAAACTGCCTTGTTTTGATCATGTGTACTTCAAATATTTTTCCATCATTTTGTTTTGCTCTGATATACTAACAGGAAATGTTTGGAAAATATTTGATAAATTTTTGTTTGAAAAAAGGTTGAGCAGTAAATTAGTTTATGATATCAAATGAGTTTTGATTATCAATTAAAACTGCTCATAAATCAAGCATTTAGCATCATAAAATATGCTAAATAACATTGTTACTTGAAGCTTGATTCAAATGTTACAGGTTAATGTTTCCCTTGGTAAAATAAGCACACATCAAGGGAGAGCAATGTGACATTTAGAAAGGGGGAGAAATTCAAAATCAAAGGGAGTATTTTTTTACTCAATCTTTAAATTTCTTTCCATTTCAATTTTAATAATGTTTGTCATCAAGGAGGAGATTGATGAGTTTGGAAAACTCCTATTTAATTTTGATGATGAACAAACATTATTGAAATATTTAATTACAAAATTATTAATTTGATTTCACTTAACATATGTTAATTAATAATTTTGTGGTGCAGATTTTACCTTGGGCCAGAAAATAAAAATGTTGCTAGCTCAAATTAAAAATCAGCCTTGCTGCATGTGTTATATTTAGTGGCTGAATTTTTACTGATGGGCCAAGCTCAATGTTATTATAGCCAAGCCCATATTTAATTTTGATGAATGCTTCCTATGCTTGATCCGAAATCAAATTCATCAAGAAAGCAAATGTTAACCATTTGGGCCAGATTAAATCCTAATGCTACCAAGCCCAACATTATTTTGATGAAAGTTTCCAAGCTTGGTCCGAAACCAAGTTTAAATGAAAGCTAAATGGCTTCATACTCTCCAACGGATTCCATCTCTTGTTAAGAATGGATTTCAAATCCTAATATGTTAGCTTTGGAAACATGAGAGAGAACTTGACTTTGATTTGATGGGAATCATTATGATTAATGCTATACGCTACTCAAATCAAGGGAAGTAAAAGCAATCTATCAATATGTTTCATCTTCATTTAATTGCTTTTACTTTAACTTCACATTCTCTCTCATCTCTTTCTTCTTCTTCTTTCGGTCCTTGTCCAGGAAACAATGGAAGCAATGTTCATCAACTATCAAAAAGAAGAAGTTGCATGCATCAAGACCATCAAGCTAATGATGGCAAGAAAACATACTAAAATAAAAATGAGCTGTGGCTGAGATATTCACTATATTTGGTTAGATTTGGTGATGTATCTTGAGCCTTTCATGCTCAAAAATGGACGAAGAAGATTCGGCCAGCATGGAGGAGATTCTTGAAGCATGGCTTGTCTTTGATTCTGTTTAACCACCACAGGGAGTAGCTAGAGTGGCGAAGTGATGGTTGAGGCAGAGATTGAAGCAGATGAAGTCATTATCATCATGAAGCATCAAGGGCCAGAAATCCATCTTGGAGAGCAAGCCAAGAATGGAGAGCTCGGATTGATGAAGGGTGATGATCAAGAAAGGTCCAGAGGTAATTGCATGTTGGGTCTTGCATGGTTATCTCTTCTCTCTCTATGTGGCCGAACCGGTTTCTGTTTGTTGAAGGAGGAAGAAGTTGGTTCGGTTTTAGCTTCAATAAGTGGAGGCTCCCTCTTCTATAATAAGGGTGGACAGTCACTGTTTGAAGCAAGGAGAAAATTTGAGAGTGCAATGCACAGTGTTCTCAGAGCTACCTGAGCTAACAGTTTTATCTTCTCCTTCAATGTATTCTGTTTTGTATTTTTCTGTTTAATTTTGTCATGTCTTGAGTCTCATGGAAAAAGGCAAACAGTGAGGTTTGTAATGAAAAAGCCATAGAGCGGAAAAAGGCAGAGAGTGCAAAATTAAAAGAAAAAGCCATAGATGTCTTAGAGTTCCTTTGTTCATCTATGTTGTGTTTCATGATTCTGTGGGAATCCCCTTGTAAGTTGGGTTAGCACTTTACAAGTTGTAATCAGATTGATTATAGTGAAATTCCATCATGTTTGTGATGGAGACTGGATGTAGGCTGCACTGCACTTAGCAGCTGAACCAGGATATATCTGGGTGTAATCTTTCTTCTCTCCAACTCCATTTCTGTTTTCTACTGCACAGGAGCAAAAACTAAAATGTCTCGTGCCAAGTGACGAGACAAAACAAAAAGTCTCGTGGCAAGTGACGAGCAAAAACAAAAAGTCTCGTGTTCAGAGACGAGCTAAAACAGAAAAGTCTCCTCTGAGTTCAGCAAGCGTTAGCAACATAAAAAAGGGGGCTAAGATTCAACCCCCCTTCTCTTAGCCACTGAAACCATCAACATATTCATACATACATGCTTTAAAGTCTTGCAGAAAATAAAAACTATTCTTCATCAAATTATCAAGATGTTTTATGCTATTTTGCATCAAATGCCAAGAACATAAAGCATGATATGTTTCAGGCATTACCTTAGCCAAACCACTAGCCATTGCAGGAGCTTGATCTGTGAAAATAGTTTGAGGCTTCTTGTCTTTGTGTGTCTTCAAAAATTTTCTAAACAATCATTCAAATGAATCTGAACTCTCATCATAAAGAAGTGCAGCTCCAAATATTACTACCCCTCTAAAATAATTAAATCCTGCAAACACACCCAAAGGCCTACAAGCATGATTCGTATTATATGTGGTGTCAAGAGTAACCACATCAGCAAAATATTCATAATCTATAATCATTTTTGTATCAGCCCAAAAAATATTTGTTATTTGTTCTTCCAGATCTGACTAAATAGCATGACTAAATGATAGATTTTCTAGAGATTCTTATTGAAAATATGCTAACAAGCTACCTGCCTTCCTATATGTCATGCTTCTCATTCTTTGGCTACAAAGGTAATTTTTTTGGTCTAAACGTGTATAACCAATGTTTTCTCTTCCACCAACTTGTCTACTCATCAATTCAAATGAAGCCTGTTGTGTGATTTTCGAGTCATTTTCCAATTCAATTTCTCGAACTTGAACCTAAGATATTTTTCGTTCACATGCTAACATGTGAGTTGCATGTGGAAGATGTAAAGGATGATTATGCTCACTAAAAAGAAATCATGAATCACATGCTTTTCAATGTCTTTAATATATTTGATTCCTAATTTTATAAAACAATTAGTCCTTGTTTCAAGTCTAGGAATGACCGTCAAAAAATCTCTTTTGTCTGATTTACGAATACCTTCTTTGACACAGACGAACCTAAGACTTAGAATTTTTTTTATCTGCATTTTTTTTAGAACATTGCTTGCGTCCACCAAATCCCATCCTGCCACCATAATCAATCCAAAATTGCCATGTCTCTTCTACAATGTTAAAGATTTTTTCCAATTTAGGTAGCCAATAAAATTCTACATCCATATTTTGGGCATTCAAAAAAATAGTAGAATTATTGGACATCCTAAAATAAAAAAAACTAAAAAATATTAAAAATTACTTTTTTTAATTGTAACAAAAAAACTAATTTAAAGATTCAATTATAAGAACATAAACATTAAAAAAAAGTACTCATAGAGCACAGTTTATTAATTTTCAATCAGAAAAATTATAGCTTGAAAAAAAAAGTAATGTCAAACTGAACATATTATCAAATTATTGGGAAAGAAGACTTGAGTTAGGGAATTAGATAAAAAAATGAGAATGATAATGAAAGCACAAAACCTCAATGTCGAAGGAGAAGAAGCGTTATCCTCAACCTGAGTCTGTAATGGCCTTCTATTAGCATCACAAGACATCATTAAAAATCAACTGCTTGAAAAGAAGAATATAATAGAAGTTCAGAAATTTAATTTTCCAGAGAAGATGGTGAAAAGAAAATAAGCACGGGAAGATAATAAAAGTAAAAGAAGCTAGTACGTGAGAATGCTAGAAAAATAAAATAAAGTCATAATTATAATTATAATTAGGACGGTTGATTTTATCAAGGGTTGAGATCAAATACTGGACAGTGTCAATTTTTTTTCCACCGGAGAAGATCCGTTCTCCTTTTCTAATCCAATGTTGTTGGATCACTCATCTCCAAATGTTCACGCATTCCTAGACATAAAGAAAATGTATTACAAGTTCCACATTTTTTAAGATAATATTTTTAAAATTAATTTAGGAGACATGATTTCAATTCTAATACATCACATGATGGGGGTTCAAGTTTGAGCTCTGTCCTAGCCATTTTTTAGTAGTTGGTAGTACTCCTTCCATATTAAAAGTTGACCTGGATAAGGTCGATTGTGCATAAATTGGCTGAAGTTTAACAAATTTTGATTGTGTTGATAGGCTTAATTACTTATCTTGCTTTAACAGTTGAACTAAACTTGTTAGACTATAATTTATTGTTTGTATGATGTATATTGTGGATAGTGAAAATAAAATTGCAGTTGATTTTTTTTATCAAATTAGTCATAAGGCTAGAGAATACATGACCAAAATATTTTAAAGAAGAAAGAAGATTATGGAGCCTTACTTAAAGATTTTAGGTATTCGTTAAGATTTACAGCTTCGCAAAAATCTTTATGACATTAAATATTTATTAAATCTAACTTTTCAGTTCAATATTGATAAATTTGAAAAACGTAAACCGATAACATCTAGCCTACTAGATATAAATTAAATATGTATATGGTGATCTTGACATAAAATTTAAGTTGACAAGTGAAATAAAAATATTTAAGAATATCGAACAAGATTTTGAAATGCAAGCTGCAAAACATGAACAAAGCACAATAATAATAGGTAATTTTTTATTGAGATTTGTCTTTCATCCTTTATTTGTAAATTATGATTGTAATATATTGTTTCTTTTGTGGCTCTAAAGTGCCAAATTTGCAAAAGTTGGTTATCTATTTTTTTTTGCCAAATTTGTAGTTTTTGTTGCGAACAAAATTAGAGTATTTTTAAAGCATTCACACAACGAAAAAACTGATTAGAGAATAAAAAAAATTTAATAATCTTATTTATGTTTATTATAACTTGTGGTTGCAATAAAGACATTTTCTTAAATATTATTTACCAACTTTTATATATATAACACTTTTTAAAGTAGTAATTTTAAACTTTATTTATGTTAAGAGTGATAAAGTAAATTGATAATATAGGAATCAAACAAGAAAGTAAAGTTATGACTTTATTTTTCTTCAAAAATGCTATTTATACACCACTTTTCAGCCACCAATTCAGCCACTCTCACTAGAATACAGTAGAAAATATGGTTACGTATAAGGATGCACTAGGATTCAGAGACAATAAAACACGATGGATAATTCATCTCATGAGGTCTTAGCTGACGCAATGCATAAGCTACCACGTTCTGGTGTTGCATCAACACACACCCCAAACTTTTCAATGAAGCATTGCAATACACTTCAAAAGGCTCATTAGGTTCAGGTAACACAAGCACAGGCATTGTAGTTAGTTTTTGCTTCAAAGCTTGAAAGCTCTCCTCATATTCCGATGTCCAAACAAATGGCGCATCCTTTCGAGTTAACTTTGTCAAAGACAATGCAATTTGTGAAAAGTCCTCGATAAACCTTCGATAATATCCTACCAAACCTAAGAAGCTTCTAATCTCCGTCACTGATGTAGGTCGTTCCCAATCCATTACTGCCTCAACCTTAGAAGGATCTACAGCTATTCCCTGCTTACTCACTACTTGACCCAGAAACTTCAACTCAATCTTTCAGAATTCACATTTAGAAAGTTTTGCATACAACTTCATCTCTTTCAGAATCTGCAGCACGATCCGCAAGTTCTCCATGTGCTCCTCCTTAGTCTTAGAGTAGATTAGAATATCATCAATGAAGACGATGACGAATCTATCCAGGAAAGGACGGAATATCCGGTTCATATAGTCCATGAACACAGCAGGGGCATTGGTTAACCCAAATGACATCACAGTGTATTCATAGTGACTATATCAAGTTCTGAAAGCGGTTTTCAGGATATCTTGATCTCTCATTCTTATCTGGTGATAACCAGACCTTAAGTCGATCTTAGAAAAGGCACCAGCTCCATGCAATTGGTCCATTAGATCATCAATTCTCAGCAATGGGTATTTGTTCTTTACAGTTACTTTGTTCAGTTGTCTGTAATCTACACATAGCCGCATACTTCCATCCTTCTTCTTCACCAACAACACCCGTGCTCCCCACGGAGAAACGCTCGAACAAATGAAGTTCTTATTCATTAACTCCTCCAGCTGAACCTTAAGTTCAGCCTGCTTCAAAGGTGACATTCGGTAAGGCGCAATTGAAATTGGTCTTGCTCCAGGAACCAGCTCAATCGCAAGTTCAATTTCTCGGGAGGGAGGAAATTCAGGTATATCCTCAGGAAATACTTCTGGAAATTCATTCACAACTGGAATCTGGTTCAAACTTTGTTCATCACTTGATACACTGGCAGCCAACAGTATGAATCCCGAACACTTACTTCCATTACAATTCACCATGACAGGATTCAAGTAATATCCATTCGCCACCACCGGTCCTTCTGAACCTCCCGACATAAACTATAGTGATCTTTCAAAGCAATCGAGCAGAACATGATTCTTTGATAACCAGTGTAATCCCAGAATGAGATCAAGGGTAGTCATTGGCAGACAAATTAAATCATGGACAAAAGTTCGGTGCTTAATTCGGAACGGAACTTGTTGACAACCTAATCTAGTTACGACAGCCTCAAAGGCAGGAGTATGTACTTGCAAGTCATGGGCTAATGATGAAGAGAATTTTTTGTATGGTTTAGAATTTCACTATTAAATTCTCGTTGCAAGTATAGTTCTAAACCAACAAACAATCCTCAATAAAAATTTTGTTTGTCACAAGTATAAACCCCAATAAAAATAACCGAAGTATTTAAACCTCGGGTCGTCTCTCAAGGAATTGCAGGGAAGTGTGCTCAATTATTGGTTATGGCAAGGTGTTTTGTGGTTTTGAATAAGGGACAAGAGAAATAAATAGCAAGAAAGTAAATGAAATTCAAATGATAAAAAGGTCTTGGAAAGGGTTGATGGTTAAGGATCTTTATCCTTGTTACTAACCACAATATGATAATTGCAAGGATCAATCCCATTAAGTCATCCTCTAACAAGTGAAGGAAAGTCAAAGAGCTACATCAATCCTAATCCATAAGTCCTAGCCACCTCACTAATTAACATAGTGGAAGCTAGAGAAATTGTAACGACCCAATTTTCAGTACGCCTAGGACATACCAGAAACTGAGTGCTACCAATTTGTGATCCTAATTATTATCTATTATTTATTATATGAGCCTTATTCGTTGTTAAAAGCATAGTTAGTTAGCGAGGTACTTTTTTTTTGAAGTCAATAGACATCAATTATCAATCGCTTAGACATTAGCAATTCAAGTTCACCTAAGTTACCATCCCAAGCCAAGAACACAAAAATCTATCCTAACATCCTCCCAATTATTTTATCAAACACTTGGAAGGCATAAAAGGAAAGCAAGATAAAATTGCAAGAAATGTAAATCTACAACTATCAATTGCAAGGAAATTAACAACAACAGTTCAAATCAACAATAAAGGAACATAAAACATAATTTGCATTAAAAGGAAAATGAAAGAAACAAGAGTGCATCAACAACAAGGTAAACAAATACAAAGAGTAAAATACTAAACTAGAGAAGCAAAGGAAAAGGAACAAGAAATTGTAAAAGAAAAGTAAATCAAAGCATAAATTAAACCTAGATCTAAAGAAATCCTAATCTACATCAAACCTAATTCTAGAGAGAAGAGAGAGCTTCTCTCTCTAGAAACTAACTAAAGCATGGCAAAAACTCCTAATTGCTTTCCCCTTTGACCCCTCTTAGTCTCTGGAATCAGTTGGATTTGGGCCTGAGAAGCTCAGAAATTGCCCCCAGTGTTTTCACTTTAATGAGGTCACGTGCGAGTTGCGACGCGTACGCATGGGTCACGCGTACGCGTCGCTTGGCATTTTACTTCCCACGTGTACGCATCATGTCACGCGTGCGCGCCAATGTATGCACTCCAAATCCTTGTTTTTCCATGAATTCTCCATCTTGCATGCTTTTCTCCTCACTCCCTTGATCCATTCCTTGCCTCTTAAACCTGAATTCACTAACAAACTCATCAAGGCATCTAGTGGAATCAAAGGTGAATTAAAATTAGCAAATTAAATGCCTAAAAAGTATGTTTTCACTCTTAAGCACAAATTAGGAGAAAGTCATGAAACCATGCCATTTCGTTGAATAAATGTGAGAAAAGTTGATAAAATCCCCTAAATTAAGTACAAGATAAACCCTAAAAATGGGGTTTATCAGCTAACATGGTTATTTTCAATGCTAACTCACTAGCTTTCTCAAACGATATAAACGAATATGATGCCCTAGTATCAAATAAAGCAATTAAGATTTTACCACCAATTTCACAATTACCTTTAATCAAAGTGTCTGATCTCTCAGCACCATCCGCCATCATGGTAAACACATGTCCCTGCTGCTGAACTCTCTCAGCTTCCTGTCTCTTCCTCTCTGGACAATTCTAGGCCAGATGTCCGGCTCCACCACAGTAGTAGCATACACCCAGTCCAACTCTGCACAAAGTGTTCGGATGATATGCCCCACATCTCTTACATGTCAAGTTGTTGGGAGGATTCTGAATCTACTTTTCTTTGCCTCTTCCTTGATTTTTGTTATTGTTAAATCTCTGGAAGGTGTTATGGCCCTGACGTAGTTGTGGAACATAGCCTCCTTGCTTAAAATTTTGTCCTCTAGGCGCGAAGTTCCTTCCCTGATCTCTCCTAACAAAAGCTCGGTGATCACCCTTGTCCAATACTGCCTTTCTCGTGTAACAACCTAACTTCTAGCCTGTCATGACCAAGGCTAGTAGCTAGGTACTACTATTTAGCTAACTTTAGATATTTTAGACCATATATTAGGTGTATACATATGAGCCTGTAGCGCTAGTCGAGAATCGTGTATTTAGTCACGCATATCGGAATAATTGTAAATTAAGCAGTTAATACAAGAAACGGAAAAGCATAGCATAGCATACTCATATCATACATGAGACGCCCAGAGGCTTAATTCATCACAAAAGACAAGTTCATACTTAATTACTTATTATATTATGTACGTACTCCATCTTTAATGCTTACAGGCCCCGACTCACAAGAGCCACCCTAGACTAGGACCCGTTCTACATTATTAAATAAATGAAAAGAGATAGCCCTCTAAAAAGAATATTCAAGAGCGAGGGCAAGGACCACTATTATTAAAACTACTACCATTACTACTACTACTGCTGCTTGTAAGGCCTACATCGGTTGGGGAGGGGAACGAAGCATGCCTTATAAGGGTGTGGATACCTCTCCCTAGCGTGATGCATTTTGACGAGTGAGTGTGGGGGCTTTGGCTATCATCCCTATCGTCAAAGGCAAAACCGTGAGGCCTTGTGTGCCAAAGCGGCCAATATCGTGCTAGCGGGTGGTCTGGGCTATTACAGATGGTATCAGAGGTGGAACCCAGATCGATGTGCCAGCGAGGGCACTGGACTCCCTTAGGGGTGGATTGTAAGGCCCACATCGGTTGGAGAGGGGAACGAAGCATGCCTTATAAGGGTGTGGATACCTCTCCCTAGCGTGACGCATTTTGACGAGTGAGTGTGGGGGACTTTGGCTATCATCCCTATCGTCAAAGACAAAACCGTGAGGTCTTGTGTGCCAAAGCGGACAATATCGTGCTAGCAGGTGATCTGGGCTGTTACACTGCTGCTGATACTGGGTCTACAGAAACTACTATCACAGTATGCTAAAGTGAGGGAATCACTCTGACGCACCGGTGATGTTGTTGCTGCTCGCATCCTCTGTGGAGTCCTCTTCCCCGGTCTCAAAAGAACTAGAGTATAGATCTGCCATCATATGGTCAATCCATGCCTCTGAGCTAAACTCGGTTGAAGGTGCAGAACTAGAGCTTTCAAGAACTCCTGGCCCGTCGAATCCTAGCTCAGCTATAGGGGATGGTGGTGGAGTGTCGGGCATAGGTATGTCAGGAACTACTTGATCCTCATCGGGGTTGAACCATGGTGGATACTCAGGTATGTCAATGATCGGAGACTGCGGTATTGGCTCTGTCATATTCAGAGGGTAAGGCGGAAAAGGATACTGGCCTCTACCCGGGTGAAGCTCGGATAGCAGTGTATCATAAGGCGTGTCAGGGTCAAACTCCTGGCTAAGTAGAGGGTGAGAGAAAGGACGGTCGGGAAGATAGTAGGTGCATGTACGCGAACTACCCCAAAACACCGCACTCCCCGTCGCGGAGTCCACGTATCTGCCATACGCTGGGTACTCAAAGAAGATCACGCCGGTCCCTATCTGCGGACATGGAAAAAAGGAGGTGAGAACCTAAGGTTCCCAGTAGGGTACTATACGAAAAACCTAAGGGGATCCGCAGTCTAAGTCGAATCGTTTATAAGGTCACAACAGTAATCAATCATACAAACAGATGTAATCACAAGTATATAACAGTATAACAGTCACATATACAAATAAGCAGACACAAGCAAAGGAATGCAGCAAACAAGTATGATGCATGTCTGGTCCTACATAGGTCATGATCTCATGCGTCGGTTGGCTACCTGCAGCCCGACGTTACCCGGCCCAAGTCCGGATATGGCTACTCCACTGGGTCGGTCGCGCACTGGTGCCCGTAATACAATTGCGGCACTAATAAAGAATGGTCCAAAAATATAAGGTGCTCCCAGTGAGTAGCAGTCCATATGGCGGGCGTCCCCACGTTCATATAGTCTCTGACCAGGCGGTATGGAAGTCCGCTCTGCCAGGTACTTCTCAACACCTTGGGGTGTACAGTTTCTTCTTCCGCGGCACATCTCAACAGAATTTCTTTCTAAGAGACTTCTCCTCCCTTCTTTTATAAAAACTTGTTCCCGGATCTTCCTTAAAATATCTCAGCCTTGTCACATTTTTCCATTTTGCCCTCTTTTATTTAACTTTTCTTTTTACCATTTTCATTAGGTTTTTAATGATGCTTTCACCCCTAATGTTATTATTTTATCATTGTATCTTCATATTTTTCTAACATACCTTTTCTCCTTGATTAAATTAATTATTCATTTTTAATTTGACTTTATGCCTGAAATTACTAATATGCCCCTAAGTACTCTAGTTTTTACCGTTTAACCTTATTTAGCATCAAAATTTTACTGGATTAATCCTATTAGTTGCCTATGATTAAAATTATTCCTAATAATTTTATTAAATGCTAATTTTCACCCTAAGGGATCTAAAACCAAATTTACCCTTTATTAATTTTATTTACTTATTCCAGTTACTACTTTTTACTGTTTTACTTCTAACTTTTACTAAAGCTTTTATTTAGGCCCGAAACTTTTTTATAATTATAATCTTGACCCAACTAATTTATATAATTACTATTTTACCCTTAATGACACTAAATTCACAATTTTACTTATTTTTCATTTAAATTATATTTTTGACTCTCTTTTTACCCAAAAATGACCATAACACCCTTTTTACCTTTCCTCCTTTGTTCCATAGGATTAAAACTATTTTTGTAACTACTTTTTAACTCTTTTTTACCATAATTTTCGTGCTCTTAGTGACTGAAATTTCAGAGGTGCAGTTTTTATGTTTTTCTTCACTTTTTGTGATGTTTTAAACTTGAAACCTAAACCCCAAGCGCTTCCATGTTTCCAGCTGTTTTCACATGAAATCCAGAGGTAATATAACAGTATTTTACACATATTTATCAAGCCAAAATAGTGGTAACTCACAAAATTTCTAGAAATTCAAAATAAGCATAAAATTCACCACAAAGCGACTCATATAAGCATTGAAAATAAGCACAACCATACTCTAACTAATCCTAACCCTTACCTCTTATGTAATTCAGTTAGTAAACATTTCTCACACTAGAAAACGTGCATATACGGGCAGAAACACAGCTGGTGGTGGTGAGCTTCGTTTTTGGGCCTAAAGTGTCGCAAAACGTCAAAATTGAACTACGGTGAGCTCGAAACTCCTTAATTCCTTAGGCGTGCTCCATGGGTGCTTCAAGAGGAGTTCTATATACATAGAGGAGAGTAAGGATTCATCATGGTTACTATTTATTTTTAAAAGGAAAAGAAAAAGAGAAAGAACAAGAGTTTACCTAGCCAAATTCGGTATAAACGCAAAGATTGGTGAAAACGGACAATAGTTTGTACTTGTATGGTTTGAGTCCTTGAAGAACACTTGAAGAATAGTGTATGAATGGTGATATAAGGTGCTGAAAATGCAGGTAGGATGTGTAGAATTTCTCTGTTCCTCCTCTCTCACTTACGGTTCTTATCTCTCTCTTTATGGTAAAATGTTATTGAATTTTTGCTTGGTAATTTTCTTAAATAAAAATATGAAGACTATCCTAATTAAATGTGGTAAAAGAGGGCTGGAAAAATTAGACATAAATGGGCTGATAGCAAGAGAGAAGGGACGTGATTTCGAGGAAACACATTCAACATCATAATGATGTGTTTATCTGCAGTTAACCGTGGTTAATTATTTGTGGTTAAAAACACAGCAGAGAGGGGTGAGAGGCTGAGATAATCTTGGCCTAGAGGCTAAGAGAGTGGGGCCGAGTTACTAGGGTAGCAAGCAAGAGGATTCGGGGCCTTTAGAAGTCATTTGTGGAATACTAGACAGAAATTCAGTTCGGATAACTTTTACTAGACAGTAAAACAATTAATGACTAATAACTATTCTTAAAGAAGTAAATCATGAAGAGATAGCTATTATAAAGCTAGAGACACATTTACTTGAATAGAAATTACTTTTATCACTAGTTCTGAGGTTTTCGGTTACTAGAATTTTTTTTTCGGTGTGCGCACAATCGTCACTAAAAGCATTTTTGTAGCTCAAAAGTTTCTGGTGTGGTAACTAAGCCAATGATAAGATAGTATTTAATATCCATTAGTCAAATTTGACTTAGAGGGATTAATAACCCTCATAAAGCCAAGTTTGACCTCGTAATTCTCTTTTTCTTTTTATTTTTCATTTTTTTCTATCCAGAAAAGTCTATTTACTAAAAATCTGGTTCTTACATCTCACACAATCCTTAGTAACTCAACTCTTATTTACCAGTTCAAAGAAAACTCTGATCTCCATCGGGCCCACTGTACTCAGGATGTCATTCCGCAGATCACCTTCATATTTTATGCATTTCCATTCTTCAAAATCCTCCGGAGCACCCTGACAAATCCTAGAGAACTGGCATAGTTCCTCAAATCGACTGGTATACTCTGTCACTGACATGGACCCTTCTTCAGCTGTAGCAACTCAAGCTCCTTCACCGTCTTTACTGATTTTAGGAAATACTTCTTATAAAACTCGGATTGAAATACATCCCAAGGGATTGCAACATTATCTCGCTGCAGAAGGCGTCAGGTCTCCTGCCACCAATACTGAGCTTCACCCATCAGCTGAAAAGTAGTAAACTCAACACATTGATCTTCAGGCACTTGTTGCGCTCACAAGGCTCATTCCATCACTTGAAACCAATTATCAGCCTCTGTGGAATTTGTGGTTCCTCTAAATGTTAGTGGGTTTATCTTCAAAAAAGTTGCTAAAGTCATAGGCCCATTTCCACCATTACCCCTATTTCCGTTATTAACTTGCTGACCAAGGGCCTCAGCCGTTGTCTGCATAGCAGCCGCCATGTTCTCCAGGGCATTCGTAAAGTTCAAAGGATTATTCATTGTGGTTTCAGGTTTCGCATTACTATTTCGGCCTCTGCCTCGACTGCCTGTGCGTCCACGAGTCTTCATTTAGTTCCTGTTCACACCAAACAAGTGATATCAAGGTGATCAGTCTCAATATCTCAAGTCTAATACTTCAAAGTTCCAAATGCATGCGCATAAACAAATATGCCACATATATCAATTAGATATCCAAATTAGCATATATATATACACCCAAAGTATGCCCAGAAGCATAGTGAGTCAGTCTCTCAGGCTCTATAGGAACGAACTGCTCTGATACCATAATGTAACACCCTACCACACAGAGCCTTACGCTTAAGTCATAAAGCAGAGGTGACGAGATATTACGACCTTTAAAAGAAAAGACTTATATAAATATAGTTAAAAGAAATTATATCTAGGAGCCTTGAAGAATAAGCTAAACAAAAGCGAAAACAGAAAATCGTCTCACGCTCGCGTGGATAATCGTAAAATGGATAGGTAAGATGAAAAGAAGGCTATAAACATAATATATAGATCAGAGTTCCAAAACACAGATATCAAGCTCCAGACTCGACCTGCAAAGCTAAGGCCAGCCAGAGTATATATATATATACACAACCCAAATATTAACTCAAACTACAGAATAAATACCTGTTTCTCCAAGTCAACCTCTAGGAGGGACAAACATAAAATATATACAAAGGAGAATCTATATACATATATACATAGCATTAAAACAAAATACAACATCCCATAATAACCACACTTTGCTTGCATAGGAAACTCCAGACGCTCAGCGAGGTGCTTCTCGACCTGCATATGAAAAACAACAGAATATATATGGAATGAGAACCGGAGCTTCTCAGCATGGTAAAGGTACCCACGTAGTTAATATAAGAGGTTTCGGAAAAGCTAGAGGCGTTCCTAGAACTTCGACACTCAAATTTCAGCTTAAAGACCCAACTAAAGCATAAATTAAGTAAGTTATCTAAGGTATTCAAGTTCTAAATCTAACTTTAACTTAACACTTCACTTTCTATTTCCTCCAATCCTCCGAATCACCGGTGGAACAACCCCCCTCACACCTCCGCTAAGAGGGTTTCTCAGAAAACATACACATACAATTCAAGCAAGAAAAACACAGATAGAGGAGCAATTACAGCAAGTAGAACAAGTAGCAGATAAGCAGAGTTAAATAGTTAAGCAAACCAAAACGATGCACAATCAAGAAAAACAAAGAAATGCATATGATGTATGCCTGTCCTATGGCTGATGAGTCTCATCTGTCAGTTATACAGCCAACCCGACATGTCCTGGTAGTTAACCATTGGACAGTCCCTCTGTGCGCGCATCCCTAAGCTCAAAAATAATATCCATTGAGTCAAACTCCAAGCTCAATAATATAATATTCCATAGAGTCAAACTCCAAGCTCAAATATAATATTCCATGGAGTCAAACTCCAATCTCAAATATAATATAATATTCAAAATCCATATATATATGCATGCCCATGGGAGAACCCGGGGAGTTAAAGTGTCCGATCACATCTTGCGACAGAGGGTCAACAATTAGTCTCGATGTCATCATCATTCATAAAAAATTCATACTCAAAACTTAATTCATTCTTTTCTAAATAAATCAAATTTAAAATCAAATCATAAAATCCTTAAACCCAAATCCTTCTAAATAAATACTTCAAATGAAGCCTCTAATTTTTCATAAAAACTTCGGCAGCATATTTTCTAAAACTTGGACTCCCTTCAAGGGTCCCAACCACCAAACCAAACACCTCTCAATCATTCAAATTATTTTCAGTATCAAATCATTTCAAAATCAAACCACTTCCAACATTAAATCTTTTCACAAAACCAACTAACTCCAATAGAAAATTATTTACAAAAACCAAACCACACATCATATAGCATATACACAATCTATCAATAATTCGTTCAATTCATTCTTATCTTAAGGTTTTCTAGCCTAAGTTTTCACGTGACATTCAACATTAACTACAAGAAACCAAAACCATACCTTGGCCGATTCCTCCCTAAGCTCAGAACACCTCAAAAACCTCTCCTTTCACAAGCTCCAAGCTTCCAAACATCAATTCCTCAAGCCTAATTATCCGAATTTTGTTCCAAACCGCCCAATTGAACTCCAAATCAATTAGAACACAATCTTACCCATGGATCAATTGGACAAAATCCATTGATTATCCGCTGCTAGAGTTCACCACTTTGTTCGAATAGAATTGAAGAGAATTTCAAGACGAACACGTGATCACTGATGGCTCGTCAATCGGAACGCCAGATTAAAAGTTACGGAGATTGAATCTTTGGAGGTGAGAATTAGGGATTTAACGTAAATCAACCTTCTTCTCCGTATCAGCAGAATGAAAAAAGAAGAATGCTTGTTTAAGGTGTTTTATAGGTTTGGCTTGGGCTTGGTTTGAGCCCGGTCATACCGGTTCAGCCTGTTGGCCCGTTTTTGGGCCAAAATTTTTAAAATTAGTGTCAAAATTTGTACTTTCAATATTTCTCTCCTCTAAATTATAAAAAATTATTTTTCTAATTTTTTAATAATAATTAATTTATTGACTAATTATTTATTAATTTTGCGGGGTATACACTCGGCAGAGGAGTACCATTGCATGCACCTCACTTCTTGTAACACCCTAACTACCAAAGCTCATGCTTCCGGCTACGCGACTCTGATAGCTCAGACATTACGACGACACTTATAATATTTAATACTAAAATATGAGCCTGTTTAAAACTTTAAACCGCGAAACCGCTCCCAAAAATACTTTCATCCGATAACATACATCTATAGATACCATGCGACTTACAAAACTCATAAAGAGTACATCCACATATATATATATATATATATTACAAGCATTACCCAATACAATTCCTTACCCTCTTACAGAATATATCAGGATAAAGGCGAGGTACATAAATAATCTAAAGCAATACAGAGCATCAAAACAACAACTAAATAAACTCTTCGAGACTTCAGCGCCCATATCCTGAAAGGGGAAAAATGTAGGGGGTGAGAACATCATCCTCGAAAGGGTTCTCAGTAGAGGGTTTTTGGGAATTACTGTAATAGGATACGTGAAGATAAACCGTACCAGTGATTAATAACCGTCTTATACCTCTTTTCAAAAACAACGGTTTTCAATAAAAGTGAAGTCGAAAATCTTTTCTGAAAGAGGAACCATTCAATTCTCAAAAACATCAAAAGCCTTTCAAAAAAGTTTATCTATACTGAACCAAAATAGCCTTTTATATCTTTCCAAACCGGAAACACACAAAACCAAAACCAACCATCGGTCCATCTCATTTCAACCACGGCCCTAGGCCCAAACAAATCCAACCAACAACCAATCACCACAATCCAACAGAGTCCCAGTTGCAAACACAAATAGGAAGTTCAAGCACAAACAAACAGTTACAGCAAGTAGAACAATTAGCAGTTAATCACATAGGCAAAACCAAGTACAATATGCACACCCAAATAATGTCACATAGATGCATATGATGCATGCCTGTCCCTAGTGGCTGAGGATATCATCTGTCGGTTATACAGCCAACTCGAAACGTCCTGATAGCTAACCATGGACAGAAACACCCATCGCGGAGCAAGTAGGTTTGAGCTACAACCCCATTGCTACTACCCGCTCGACCCAGAGCAAGTGGAATAATCACTACTGCGGCTACTACCCAGGCGGGTGTTTAAAAGCTCAACCTGGAGCGAGTGGAATCACCACTACTACCGCTACTACCCAGGCGTCACAGTCTCTAACCTGGAGCAAGTGAGACGAACCACAACCCTTGCTACTACCCAGGTATCTCAAGCACATATTCATTCAGTCCCAGCCATAGATCAACATCCATCTCAGCCATCCGGCTTAAATTCATAATTCATAGTCAGCCATACGGCCCATAACTCATTCGGTAATCAGCCATAAATCAATATCATACGTAGCCATTCCGGCTCACGGTTCAATCCAGAACCAGCCAATATTCATAATCATACACATCCATTCCGGCCCATAACAAAACAGCACTTCCACCATCCAACATCATCAAATTCATAAAACCGGCATTTAAGCCATAAATCACTTTTTCTCAAATCGCTTCACTTTGAAATCAAGTTTCAACTCTTTTCAGCCTTGGCTTTAGAAATCTCGTTTCTCAAATCATCTCAGGCTCATAAGCCAAATTTACTCAAAGTGAGTTCCCTTTTTAAAACAAAACCACTCTCGGCATTCTCTTTCCAAAACTTCCGAAACCATGGCAAGTTAAGGATTTATTTCAAAGTATTCAAAATCACCCATACAACAATGGGATTTCATAACAAAAGTTTCTCGGCAGAGTCCCAAGTCTTTAGGGAAGGTCAACCTATATCAATTCCTTAAAATTCATTGAAACTCTTAAAATCATGGATTCTCGGTTCAAGTAAATAAAAATGAATTTATTATGAAACCGACCATACAAAATCACAAGTTTCAACCTGGTCCAAAAATCAACTCATCTGAAAAGGAACCGGTTCATTTGAATCAAACCACTTTCAGGTTTCTTTTTGGAATCCATTTTTCTAACTCTTCCAAAATGCCTCAAACTTAATTACTCAATCAAAAGTCTACATTCCTTTGAAATCACTAAAAGCTCCTTTTTATATTGAAATCAATATTAGAGCATCATTCTTTCCTTCAGTGATTCAAACGGTAAAAATAGTTCATTTCTAAATAAGTCAAACTCAAGGCATAAAGTTCACTAAATAAATTAAGCTTGAAAATATAAATATTCTCTTAATAAATCAAATAATACAACTTCTCAAATCCAATCCTTTTTAAATAACTTTTTAAACAAGACTGAGATTTTGTAGAAATTTCGGCAGCACCTCCCCTAAAACTTGGACTTTCACCACCCGTTTCGGGTCCCAACTAAACCGTTTCTCATTCCTTTTCAACAGCTCAAAACCAGAAATCAATTCAAAGAAAGCTAAATCCAACAGTCGCCTCAGTGGCATATCTCAAGAAAACCATTTCAAAGTCAACTCAATATCAACCGATTTAACTCATTTCCAAAGCTTTAAAGAAACGGTTCAGTAACAAATCATTTGTCCAAGATCAAGTCAATTAAAGTAAATCAGGCTGAATTCAAAAGTGCATTTGACTTTTCACATCATCAAATAATTGACTCAAATCAAATCAATCCTCAACGGATTAAACTCAGATTTCAAATCTTTAAAGAATCACTTCAAAACATTACATTTCACAAAGCCGCACAACAATTCAGCCAAACAAACATCCATAATCATTCGAGTCAATCAAATAATACATAAGGCAGATACAATCACTAAATACACCATATCTCACATCAGTATCCATATGTAATAATTCCAATAATAAACTATAGTTTTCGGAAAGCGCCCCTACCTCAAAACGCAAATTCCAAAATCCAAATGTCTCACAGAGTCCTTTCCGCCTCAACCTGAACTGACGGCAACCAAAATCTCAGCTCCCAGCCACTTTCGCAATAACCAAAGCAACACTAATCGAAACATATAATAATCAGGACTCGACCCCACGTTACCAAAACTCATTTATTAACCAAACACAACCGAAAACTAACCCGAGGCTTCTCGAAACATAATTTCTTACCGGAATAACAACACGAAGCAGCTGCGACTTCGAACCGGCCCCGGCAACAGCTCCGGCGGCGGCTAGAATCTCCGGTGGATCAACTATAAAAATCGTGCAGCATCAAAACCTTCTCAAAATCCAAAATGACCGAAACCACAAATTAAAACCCTTACCGGCAAACTTTTCCGGCAGCGGCGGCAGGGTCTCTGGTGGGAGAAACTCAGCCCGGAGCTCCTTCGGTGATCCCGAAAGTCACAGCGGCCCAAATCACGGTGACTCAGCCTGCTCCTCTTCTTGTAGCGATTCCCGCAACAACATCACAAGCCAAAAAGGGCTGAGAGTGGCAGAGCTCAGCCACGGTGAAGCAGGGCAGTACAACGGCGACCAAGCATAGCCCTCCAAACGGTAGTGACGTGGTCACAGCTCCTCTTCTCCGTCCTCGTCGGCGACCGTGAAGCACAAAGGTAGCATCTTTCCTTTCTCAGCGGATCAGAACAACGGAGGCAGAAGGACTCATCTTGCTCCTCCAGCTCGCGTCTTCTGTAAGATCCGGTTAATTAACGGCTAATTAACCCATAAATGAGAATTTATTCTAGAAAGCCAAAAATTTTATTTTTATGGCTTAATATGATAGAGGAAATTGAGACGAGAATTTTGGTACCAATTTTATAGAAATCGGACCAAGATTGGACCGAACGGGCCAAACCGGGCCAACCGGACCCAAAGTGGGCCCTTGGCCCAACTAAACTAAACCAAAACCCTAGTTTTCAGCACTCTCTCTCCTCATTTGAGACACTAAACACGCTGAAATGGAGGCCATGGAGGGAAGAACACTCTCTCAAGTTCTATCTCTCACTTGATCTTCAAACCACCATAACTTTTGATCTAGAGCTCCGATTGCCGCTCCGTTTGCGGCCACGCGTTTACCGCGGAGAGCTCTACAAAACCCATACAATCAATCTTGAGGTAAGCCACGTTTTACTGTTCGAAATTCCAGCCCTTGATTTCGAGTTTCATGAGCAAAAATGTTGAGATTTTGGGTTCTTTGATGTTATAGGACCCAACTCTCTTGAAGGAGGAGGTTAATCTTGTCTCCTTGGACCTTGGGTGTGGTAAGATTCTCAACCCTAGTATAATTTGTTGTTCTATGATGTTTGGGTATTGAGATGTTGTGTATGGGTATGATGATTGTGGCTTAGGTTGTGTATATGTGAATATTGGAGCTTGATTGGTGATTTTGGAAAGCTTGGAAGAGGGTTTTGTGTGATAAAATCTGTTCTTGGAGGTGTTGATACCTTGAGAGCTTGTGGACAAGTGGTTTGGAAGTGCTCCGGTTGAGCTTGGGGAATCGGCTAAGGTATGGTTTTAGTTTCCCGTATCTAATATGTAATGTGGTAGGAAATACTTAGGCTAGAGGCCCTAAGATAGGCATTGAATTGTTGGTGTTGTTGAATGGTTGAAATATATGATGTGTTCATATATGTGATTATGAATATTGATGCCTTGATTGTGTGAAATATGAGAAATGCATGTTGTGATATATGCTTGATGGATGATTGAGGTTGAATTGATGGGTGGTACCATGTTGATGGTGAGTATGATGTTGATTATGTATAATGATGGTTAATTGGAAATGGTATTATTGGAAATTGGGATGAGGAAGGATGTATGACATGATATTGTGTTTGTCCTTTAGCCATTTGATTGAGAAGTGTTAAAATGGTTGGATGTGGTTTTGGAAACCTTGGTAAAGTGTCAATGTGTGAGTTGAGGATGGCTTGTTGTTGATTTTGGTACATTTTGAATGATTCCAAAGAGAAGGATTGAAATTGGCATGTTTGATTGATTTTGAAAAGAGTTGAAAGTGGCTTGTTTTGAAAATGGCACCTTGTGGTTTTGTATAAAAACATGGTTTTTGGGCATACTTTGACGGGACATAACTTGGACTACGGATCTTTGATTTGTGCCAAATCTGTTTAGAAATGAAATTGGATCCAGGATGTCCATGCCGTTCGAAGAACGAGTGAAAAACGATTTAAAATGAGGAAGTTATGTCCGTCGGAAGATTGGGGTTTGAATCTGTAAATTCTGCAGCTTTTAACTTAGAAAATTTTTAGCAGAATGACCCCTCGCGCGTAGGCGCACTTGGTGCGTACGCGCCGTTCTTCGAGAAAGCGCCATCCACGCGTGCGCGTGGAGTGCGCGTACGCGTGGACCTGTTTTCATCCCAAAGTTGATTTTTGAGTTTTAAAAGCCAAATTTCATACTTCTAAGCCTCCGATCTCACCACTTATGTCTTAAATCATTATGATATGCCTAGCATGAGAAAAAGGGCTAGTGAATGTGGTAACTTGCGAGTGAAGCAAGGGAAAAATGAATGATCATTGAGGATCAAAGATGATTATGTGAGATGCGGATAATGGCGGTGGAAGTGCTTGTTGTGCCATGGGCCGAAGGGCCGTAATTGTTAATGAATTGGCTGGTTATGGATTTAACCGTGAGCCGGATGGCTAGATTATTGCCGTGTTACGGCGGAGCCATGTTTATGGCCAAGTATAAATGCATATATGATGTTGATTGAATTGTGAAGGTTTGCACTTCCACCATTGGAGATGAGGGTTTCCCTAGGTAGTAGCAATGGCTAGCCACCATGTGCTCCAGGTTGAGACTCGAAGCTCTTTTGACCCTATGTCGTAAGTGTGGCCGGGCACTGTGAAAGGCCCGGATGAGCTCGCCCCCATAAATATTCACCAGTGATGGTGATGGATAAATATTCACCAGTGATGGTGATGGATAAATATTCACCAGTGATGGTGATGGATAAATATTCACCAGTGAGGGTGATGGATATGGATCATGATTATGATCAAGTTTATGATGAGTATAACTCGAGTTGGGGATGCACGACAGAGGGACAGTCCAATGGCTAGCTACCAGGACTTGTCGGGTTGGCTCTATAACTGACAGATGATATCATCAGCCACTAGGGACAGGCATGCATCATAAGCATACTACATGAATTGTTTGAGATTGCCTATTTGACTGCATATTACTTGCTAATTGCCTAAATGCCTTATCTGTTCCTATTTGTAAATCTCTTGTCTGATATAACTGTTTTTGCTATATTATACTCCTGCTGGTGGTTGGGAGGTCTGAAGGAATTGGAAAGGGAAGTATTAGTTAGACTGAAGGATCTTTAGTTAGTTGCCGCTTACGGTTTAGCTTGTTTATAAGCTTTGATATTTCCTGGAGGAAGTTCTAGGATTGCCTTCGGCTTTCCTCTATTATTATGTATTATATATGTGGAAGCTGTTACCGTGCTGGGGACCTCTGGTTCTCACCCATGCGGATTTTGTGGTTTTCAGATGCAGGACGCGAGGCTTCTCGTTGAGGCATGCTGGGGACTTCGGGATTAGCGAAGATCCTTTGTTCTCGGGACTCTGTTTTGGGTTATATATCTTGTTTAGATACTTTTATCTCCATTAAATAATACAAACTGTGATGACTCCTTCTAGAGGGGATTTTTGGAGAATAGGTTTTCTGTATTTGTGTCCCTTTGGGTTTCCTTTGGGGTTTCCCTTATTTTATCATATGTATATATTGCTATGCTCGAACCGGTTATCTTCGCCGCCGGATTTTGAGTCTTGATATTCCTGTTTTTGATACTCTTTATATATATGATCTTGCGTTAGCTTATCCTTTGCTCGTTGTGTTAGTGATCGGAGTGTTGCGCTTTCGAGTTGCGGTTTTTGTCTACCCCTTTTTCTACAAGGCTCCTAGTTATAATCAATCATTCATACTACTATATGTACTAAATTTTTGTTTTAGAGGTCGTAATACCTTGCCATCTCTGAATTATGACTTAAGCATAAGTCTCTGTATGGTAGGGTGTTACATCTTCCCCCTCTTACCGGTGACAGCGACGCAGCTCGAGGCCCCATGGACGGTGGCGACGAGACTCAAGTTCTGCCCCTCTTCGATGCCTCTTCTCCGTGATAGTGGTAGCAGCGGGTTGATTCGATGGCGAGGCGTGGTGGCGCGGCAGCGAGGCAGGTTCGGCGGCTTGGCGGGGACAACATAGCTGGCGGTGGTGAGGATGATCGGCGGTGGCGAGGATTGGACGCAATCTGGACACGGCGGCGAGGTGACCGGCGACAGTAGCGCGGCTCACGGTGAGGCGCGGTGAGGACGATAGCGGTGGCAGCGCAACATGGCTTATTTCCTCTCCTACCGTAGCTCTCTGCCTCTCTTTTTCTCTATTGTTACTGGGTATGGATTTGGAAAAGAAGGGGGAAAGCATGCGTGTTGCAGGTTTGCTGAGGGGAGAATAAGGGTGGCGGCTACTAGGCATAGGATTAGGGTTTCCTTTTTGAAACTTAGGGTTAGGGGTAATATAGTAATTGAAACTCAATTAAATCCAACACTAATTATATATAGAAAATACTATTTGTTCATCACTTTCACAAATTATTTTCAATAAAATGTTCAAATCAGATAATTAAAAATAATATACTTAATTTCTTCATTTTCCAAAATACCAGTATTAATATTTAAAATATTAATTATTTAATCCAAAACATATAGAAATCCTTATTATTTCACAACTACCAACTTTATAATTTGAATATAGAAAATAATCCAATAATTATAAAATTGGATAATAATCTCAATTTATTAAAAATTCAATAAATCGAAACTTGCTTTAATTTTCTTGAATAAGATAATTTCTGAAATTAAAACTACAGAAATATTGAATTTGAAATTAGATCATGATAGCCCTTTTTCAAAAGCTCTGAGTCTTACACTTCTCTTCTCTTAGATTGCGCCAACCTCACTCCTCACTTCTCTTCTCTTAGATCACGCCAACCTCACACCTCGCTTTCTTCTCTTCTCCACGCTTCCTTCTGCTCTGTTTTGATTCCACAGTTCACAAAAACTCTTCTCACCACCGTTTCTGGTTCTTGTTATCTTAGTTTTGATTATAACTTTTGATTTAATGGAATCCACAAGGTCGAATGATGAGATGTGTGTTTAATTTACTTCATATATTAATTTTTTATTCCTGATTTGATTTCAATTTTTTTATTATCTATTTTTTATTCCTAAATGGTTTAACTACATATTTGGTTTCTGATGAAAAGTCTAGTTGCTCCAGCTGATCCATGTATTCTGTGTGTTAAGTTTTGGTAATTTGTGTATCTAATTATGCAAATACTTTTGATTTGTGGCATCATTATGTCATTTAGGTCTTTTTATTTGGTTCCAAAAAGAAATGCTTCTCAATTACATCATGTACGTTGTGTGATTATATTCTGGAAAATTTATGTTATAAATTTCTGTAATGAGAAAAATGTTTAGCCCCTGGATTTGAGTCAAATTGGTAGTTTGCACGTTTAAAATTTCTACATTTGCTTAGATCAGATAATGATACTGATTCTATGAATATATGCGGGTTTAATGCTATATTTGACTACTGAGTTTGATTATCATGTTTACTGAGTTTGATTATACTCAGATTCAGTGCTATACTTGACTATTGAGTTTGATTATACATGTAAGCCGTTGAAAAAATTGTACATATGCATATGACTCTAATTTGATTTTAATTTTTTATTATCTATTTTTAATTCTTGATTTGATCTTAAATTTTTTATTATCTATGTTTTAGGTTGTTTTAAGCATATGAATGACATTTCTCTCTGTAAAAGATTATGAAGCTTTTTATACCAATTATGCAAAGAGGGTTGGTTTTTCATAGAATATAAGAACTACTAAGTGAGATCAAAATCGACAGATCACATACAAAATATTGGTATGTTCTAGAGCTAGTTATCGAAAATAAAAAATTGATCCACTAAAAAAGACAAATTCAACTTCCGCACAAAGTTGTAAAGTTAGGATTATTGTGAAAAGGGATAAGAAGTTGGATGTGTTAACCTTTGTGAATATCTTTGTAATAGTTTTGATTTTAATTTTACATGTTGCAATGTTGCAACGAAACTCTTGCATTTTTTTCTTTATAATAGTTTAAATTTTGATTTTACATGTTATTAGTAAATTTACATTCAACATTCTGAGTTATTTGAGATTCTGAGTTATTATTATTGGTTCAAGAACATAACCCTCTTTTCACATTAAAATTTTCTTGTTTCAAATGTTATTGATATATACAGTCTTCATTCTTCTCGTGATTGACTTGGGGCTTATTCATTTGAAATATATAAGTCACTTTGGTTAAGGCAACATTTAAAATTTATAATAATTCTCAGAAATTTGATATCTACATTGGTGTCATATATTCACATGCTGCCACAGGACTAATATTTTTATTGTTTTATATCCAAAATTATTTATTTCACAAGATTATAGTAAAGAAAAGAGTTACAAGTACTAATAACTAATGTAACTAATAAATAGGGTTGATGTTGATGCTTCAATTAATGGAAGATGGCTTCATTTAATTTATATATATGTATAGAAAATTATTTTAAACTTTTAACTAACTTTCTTCTTCATCAAGATTTACATTTTATCAAGTTTTAGATTGTACCATGAGAAAAATAACTAAATTCAGTAGTCATGTATAATCAAATTCAGTAAACATGAGTATAATTAAATTTAATAGTCAAATATAACATTGAATATAAATATAATTAAACTCAATAGTTAAATATAGCACTAAACCTGAGTATAATCAAACTTAGTAAATATGCATGATTAAATTCAGTAATCAAATATAGCACTAAACCTGAGTATAATCAAACTCAGTAAACACTATAATCAAATTCAGTAGTTAAATATAGCACTGAATCTGATTATAATTAAACTCAGTAAATATGTATAATCAAATTTAATAATCAAATATAGTACTAAACTTGAGTATCAAACTCAATAAACATGATAATTATAACAACTCGAATTTTTTAAAAATTAAATAATAAATTATTCAGGATTTATTATTTTACTTAAAGAAATTATTTTTTTAAATTAATTAAATTAAATTTTATAATACTTTGAATTTAAAATTCGTAAGATTTTTAAATAATTTTTATTATAATAAAATATTTTTAAAAAAATTAAAAATTATTATTATTATTATTATTACATAAAGTTCCTAAGTTACTTTAAGTAAAGCTCCTTTTATATATATATATATATATTATATGCGGCTATTATTATTAGGCTCATTTACATGCAAACGGTAAGAAAGAAAGAACTAAATAAGGCTTTTATATATATATATATATATATAGGTGCCATCTAGTGTACAGATGGATATATACAGAGTTTTGTCTTTTGTGGCTGAAAAGCGTGTCACTAAAAGTGTTGCTTAAAGAGAAAGTGTTATCCTTAATCGTTAACTTGGCTCTGATATCAATTTTTTCTACTATTACTAATTCTGATTTCATTTTTATAGTTTTTCAATCTTGTTTTAGTTTATAATATTCTTTTTTGCATGGATTATTGTATATAAAATCTTTTATCTGTTTGTCTTTTTCTTTAATATAATTTTTCAAATCCTCAAAAACTTCTTTTATTTCTACACTTTCTGTTGTTTCTAAATATCTTTTTAATTTTTCAACTTCATTCTCCATTTTTTCTTTCAACAGCTTTAATTCTTTTAAGTCATAATATGGTTTTCCAGGCATTTATAAATTTTTTAAGTTTAGCTCCAACTTGTTTATATTTATTCTTATTTCTATCCTTTTTATTATAAGGTCATTAATTTCGAACTGAAGATTATTTAATTCCCTTTTATACTCCTTTATTTTACTTTTTAATTTTTTCGCCCTTTTTCTTCTTATTTTGTTTTCTGGTCTTTCAATCTTTATATGCTTCATTATTTATCTTAGAATTTCTGTAAATTCTATCATCGATTCATCACTATTTTCTAGAGATTCTATTAATTTTTCTAGCTCTTCAACTTCTCTTTTCAACTTGTCATAGATTATTTTTAGAGTTTCAAATGCTCTTTGATTTATTTCAGAAAACCGTAAATAATTCAACCGATTTTCTCTTTCAAAGAGCTCTTGTTTCTTGTCTTGATAGGTTACATATATTTCTTCTTTATTTATTGTCATAACTTAGTGTTCAGGATTTCATTTAATTTTTCGACCTTTTTTGTTAATTCTTTTATTTCAGAATTTTCTTCTTTATTCTTTAACTTAGATAAACTTAAAGGGCTATTAATTTTGGATTCTCTTATTTAAAAATTTGATGAAACTAATTTTCCTGATGGTTCTTTTAGTAAAAGAACTGGATTTTCAATAGCTTTATATTTTGGTATTTCTGTCTTTACAATTTTCTGAAATAATTCATCGACATAAATTCTTTCTCTATTTTTAAATATTATACTATGATGACTATTTGTTAAAGCATAATTTATTGCATATGTAATTGAAAATGGTTCATCGTCTTGTTCCATTAGATTCTTTCTGTGAAATTTATAAGCCAAACTTATAGATCTTCCAGGATTTTCAGTTGATAAAGGTATAGCATATCCCAGATGGGCATTGAATTTAACATTTACGTTTGCCAAGTTTCCATGAACAATTCCAATTATTTGATCTATTAGGTCATCAGTAATTCTTTTGTCACAGATTGATAAGCTTATTGGTGAATTAATTCCTTTCATATATGTAGATTTGATTAAGACTTGTATAGTACTAATATGAATCCATCCAATTTTAGATCTTTTTTGTTGATCCTTAATTTTTTCAATCTGTTTGCTCAATTCTTCATCATTTATCAAGGCTATTTCAAGTTCTCCATTGGCGGATTTTATCTTTATAGGGGCTTCAAGTTGAATTTTTCCATAGTATATTATATTTTTTCTATTAAAAACTTCTTTTAAAAGATTTTGTTTATCAAAATTTTCATTTGATTTGAGATTTAATTCTGTTTTTAGAACAGCCTGTTTTTCATTATCTAATAAAGCAGTTAATCTATAATAATCAGATTCTTCTGTTAATTCTAAACTTTCTAAATAATTCATAATTGAAAGACTAGGATGAAGATGTACCTTTCTGGAGAAAAACTTCCTTTATTTAGTATATTTTACATAAGGTGTTCTTATCTCCAGAGGGGAGATTGTAGATACTAACTCCAGAGGGGAGTTTAGAACTATTTTTCCCTAAGGGAATTCTTCGTCAGACTACAGAATCGCCTCGGCAGCTTCCTCCTTGCTCTCCTAGCATATGAGTACTCTTAGCCTCCTGCTTTCTGTTTCTGATACCTCTACAATTGCCTAAGCAACCTATTTATAATAGTTGGGTTTGATGGACAATTCCCATCCTTACCCTTCTTATGACGTCATTGCTTATGTCATTGTTTGCTATCTTGCACCAGCTACATCGTTGGTGCTTTATGACCTAAGTGCTTATGTCACTATGCAATAATATTGAGAGATGCTTCAGATGTGTTGTCCTCCTCTTTTATCATGTGACCCTCAGATGCATTGTCCTCTTCTTTCATCATGTGAGTTGATTCCGTTTCATTATTGCTTTCTTCAGATAACTCTGAGGCACATAGCTGGCACTTGTGGTCTTCTCTGTCTTTTATCAAATAGCAGAGATTCCTCTTTATCCCTTCAGGGAGCTTTTCTAAAAGTCCGGATAAGTTGTAGAATGCTGATTCAAATTCTACCAAGAGTCTCATCTCTCTTTCTTCAATTTCATTTCTTTTGCTGGACACAAGCAAAGTATTTCTACTTTTATAATTAATCCTTGTGTGAGATTCCTTCGTTATTTTTTGAGTTCTTTCAAAGACCCTTGCTAATGTGCTGGCTAGCCTTCCTTCATGACTGTAAATTGTTAAGTCTTGAATCTGATCAATTGGTTGAAAATTTTCTGGAAAGACGGACATGAATATTACTTGGTGTGCTGGAACCAAGCATTCTTCTTCTTTATTAAAAATAGGTTGACTGTTTGTAAATTTTAGGGATATATCCCTTGGATTTACATTGTCAATCATATTTTTAAATCTCTTTATTGCATCAACGAATCCTGCAGGAAACTCACTAATAATTTTTAGATCATTAAAAATTAAAATTGTATCAATTAATCCATATTGGAAAAACTGATAGGTGTCAGATGGGGAAGCATCTGGAAATATAACCAGCTTTGTTAGCTGTTCTTTGGCAATAGGATAATATCCCAAAATTGCCCTTTTTTCTTCAGTCCAATTCAGGACTATGTTAAGGGTTTCTCTGAGATTTGATCTGCAGACCCTTTTCTTTTCCTTTATTTCAGCCCTTGTAGGGATGTTTCTTATTATCCCTGTTCTCTGGGTTTGAATTGGAGCTTTATCTACTCTTTTTAAGGTTTGTTCTGGATGAAGAGCTTCGTATTCCCTGAATGATTCCTTTGCTTCTTCCAGTGTTAGAAACCCTCCTTTATGAATTATCTTTGATTGATGTGTGAATGGTGCTGCTTTTTCCCAGGCATCATATACTCCTTTCATGGGGCCATTATAAATTACATAATATTTTTTATCTTGGGTGGATTTTTTAATAATTTCAGCAATTGTTTTATTTTCCGAAATTTTTTCTTCACTTGATTTGTCCACCACGCTTGGCTGGCTGAACTCTGATGGTGTTGCTTGTTGTGTTGATTTCATTGCTTCAATGGCCTTCTTGAGGGATTGGATCTGTGTCCTTATTTGCTGACAATGCTTGCATTTTTCGAGTTCTTGCTCATATTTTTGAATTTCTTGATCTAATGCGTTGTAGATGAACTCCATTCTCTTGTTAATGTATCTGCAATAACATTTTTGTCACCCTTAATATATTCAATTTTTATTGGATATTGTAACAAAAATAATTGCCATCTTACCAATCGTCCATGATTATAATCAACTTTTAAATTATATCGTATAAAACCTGTTAAGTAACTTGAATCTGTCCTTAATGTAAATTCTCTGGGTAGTAAATCAATTTTTCATTTCTTAAGAGATTTAATTGCTGCTAGAGTTTCCTTTTCATGAGTGGTATATCTTTGTTCTGTTGGAGTAAAAGTCCCTGAAATATACCTGCAAAATAATTCCTTTGGGGAATATTTAGAATCTAGTGATTCTTTTTCTTTTTCTAAACTTTTTATAGCTTTCTTAGCTTTTAGACATCCTGACCAGGTTATGTCTGAAGTATCTGTTTCTACTGTTAAGTAGTCATTTTCTTCTGGAATATAAAGTTCTGGAAGTTTTTCACATAATTTTTTAATCTTTTGAATTTGCATACTGTCTTTTTCGTCCCATTTCCATTCTTTTTTAGTACTTATTTTTGGAAATAAGCTTTTAGTGTATTCTGTTATATTCTTTAAAAAGTCTTGATCAGAAATATAATTTATACACCCTAAAAATCTTTGTAATTGTTTTCTATCTTCTATTTTACTAGGAAATAAATTTACCTTTTCTAGGACATTTGGCTGTAGTTTTAGCTTTCCTTGAGTGGATAGAATTAACCCAAGAAACTCTATTTCTTGTTTTGCTATTCTTACTTTCTTTTTGCTAAGAACTAATCCTTTTTCTTTACATCTTTCTAAAACTATTAATAATTTTTGAAGATGATCTTCTTTATCCTGTTTTGTAAAAATTAGTATATCATCAATGTACACTAAAACAAATTCATTTAACTCTTTTAGATTTTCTTCCATAAATCTTTGATAAATACCTGGGGCTTGTTTTAATCCGAATGGTAATACATTCCATTCATAGAGCAACACACTTGTTGATTCTTTTGTTGGGCAAGTAAAAGCAGTTAATTTCTTTGTTTCTTCGTCTAAACGAAGTTGCCAATATCCTGATTTTGCATCAAGAGATGAAAACCAAGTTGCTCCTTTGATTTTTTCTAAAATAGAATCTTTTCTTGGAAGCTTATGAGCATCACCAATAGTTGCTTCATTCATCTTCTTATAGTTAATAACCATTCTTCGTTTTTCCCTTTTAATTTCATTATTGTTTTCGACATAAAAGGCTGGAGCCGCATGAGGACTTTTACTTAATCTTATAATTTCTTTTTCCAAAAGATCTCTACATTCTAATGAAAACTCTTCTCTATCTCTTGCGGAATAAGGAATTTTATTTGGAACATTTCTCTCTTTTGTAGGATCTTTTAATTTAATACTTACTAATTCGTTATTTGTATTTTTAATATCTAAAGGATTTTCAGCACAAATTTCATCCAAGAGTTCTTCTATCTTTATTTCAAGATTATTTTTTGGGATATTTATTTGAAAGTATAGATTTAAATAACATGTTTCTAAAATAGAGAATATTTTAAATTTTAAGATCTTATCTATAGTAGTAGTTGGTATTTTTATACGTTTTGATTTTTGATTTATTGAAGAATCGTGTGGAGCTTTTAAAACTATATATGTTAATTCTTGAATGAATGGATGATATAGCTTTAAAAAGTTATTTCCTATGATAAAATCCATTCCAGAGTCTAACATATATATAGATGGAACAATGAACCTATAATTTTGAATAAAAATTTCAACCATTTCTGCTTTTTGGTTAATTTTATGTATTGATTTGTCAGCTATTCTAACTCTTAATGGTTTCTTTAATTTTTTCCAATCAAGTTTTATATTTGAACTAGCAAAGCATTGTGTTGCTCCAGAATCTATGAAAGCATTTATAAACTTTTCTGTTATTTTTATAGTAATAAATGTAGCATTATTACTCAGCCTCTGAGTCTGTTTCCGAGACATATTCAAAAATATAGTCTAAGTTATCATCAGATTCTTCTAATGGTTCCATAAAACAAGATTTAGCAATTTCTATTTGTTTAGTAAGATTATTTTTATCCTTCTTTTTCGGGCATTCATTTGCATAGTGTCCTTCTTCTTGGCAATACCAACATTTACAATTTTCTTTTTTATTCGGGCAATAGTTATTTCTTTGTCTTTTGTTTTTATTGTTATTTTCCTTTCTAAAATATCTCTTTTTTCTCCAGTTTGGATAGTATTTTCTTTTTCTAAATTGATATTTTCTTTTTCTTTGAAAATTTTTATTAAGACCATATTTTTGAGGTATCTCCTCATTATCCTGACAGCAAATTTTAATTATATTTGCAAATCTTTTTTGAGTTGCTTCTTGCATACAACGTTCTTTTATTTCCTCTCTTATTGCAGAGGTTGCTCCACCAAAATTATTTTCAATTGTCCCTCTATTTATTTCTCTTATAAATCTTCCCATTATAAATTCATTAGCAGGATATGGAAGTTTTGTTATATACATACTAAGATAATGATTTTTATCTTCTTCTTTTAATTTGTAATAATGTATTCTATATTCACATATATAAGACTCCACATTACATAAATCATATATCTGAATATTAGCTAAATGGTTTTTTGCTTCTTGATATTCTTTATTATAGACTTCTTGTCTATGATCTATAATATTTTTTCCAAAAAATTCTTTATATAGAATCATCATTATATATAATATCTTATCATAAGCTGATGTTTTTGTTTCTAATTCTTCTATTACTTGATTTTCTATTGATGTCATATAATCTCTTATAGTTCCTTTAGTATGAAACCCTATGTAATTCCAAATGTCTCTTCCAGACAATTCACTAAGTTTTGGATTAGTAAAGGCTTCTAATAAGAAGGAATTCAACCAGTTTTCGAAAATTTCTTTTTCATTCTTTTTACAATCTAAATCGAGCATTCTATCTCCTTCCATTTCCTGGATTTTAGGGATGTATTTTGATGGTATTTTTGTATATTTTGAATCTTTATTTATAAACCCTTTCTTAAAGGCATAATTATCAAAATCTGTTTCCCATTTAAATTGAGATTGATTATCTTTAGATGTTCCAGCTTCATTTTTTACTTGTATTGGAATTGCTGGTTCTTCGTCACTTGAGTAATCTAGGATGTGTTCTTCATTTTCTATATTTTCAGAATTTACTAATTCTTCTTCTATTTGAAATCCCTGTTCCATAACATTATTTTCTTGAGCCATTTTTAATTGTTTAAAAAGCATTGTAACTTCTTCTAATTTTTCTTCAATATTCATAATTTTAGTGGTGGTTTTACTTTTAAATCTGTTATGTTGATTATATTTTGAAAATTTTCTTCTTTGAAATTTTCTTTTTCCTTATTTCTTTGAAATTTTATGGATACTAATATTTCTTCAAGCATGTCTACTATAGAATTTAATTGTGGGTTAAAGGTATGATAAAGATATGGTGAATCATTTCCATGGTAACATTTTTTAGAAATTCCGTGTGAGAAATAAGTTTTTTCAGGTTTTTGGAGTCCTTCAATAAAACTTATAGTAAAATAAAGATTTTGAGAAAAATCATTTTGTATTGATTTTAAGAATTCGGTGTCATTACAGTTAACATTAGTTAAAATCATTAATTTTTGATCTATTAATTTTGATAACTTAATTATTTCTTCTCTTAAATCTTCTAATTTACTTTTTTCCATTAGGTGACGCTTTTCTTTATGAAGAGTTACGATTTTAAATGAAAAGTGTGACTTTAAGATGTGTGGTATGAATTTTGCCACGTAAGCACATCTATAAATTTAGATCTGTATCCTATATTTCTCCATATATATATTATAGTTACACATGTTTTCTTTCCATCCAATAACTATGACACGTAATCATTAAGCCACTAATTATCATCATCATCTCATCTTCATTCAGCCGAAAGCATTTGGAGAAAGGACAGAAATAAAATCGAGAGAGAGAGTGAGGTGTGAGGCCATGGAACCGTGAGTTTTCTTTCACCATTTTTTACGATCCATAACTCCAATAAAAAATTTAATTTGGTAAAAGTATTCGTATCCTTTTTTTTAGAGGTTAGCACCATTTTTAATCAATAGAAGTTGACGGTGACATAGCTCCCTTATTCTTTGAGTTCTGCCAACTAGAGTTCTAAGAGGCACGGACGATTCCGGACATTTTCTTTTTCGATGGCTTGGTCAGAAGGATTCTCCGGATCTTCGAGTATTTTAATTTCATACTAAGGTAGGAGATTTTATTTTAAAATTAATCGTTTTAATTTATGAATGCCATTGAAGTTTAGTGAATAAGTGCAAATAATTTATAAATGTCTCGTGTGACTAGTTTTGTTGTTGTGAGTGGTTAATTGATGAAATTGAATTGCAACTGGTTGAATTGAGACTGTGACTGATGTTATTTTTCTGATTTTGATAGAATTGTTTAAAATTCTAATTTATGTGATTATACTGAATTGGTTGGTTGTGGCTGTATTCTGATTATTGAGAATAAGTGTATGCTATTGATTTTAGTTATTTGATGTATCGGAGTGGCCGTGGAACTGACTTGCGACTGATTGGTTTTGGTTTTAATGGTTGTTGATGTTGATTCATGAATAATTAGAATTAAGTCTGAAAACTGTTAAATAATTGAAGTTTAATTATTGAATTGTTTCTTTGAAAAATAACTTTTAAAACAAAATAGCAACTTTGCTAAAGATTAAATGATTTTAAATTAACTAGAACTTTGGAAGGCTGATTTCTGGGATTAGTAGTTGATTGAGTTGAATTTTGGAAAGGATTCTATGATATGCGAAAAGTAATTATGAATTGATGAGATTGGAGTTGGATTGATAGATTACATGGGAATTCTGGAGTATGATTGATTTGTTAAATTGTGAATGTCTGATTGATTGAGAAACGTCTATTTGATAATTGTTGAGAAAGAGAGAACCTGTAAGGGTGGCTAATCCCGAGTTTTAGGTGAAGTGCTGCCGAAAATTTTATAAAATTTGGGACTTTATTTGAAATTTCATTTTAAAAGATTTGGTTTTGGAAAGTTAAATTATTTGAGACTTATTTAGTTGGGAAAATATTTATACTATTTTGAATTCGATTTATTAAGAAAAGTATAATTTTTTAAATCCAATCTTTTGAGGAGAGATTTTATTTTAAGTTATGAAATGAATTCGGTTTGTTAAGTATAAGAAAGAAAGGGATAAGAGAACACGGCACGTGTGATTATGGAATGACTAAAAGGTCACGGAGGGTGACGAAAAGTAAATAGTTAAGGTGCTAATTTGAAAATGTTAAGTCGTGGGTTTTATGTGTGAATATTGTGTGGGGATGCCCGTGTGTATGGAATGGATTCCAAGAGAAAGGGGCACATGTTTCAGTTGGAGAATCAGCGCCTGCAAGTACTTGCAGAGGTCATGTTCAGCATACTTCAGCTGGATAATCAGCGCCTGCAAGAAGTAAAAACTTGTAGAGGTTATGCCGCTGGAATGCCTTTTCTAACTTGCGAGTTGGATTGCGTCGGGTGTCGGTCGAAACCGAAAAATAAGCTCATTACCTGCGATAGGACTAGACATGCATCATCATTGTTTGCACATTTGCATTTAATTGTGTTTGCTTATCTTGTCTCTCTGTGATTGTGCTGTTTGTCTTATTGCTATTAGTTTGTGTATTGAGGTGACTGAGAATTGAGGTTGTGATTGAGTTTTGTTTAAAAATTCAGAAATTTAAAGAAGGTAATTAATTATGTAAAGTAAAAGTAAAAAATATTTTCAAAGGTATAACAAAATAGTTTTACTGGGTAAGTTAATAATCTGCATTATATTCATTACTTTTACGGCATTCTCATTCCCTACTGAGAACACGTGGTTTGTTCTCACCCCAAAATCTTCCACCCTTTCAGTGACAGGTTTGAAGGTTTAATATGAAGCTGCGGACGAGTAGTAGATTTACTTGTGATTCCTGTTGTTTTATAGAGTTCCATCGCCCTTGATGCTTTAGCTTTTATTTTATCCAGAGGGATAGGTATTGTATTCGAGTTTTATATTGAATTTATTTGTATAGCACTTATTGTTATTAATAATTATGTCATTACTATTATTTGATAATCTTTGATATGTGATTTTAATTACTAAAAATAAATCGCTGAAAATTTCTCTAAAACTAAAACGCGATATCGAACTAAAGGTTCAATATTAAATAGTTAATAAGGAAAACAGGTTAGTAATGCCTTAATTTTGGCACGATCATGACGTGCTAAAAGTTAGAGTGTTACATTATGGTATCAGAGCAGTTCATTCCTATTAGAGTCTTGAGAATGGACTGATTATGCTTTACTGCATACTCTGAATGTCTGTCGTGCAATAGGACTTGTCCTAGTGACAAGAATTTGAGTTTCAGAAGCATGATTGTCTATTGATTAATGCTGTTAGACTATCATTGCATTCTTCATGGTATTAAGCTTGACCAGCTTAACACTAATGGTTTATGTATATGAGAGCACTATCGGGTTATCCTAGGTGGAATAGAAGTAATAGATAACGCATATTGCGGGGTTTAGAAAATGCTAGAGGTTGCGTCTCAAGGTTACTCGGCTACGTGTTTCAAACTCTGCTAGTGTCATGTGATTTGTTCCTTTATAGTTTGCCTTGAAGTTCATATTTGAGATTTCTTTCTTGAAAAATTAGTTTGCTTATTCTTCAATCATGTTCCCTATTCATATGCATTCTTGCTGATCTTAAAGGCATATGTTTGCTCTTCTTGAGATGCGATTTGGTTCTTCGCTTCATGACTTGCATCTCATGAATATCCTTACCGGATGATATCCTTGATATCTTCTTGACGTTCTTGACTTAACTTCTTATTGGGAAGAAGCTTTGATTTGATTTGTTCCCCGTCTGATTGTATTTTTAAACATTCTCTTAAATTCATGTGAACCCCATTCATAAATTCTGTTCTTTTCTTCCTAAGTTTGATATCCTTTTAGGTAACTCAAGCTTGTTTTAGAATAACGTGAGATTCCTCCTTGTGCTGTTTAAACTCCTTTTCTTGGCTCATGTATTTTCTGATGTAACTTTGGACTTGTTGATGCATCAAAGAGAAACATAGAAATCTTTGTGAACATTTTTCTTGTTGCTTGTCCTTTCTCTGAGGTCTTGTATCCTTTTGAGTGACTTGAGACTTGTTTTGGTGACACGTACGATCGTTAAATATAGCAAGCGATATGTTAGTTCTTTAGGATACGTTTTGCGGACACAAAAGATGGAGTTTGTAAGTGAGCGACTGGTGCACGAAATTGTGATCTCCAGGCTCGAACAAATCCTGGTAATGGCTCCAAAGCTTGGTGCTCTGATCTTAATTCATAGTTGTCACAACTTCGATACAACTAACCAGCAAGTGCACTGGGTCGTCCAAGTAATACCTTACGTGAGTAAGGGTTGAATCCCACGGAGATTGTTGGTATGAAGCAAGCTATGGTCACCTTGTAAATCTCAGTCAGGCAGATATAAAGTGATAATGGTGTTTTCGAATATTATATAGTAAAATAGGGATAGAGATACTTATGTAATTCATTGGTAGGAATTTCAGACAAGCGAATGGAGATGCTTTTCGTTCCTCTGAACCTCTGCTTTCCTGCTATCTTCATCCAATCAGTCTTACTCCTTTCCATGGCTGGCTGTATGCAAGGGCATCACCGTTGTCAGTGGCTACATCCCCTCCTCTCAGTGAATAATATGCTCACGCACCCTGTCACGGCACGGCTATTCATCTGTCGGTTCTTGATCATGCTGGAATAGGATTCACCCTCCTTTTGCGTCTGTCACTAACGCCCAACAATCGCGAGTTTGAAGCTCGTCACAGTCATTCAATCATTGAATCCTACTCGGAATACCACAGACAAGGTTTAGACTTTCCGGATTCTCTTGAATGCCGCCATCATTCTAGCTTACGCCACGAAGATTCTGGTTAGGAGATCTAAGAGATATTCATTCTAGCTTAATTCATGTAGAACAGAAGTGTTTGTCGGGCACGCGTTCATAAGGGAGAAGGATGATGAGCGTCACACATAATCATCACCTTCATCACGTTCTTGGGTGCGAATGGATATCTTAGAAGCGAAATAAGATGAATTGAATAGAAAACAGAAGTACTTTGCATTAATCTTTGAGGAACAGCAGAGCTCCACACCTTAATCTATGGAGTGTAGAAACTCTACCGTTTGAAAATACATAAGTGAAGGTCCAGGCATGGCTGAGATGGCCAGCCCCTCTGATCTAAGAACCAGGCGTCCAAAGATGCCTAATACAATAGTAAAAGGTCCTATTTATAATAAACTAGTCACTAAGGTTTACATGAGTAAGTAATTGATGCATAAATCCACTTCCGGGGCCCACTTGGTGTGTGTTTGGGCTGAGCTTAAGTGTAGCACGTGCAGAGGCCATTTGTGGAGTTGAACGCCAGTTTCTGTGCCAGTTTGGGCGTTCAACTCTGGTTTTGGATCCTTTTCTGGCGCTGGACGCCAGATTTAGGCAGAAGGCTGACGTTGAACGCCAGTTTACATCATCTATTTTTGGCCAAAGTATAGACTATTATATATTGCTGGAAAGCCCTGGATGTCTACTTTCCAACGCAATTGGAAGCGCGCCATTTTGAGTTCTGTAGCTCCAGAAAATCCACTTTGAGTGCAGGGAGGTCAGAAAGTCCCTCAATTTCAGCCAGAAAATACCTGAAATCACAGAAAAACACACAAACTCATAGTAAAGTCCAGAAATGTGAATTTAACACAAAATCTATTAAAAACATCCCTAAAAGTAACTAGATCCTACTAAAAACATACTAAAAACAATGCCAAAAAGCGTATAAATTATCCGCTCATCACAACACCAAACTTAAATTGTTGCTTGTCTCCAAGCAACTGAAAATCAAAATAGGATATAAAGAATAGAATATACTATAAATTCCAAACTATCAATGAAACATAGCTCCAATCAAATGAGCGGGACTTATAGCTTTTTGCCTCTTGAATAGTTTTGGCATCTCACTTTATCCATTGAGGTTCAGAATGATTGGCATCTATAGGAACTTCAGATTTCGAATAGTGTTATTGACTCTCTTAGTTTAGTATGATGATTTTTGAACACAGCTATTTTATGAGTCTTGGCCGTGGCCCTAAGCACTTTGTTTTCCAGTATTACCACCGGATACATAAATGCCACAGACACATAGCTGGGTGAACCTTTTCAGATTGTGACTCAGCTTTGCTAAAGTCCCCAATTAGAGGTGTCTAGGGTTATTAAGCACACTCTTTTTTTTTTTTTTTTGCTTTGGACCTTGACTTTAACCGCTCAGTCTCAAGCTTTCACTTGACACCTACACGCCACAAGCACATGGTTAGGGACAGCTTGGTTTAGCCGCTTAGACCAGGATTTTATTCCTTTAGGCCCTCCTATCCACTGATGCTCAAAGCCTTGGGATCCTTTTTATTGCCCTTGCCTTTTGGTTTTAAGGGTTATTGGCTTTTTCTGCTTGCTTTTTTCTTTCTATATTTTTTTTTCGCCTATTTTTTTTTCTCTCTTTTTTTTTTCTGCAAGCTTTGTTCTTTGCTGCTTTTTCTTGCTTCAAGAATCATTTTTATGATTTTTCAGATTATCAAATAACATGTCTCCTAGTCATCATTCTTTCAAGAGCCAACATATTTAACATTCTCAAACAACAACTTCAAAAGACATATGCACTGTTCAAGCATACATTTAGAAAACAAGAAGCATTGTCACCACATCAATATAATTAAACTAAGTTCAAGGATAAATTCAAAACTCATGTACTTCTTGTTCTTTTGAATTAAAACATTTTTCATTTAAGAGAGGTGATAGATTCATAGGACATTCATAACTTTAAGACATAGTTACTAACTACTAATGATCATGTAATGAAGACACAAACATAGATAAGCACATAACATAGAAAACGAAAAACAGAGAAAGTAAGAGCAAGGAATGAATCCACCTTAGTGATGATGGCGTTTCAATGATGTTCTTGGGCTCTTCTATGTCTCTTCCTTGCCTTTGCGGCTTGATTCCTAGTGATATTTTTTTTTTTTTGGGATTTCTATCCTCAGTTGCTTCTAATAATTATGTGGAGGGAGGTGCATCTCCTGAGGTATCTCAGGGATCTCTTGATTTGCAGCCACATGTTCTACCACTGAGCTATAGATCCTTTACATAATTGTTTTACCACACCAAACTTAGAATGTTGCTCGCCCTCGAGCAAAAGAAGAAGGAATAGATGAAGAAGAAGATGTGGAAAAAAAACTAGGATTATGAGGAGGTAAGGTGGAGATCCTGTGGGGTTCACAGATCCTGAGGTGATCCTGTGGGGTCCACAGATCCTGAGGTGTCAAGGCATTTACATCCCTGCACCAAATTAGGCATGTAAAATGCCCTTGCACACAACTCTGGGCGTTCAGCGCCAAGTTGGTGGCCATTTTGGGCGTTCAGCGCCCATTTGTTGCCATTTCTGGCGTTGAACGCCAGAACCATGCTTGTTCTGGGCGTTCAGCGCCAGGATGCTGCCCATTTGGGCGTTCAGCGCCAGAACCATGCTCTGTTCTGGCGTTGAACGCCAGGCAGATGCTTCCTCCAGGGTGTGATTTTTCTTCTGCTGTTTTTGATTCCGTTTTCAATTTTTTTGTTTATTTTGTGACTCCACATGATCATGAACATTATTATTATTATTTTCGGCTGCCATCTCCTCTTCCTGTTCGAAAATTTCTGAAAGGTTATCTTTGGATTGTTGTATTTTAGCTTCTCTTAATTTTCTCTTCAGAGTCCTTTCAGGTTCTGGATCTGCTTCAACAAGAATATTCTTGTCCTTGCTCCTGCTCATATGACAAAGAAGAGGGCGCAGAAAAATAATAATAATAGAGATCCTCTTTTTTTTTTTTTTGAGTAATGGAGAGATGTTAGTGGATGAATAAACAAATAGAATAAGATGAGAGAGGGGAAATTTCGAAAATAATTTTTGAAAAAGAGTTAGTGATTTTTGAAAATAGTTTTTGAAAAAGGTTAGTAGTTTTTTTTTCGAAAATTCAAAATAAAAATAAAATAATTAGTTAATTAAAAAGAAATTTTTGAAAAAGAGGAAGATATTTTCAAAAATTAGAGAGAGAGAGTTAGTTAGGTAGTTTTGAAAAAGTTAAGAAACAAACAAAAAGTTGGTTAGTTAGTTGAAACAAATTTTGAAAAGATAAGAAGTTAGGAAGTTAGAAAAGATATTTTGAAAAAGATAAGATGAGAAGATATTTTTGAAAAGATATGATAGAAATTAGTTTTGAAAAAGATTTGATTTTTAAAATCACAATTAATGACTTGATTCACAAGAAATCACAAGATATGATTCTAGGACTTAAAGTTTGAATCTTTCTTAACAAGCAAGTAACAAACTTAAAATTTTTGAATCAAAACATTAATTGATTATGGTATTTTCAAAAATTTGATATAAAAATGAGAAAAAGATTTTTGAAATTTATTTTTGAAATTTTCAAAAATAACCAAGAATTTTGAAAAAGATTTGATTTTTGAAAAAGATTTTGAAAAAGATAAGATTTTCAAATTGAAAATTTGATTTGACTCATGAGAAACAATTTGATTTTAAAAATTTTTGAAAAAGTCAACTCAAATTTTCGAATTTGATGAGAGAAAAAGGGAAAGATATTTTTTTGGTTTTTGAATTTTTATGATGAGAGAGAAAAACAAGAAAAATGATGCAATGCATGGCAATTTTAGATCAAAATTATGAATGTGTGCAAGAATGATATGAATGTCAAGATGAACACCAAGAACACCGTGAATATCATGATGAACATCAAGAACATATTTTTGAAAAATTTTATATGCAGAGAAAACATGCAAGACACCAAACTCAGAAATCTTTCATGTTTAGACTCTAATAAATAAAAAATGTACATGTAAAACAAGAAAAGACACAAAACAAGGAAAATATCAAGATCAAACAAGAAGACTGACAAAGAACAACTTGAAGATCATGAAGAACACTATGAATGCATGAAATTTTCGAAAAATGCAAGATGCACATGCAATTGACACCAAACTTATAACATGACTCAAGATTCAAACAAGAAACACAAAATATTTTTTATTTTTATGATTTTATGATTTTTTTTGGATTTTTATTTTATATTTTTCGAAAATTATTTAGAAAAAAAGAAAAATAAGGATTCAAAATTTTTAATATGAATTCTAGGAATCTTATGCTCTAAAGCTCCAATCAAAGGGTCAGGCATGGCTTAATAGCCAGCCAAGCTTTAGTATGTAACTCAGACATGACACGCCTGACATTCCTTACATTCAACAGCCAATTGGCTAAGAAAGATAAAAAAGCTCTTCTCTTGGGTATAAGGATTGAGACATGGCTTTACAGCCAGCCAGGCTTCAACATGCTTCATGAAACGCTAGAATTCATTCTTAAAAATTCTGAAGCCATAGAATAATTTATTTTTGAAGACATATTTTTAGTGAAATATTTTTTTTTTTCGAAAACAAGTGAGGAATTTTTGAAAGATTTTTGAAAAATTTTTGAAAACAAAACAAAAAGAAAATTACCTAATCTGAGCAACAAGATGAACCGTCAGTTGTCCATACTCGAACAATCTCCGGCAACGGCGCCAAAAACTTGGTGCACGAAATTGTGATCTCCAGGCTCGAACAAATCCTGGTAATGGCTCCAAAGCTTGGTGCTCTGATCTTAATTCATAGTTGTCACAACTTCGATACAACTAACCAGCAAGTGCACTGGGTCGTCCAAGTAATACCTTACGTGAGTAAGGGTCGAATCCCACGGAGATTGTTGGTATGAAGCAAGTTATGGTCACCTTGTAAATCTCAGTCAGGCAGATATAAAGTGATAATGGTGTTTTCGAATATTATATAGTAAAATAGGGATAGAGATACTTATGTAATTCATTGGTAGGAATTTCAGACAAGCGAATGGAGATGCTTTTCGTTCCTCTGAACCTCTGCTTTCCTGCTATCTTCATCCAATCAGTCTTACTCCTTTCCATGGCTGGCTGTATGCAAGGGCATCACCGTTGTCAGTGGCTACATCCCCTCCTCTCAGTGAATAATATGCTCACGCACCCTGTCACGGCACGGCTATTCATCTGTCGGTTCTCGATCATGCTGGAATAGGATTCACCCTCCTTTTGCGTCTGTCACTAACGCCCAACAATCGCGAGTTTGAAGCTCGTCACAGTCATTCAATCATTGAATCCTACTCGGAATACCACAGACAAGGTTTAGACTTTCCGGATTCTCTTGAATGCCGCCATCATTCTAGCTTACGCCACGAAGATTCTGGTTAGGAGATCTAAGAGATATTCATTCTAGCTTAATTCATGTAGAACAGAAGTGTTTGTCGGGCACGCGTTCATAAGGGAGAAGGATGATGAGCGTCACACATAATCATCACCTTCATCACGTTCTTGGGTGCGAATGGATATCTTAGAAGCGAAATAAGATGAATTGAATAGAAAACAGAAGTACTTTGCATTAATCTTTGAGGAACAGCAGAGCTCCACACCTTAATCTATGGAGTGTAGAAACTCTACCGTTTGAAAATACATAAGTGAAGGTCCAGGCATGGCCGAGATGGCCAGCCCCTCTGATCTAAGAACCAGGCGTCCAAAGATGCCTAATACAATAGTAAGAGGTCCTATTTATAATAAACTAGCTACTAGGGTTTACATGAGTAAGTATTTGATGTATAAATCCACTTCCGGGGCCCACTTGGTGTGTGTTTGGGCTGAGCTTAAGTGTTGCACGTGCAGAGGCCATTTGTGGAGTTGAACGCCAGTTTTTGTGCCAGTTTGGGCGTTCAACTCTGGTTTTGCATCCTTTTCTGGCGCTGGACGCCAGATTTGGGTAGAAAGCTAGCGTTGAACGCCAGTTTATGTCATCTATTCTTGGCCAAAGTATGGACTATTATATATTTCTGGAAATCCCTGGATGTCTACTTTCCAACGCAATTGGAAGCGCGCCATTTCGAGTTCTGTGGCTCCAGAAAATCCACTTTGAGTGCAGGGAGGTCAGAATCCAACAGCATCAGCAGTCCTTCTTCAACCTCTGAATCTGATTTCTGCTCAAGTCCCTCAATTTCAGCCAGAAAATACCTGAAATCACAGAAAAACACACAAACTCATAGTAAAGTCCAGAAATGTGAATTTAACACAAAATCTATTAAAAACATCCCTAAAAGTAACTAGATCCTACTAAAAACATACTAAAAACAATGTCAAAAAGCGTATAAATTATCCGCTCATCAGCGACATTATAGGATGTTGAGGAGCTTGATTCTTACGAAGGAGTTCTGACTTGTGCCTGATAGTGAGTTGCGGAGTGTTTGATGAGGTTGAGAATTCACGGAGAATCTATTTAATAAGGTATGATTGGAATGTTGAAGTTTAAGCAATTGGAACTCTAAAATTAGTATGAATCTTTTCCATCTTATATCAATTTTTGAGGACGAAAATTTTTATAAGATGGGTAGGATATAACAACCCGAGTTTTTTAAAAATTAAATAATGAGTTATTCATGATTTATTATTTTACTTAAAGAAATTATTTTTCTAAAATTAATTAAATTAAATTTTATAATACTTTGAGTTTAAAATTTATAAAATTTTTAAATAATTTTTATTATAATGAGATATTTTAAAAAAAATAAAAAAATTATTATTATTATCATTATTATTATTATTACATAAAGTTCCTAAGTTACTTTAAGTAAAGCTCTTTAAGTTACATTCATATATATATATATATATATATATATATATATATATATATATATATATATATATATATATGTGTGGCTATTATTATTAGGTTCATTTGGATGAAAACGGTAAGAAAGAAAGAACTAAATAAGGCTTATGCATGTGTATATATATGACCGAAGCTTAGAGGAATTGGAAGAAGTTAAAGCCAAACGTTGCTTGCTAATCATACATACATATATATATAGTTACACATGTTTCCTTTCCATTCAATAACCATGACACGTAATCATCAAGCCACTAATTATCATCATCATCCCATCTTCATTCATTCAGCCGAAATCATTTGGAGAAAAGAAAGAAAGAAAATCGAGAGAGAGTGAGTTGTGAGGCCATGGAACCGTGAGCTTTTTTCCAAGATTTCTTATGATCTGTGATCCTAATAAAAAATCTAATTCGATAAAAATATTCGTGTCCTTCTTTTTTATATATTGGCACCACTTTTGATCGGTGGAAGTTGACGGTGATGTAACTTTCTTACTCTTTGAATTTTGCTAACTGAAATTTTAGGAGACACGGAAGATTTTGGACGTTTTTTTTACGGCTCGGTCAAAAAATTTCTTCAGAGTTTTGAGTATTTTAATTTCATACGGAGGTAGGGGATTTTATTTTAAAATTAATCGTTTTAATTTATGAATGACATTGAAGTTAAGTGAATAAGTGCAAATAATTTATAAATATCTCTTGTGACTACTTTTGTTGTTGTGAGTGGTTAATTGATGAAATTGAATTGCGACTGGTTGAATTGAGGCTGTGACTAATGTTGTTTTTCTGATTTTGCTAGAATTGTTTAAAATTCTAATTTATGTGATTATGCTGAATTGGTTGGTTGTGGCTGTATTCTGATTATTGAGAATAAGTGTTTGCTGTTGATTTTAGTTATTTGATGTATCATAGTGGCCGTGGAACTGACTTGCGACTGATTGGTTTTGGTTTTAATGGTTGTTGATGTTGATTCATGAATAATTAAAATTAAGCCTGAGAACTGTTAAAAGATTGAAGTTTAATTGTTGAATTATTTACTTGAAAACTGACTTTTAAAACAAAATAGTAATTTTGCTAAAGATTAAATAATTTTAAAATAACTAGAACTTTGGAAGGCTGATTTTTGGGATTACTAGTTGATTGAGTTGAATTTTGGAAAGGATTCTATGATATGCAGAAAGTAATTATAAATTGATGAGATTGGAGTTGGATTGATGGATTACATGGAAATTGTGGAGTATGATTGATTTGTTAAATTGTAAATGTCTGATTGATTGAGAATCGTCTGTTTGATAATTGTTGAGAAAGAGGGAACCTGTAAGGGTAGCTAATCCCGAGTTTTAGGCGAAGTGTTACCGAATTTTTTATAAAATTTGGGACTTTATTTGAAATGCCATTTTAAAAGATTTGGTTTCGAAAAGTTAAATTATTTGAGACTTATTTAGTTGGAAAAAGACTTATTCTATTTTGAATTCGATTTATTAAGAAAAGTATAATTTTTTAAATCCAATCTTTTGAGGAGAATTTGTAACACCCTAACTACCAAAGCTCACGCTTCCAGCTGCGCGACTCTGATAGCTCGGACATTACGACGACACTTATATTATTTAATACTAAAATATGAGCCTGTTTAAAATTTTAAACCGCAATACCATTCCCAAAAAAAATAATTTCGTTCGATAACGTACTTCCATAGATACCATACAACTTACAAAAACTCATAAAGAGTACATCCATATATATACATACATATATATAAGTAATATTAGAAACATAATCCAATACAATTCCTATCCCTCTTACAGATTATATCAAGATAAAGGCGAGGGTACAATAAACCATAACTAAAACAATACAGAGCATCACAACAACAATTAAATAAGCTCTTCGTAACTTTTGCGCCCATATCCTGAAAGAGAAAAAATGTAGGGGGTGAGAACATCATCCTCGAAAGAGTTCTCAGTAGAGGGTTTTTGGGAATTACTGTAATAGGATACGTGAAGATAAATTGTACCAGCGAGTAATAACTGTCTTATGCCTCTTTTCAAAAACAACGATTTACAATAAAAGAGGAATCGGAAATCTTTTCTGAAAGAGGAACAGTTCAATTCTCAAAAACTCAAAAGCCTTTCAAAACGGTTTATCTATGCTGAACCAAAATAGCCTTTCATATTTTATTCCAAACCAAAAACACAAAACCGAAATCAACCATCGGCTCATCTCATTCCAACCACGGCTCTAGGCCCAATCAATCCAGCCATCAACCAATCACCACAGTCCAACAGAGTCCCAGTAGCAAACACAAATAGGAAGATGCAAGCACAAACAAACAGTTATTGCAAGTAGAACAATTAGCAATTAATCACATAGACAAACCAAGTATAATATGCACACCCAAACAATGTCACATAGATGCATATGATGCATGCCTGTCTCTAGTGGCTGATGATATCATCTGTCGGTTATATAGCCAACCCGACACATCTTGGTAGCTAACCATGGACAGAAACACCCATCGCGGAGCAAGTAGGTTTGAGCTACAACCCCATTGCTACTACCCGCTCAACCCAGAGCCAGTGGAATAACCACTACTGCGGCTACTACCCAGGCGGGTGTTTAAAAGCTCAACCTGGAGCGAGTGGAATTACCACTACTACCGCTACTACCCAGGCATCACATTCTCTAACCTGGAGCAAGTGGGACGAACCACAACCCTTGCTACTACCCAGGTATCTCAAGCATATATTCATTCAGTCCCAGCCATGGATCAACATCCATCTCAGCCATCCGGCTTAAATTCATAATTCATAGTCAGCCATACGGCCCATAACTCATTCGGCAAACAGCCATAAATCAATATCATACACAGCCATTCCGGCTCACGGTTCAATCCAGAACCAGCCAATATTCATAATCATACACAGTCATTCCGGCCCATAACAAAACAGCACTTCCGCCATCCAACATCATCAAATTCATAAAACCGGCATTTAAGCCATAAATCACTTTTTCTCAGTCGCTTCACTTTGAAATCAAGTTTCAACTCTTTTCAGCCTTGGCTTTAGAAATCTCGTTTCTCAAATCATCTCAGGCTCATAAGCCAAATTTACTCAAAGTGAGTTCTCTTTTTTAAACAAAGCCACTCTCGGCATTCTCTTTCCAAAACTTCCAAAACCATGGAAAGTTAAGGATTTATTTCAAAGTATTCAAAATCACCCATACAACAATGGGATTTTATAACAAAAATTTCTCGGAAGAGTCCCAAGTCTTTAGGGAAGGTTAACCTATATCAATTCCTTAAAATTCATTGAAACTCTTAAAATCATGGATTCTCGGCTCAAGTAAATAAAACTGAATTTATTATGAAACCGACCATGCAAAATTACAAGTTTCAACCCGGTCCAAAAATCAACTCATTTGAAAAGGAACCGGTTCATTTGAATCAAACCACTTTCGGGTTTCTTTTTGGAAACCATTTTTGTAACTCTTCCAAAATGCCTCAGACTTAATTACTCAATCAAAAGTCTAAATTCTTTTGAAATCACTAAAAGCTCCTTTTTATATTGAAATCAATATTAGAGCATCATTCTTTCCTTCAGTGATTCAAACGGTAAAAATAGTTCACTTCTAAATAAGTCGAACTCGAGGCATAAAGTTCACTAAATAAATTAAGCTTGAAAATATAAATATTCTCTTAATAAATCAAATAATACAACTTCTCGAATCCAACCCTTTTTAAATAACTTTTCAAAAAAGACTAGGATTTTGTAGAAATTTCGGCAGCACCTCCCCTAAAACTTGGACTTTTGCCACCCGGTTCGGGTCCTAACTAAACCGTTTCTCATTCTTTTTCAACAGCTCAAAACCAAAAATCAATTCAAAGCAAGCTAAATCCAACAGTCGCCTCAGTGGCATATCTGAAGAAAACCATTTCAAAGTCAACTCAATATCAACCGATTTAACTCATTTCCGAAGCTTTAAAGAAACGGTTCAGTAACAAATCATTTGTCCAAGATCAAGTCAATTAAAGTAAACCAGGCTGAATTCAAAAGTGCATTCGACTTTTCACATCATCAAATAATTGACTCAAATCAAATCAATCCTCAACGGATTAAACTCAGATTTCAAATCTTTAAAAAATCACTTCAAAACATTACATTTCACAAAGCCGCACAACAATTCAGCCAAACAAACATCCATAATCATTCGAGTCAATCAAATAATACATAAGGCAGATACAATCACTAAATACACCATATCTCACATCAGTATCCATATGTAATAATTCCAATAATAAACTATAGTTTTCGGAAAGCGCCCTTACCTCAAAACGCAATTCCATAACCCAAACGCCTCACAGAGTCCTTTCCGCCTCAACCCGAACTGACGGCAACCAAAACCTCAGCTCCCAGCCACTTTTGCAATAACCATAGCAACTCGAAACTAAGAAAGAACGGCTGAACCGAAACAGCGACAGTCTCCGGGCCGGTTCGGCGGCAGCCCGGCAGCCACTTCAAGCGGCAGCGGCGACAAATTCCGATCACGACAACTGAAACCAACACGCAGTGACTATAGTATTCTCGGAATTCAAAAAGGACAGAAACCACAATTAAAACCCTTACCGGCAAACTTTTCCGGCGACGACAGCAGGGTCTCAAGTGGTAAAAGCTCAGCCCGGAGCTCCGGCAGTGATCCCAGAAGCCACATAACCACTCTCGACGGCCAGAAACACAGAGGCGCAGCTTCCTCTCCTGCAGCGGCACCTTCGGCGGCCTAAACCATTTTCTGACGGCGGCAACTCCGACGAAGGCGGTGCGGCGACGCAAGCATGGCTGGGCACGGTGGTTGCACCCCAGCAGAGAGGAGTTTCACGGCGGCAGAGCACGACAGCGGCGACTGGATGCAACTCCTCCAGCCCGCGTCTTCCTCTCTCCCAGCGGCGCTTAGTCTCAGGCTTCCTCTCCGACGCGACGCGGCGGCGACTGGCGTAGCTCGTGGCTCCATGGGTGATGGCGGTGAGGCACGAGCTCCCTCTCTCCTCTGACGCGAACTCTCTCTCTCTTCTCCCTCTGTCCTTCGCGCGATTCTGGAGGCAGCGTCACGGGTCGGCGGCGACGAGGGCTGGACGCAATCTGAGCACGGCACCGAGGTGACCGACGACCGTGCGGCTCATCCTCTCCCCGGATCGCAGCTCTGCTCCATCTCTCCCTTTCTGCTTCTATTGCTTTCCGTTCATGGAAAGAGAGATAGAAAACTGTGTGTTGTGGCTAGGATAGGGCTGCGCAGCTGCTGGGTTGTGGGGGAAGCTGTGCGTGTGTGTATCTGCTTGGGAAAGAGGGGTTGCAGCTGCTGAGGGGAAGAAGAAAGGTGGCGGCTGCTGGGTATAGGATTAGGGTTTCATTTTTGAAACTTAGGGTTAGGGTTACTTTTGTAATTTCAAATAAAAGTAGGGGTAATATAGTAATTAGAAATAAATTTTGATCCAACAATAATAATGTATAAAAATACTATTTGCTCATCAATTGCACCAATTATTTTCAATAAAATGTCCCCACCAAATAATTTGAAATAATATACTTATTTTCTTCATTTTTCAAAATAGTAATATCAATATTCTAAAATATTAATTATTTAGTCCAAAATCATATAAAAATCCTTTTTATTTCACAACTACCAACTATATGATTTAAATATAGAAAATAATTCAATAATTATAAAATTGGATAATAACCATAACTTATCTCAAATTCAATAAATCAAAACTTGCCTTAATTATCTTTAATAAAATAATTTCTGAAATTAAGGCTATGAATAGCTATATGATTTGAGACTTGATCATAATAAGACTTTTCAAAAGTTCTGGGTCTTACATGCTATCCACCTTATAAAAATTTTCGTCCTCGAAAATTGATACAAAATGAAAGAAATTTCATAACATCCTTGAACACATTTAAGGAAGTAGCACAAATATCTCATCATATAAACATATACGATTTTCAAATACTTTGATTGTCATATGCATAAGGATGCAAAGGTAGAAGTGTGAGTGCAAAGCAAACGCTACCAGGTAGGCTCAATTCAAAAGGTGACATGGGTCAAACATGTGATAGTAAGGTAAGGCATTGAAGGTTATAAAACAGGATGAGGTTACAACGACGTGCTCAACATCCGCACACTAATCTCATATCAACCTCCAAGCTTCAACTTTCCAACTCCATCAAGCACTTTACAATCCCCATATCCGATCATAAGCCTAACGATCACAAGCTCGTTTGCAAGGGACAAAACACCCACAACTCATCATAACGTCACACACCTACCGCTTCACCTTCCATATACACATATCACGTCTTAAAGGACAAACGCATCGCGTTACTACATACAAGTCGCACGTGATATCAAAACAATTCTTGAGTCTACTCAGAATGATACCAGATTCAGAAAGGAAAGACACATGTCAAGAATAATACCCATAGATTTGGGAGAATGTATCTAATCTAGGTAAATAAAGACACTCAACCAATGAAGTTTGCTAGAAATAAATCAATTGACAACTTCAAAGATAACCCTTGTATCAAAGAAATCCAACAGGACCAATAAGAAGAAAATTCAGCGCATTATTTTGAAACAAATTCAAGCTGAGTCGAAGAAGCATGAGGTTTGCTGTAGAGAAGATTTCAAACCCAAGACAAGGCTCACAGAACTCAAGAGCATGATTAAAAATACTTTCGAATACATTGTTCATGAAAGAGTCGAAAACTTGCAGAAAACCACTTTGCAGTCTAGAAGAAAAGTTGAGCAGGAAACATTCTTCAAGAGAGTAGCAAAAGCATAAATGTGGCTTTACTTCAATACAATTTCATGTTGAAGTAGATTTTGTAGAGTTCCAAAAACAAATGCACACAACTTTGGCTAAGAGCTAAAATATTTTCTCAAATATTTTAGAAAGATAATTAGATGCACAACTTAACCAAAAGCTGTTCATAAAAACTCGGAAGTAATCAAATGCTTGTTCAAAATTCTCAAAATTTCATATTCAAACAAGCGTGTATAACATTTATAGCAAGTACGAAAGAGAATTAAACTCTTTTTAGAAAAGAAACTCCGAAGTAAAAATTTGCTTACAATTTGGTAAAGGAAATAAGTGGTGCATTACAAACGAACCGATTTCCACTAAACAAGGAAGCTTTCCAAAACCTCATTTAAAATAGCGCATGCCACTTTAAAACAACTTTGTCAAAGTTGAACGATTGTTTCCATTACAATCAAGCAGTTGAAAAATAAATTTAGTTTAGAACTGCTTTAAAGAGAATTCAAAACTTCTTTAAAAAGTTCAAAACAAGACTCCAAAAGTGTTCTTGAAATCACCATCTCAGAAGGATATTCAAGGAGATTAGAATGTACTTAAAAGGAGTCAAGCCATACCAGAAAGGATCTTAAATCAAGATAGTTCAAACAAGATCCACTAGGCATGAGGCATCAAACAAGCTTTCAATTGATTCAAAAGAATATGAAAGTCATAGGAAAATACAACCCAATCATTAGTAATTTCCCAAGGATAAATCTTTGATTAAAAACTATTGTAAAGATAATGAGAGATTAAACGATGCACTGTTTTGAAACGAATTAAACTGACTCATATAAGAATGAGGTTCACCAGAGAAGAAAAACCAAGATCAATGGTAATGTTCACAAGATGTAAAAGATTAGTTAAAAACAAAGTCAAGCATGACATTCATGGAGATGGAAAGCTTAAAAGGGACTCTAGTCCACTCATAAGAAGAAAGCCATGAGTCCAACATTTTCAAAAGAACAACAATGGCATAAGCCATGTAGTATGCTAAATCAAACTCAAATCAAAATGAATTAAGTAAAGTTTATCAAACGAAACTCAACCGAGACAAAAGTGGTAAATCCTTTCTTTTCAAAATTTTGAAAAATATCCAAATACATAATCAAATGAAGATGTGCACTGGAGCTATAGTAGAATTACTAGAAAGTCAATTTACTTTTAAAGTAAGTGCAGTTCCATAAACCAGTAAAAGTACATGCGAGGTATTAGAGATAAATAGTTATTAAACTGTATAAGAAATCTCAAAGTTTCATTTATAGATAAGTATATATCTAATCAACAGCAATTTTTTTTTATAAAACCTCAAAATTGGTTGTAATCACTGTCAAACAAGAGAAAAACTTAATCAATAATTTCTGAAGAATGGACTGGAATCTGGAGTTAAAAGGCACAACGCATTAAGACAAGTTCAAAGCTATATCAAGGAATATTTGAATCAGGAAGAACTCAAACAGAGAAAGACAGTTGCAACAAGGATTCCAAACAAGCATATGCAATTGAGATCAAACAATAATGCATATGAATAGAGAAATAAAGTGGAAACATCCAATTACTTTTCAAGATGAGTAGCAAGCAAGAACTTCAAGTTAGGATATGAAAGAACAGGTCGACTCGAATAGAATTTCAAGACACACAACTGAATAGCCTCGAGAAATAGTTTCCATCGTTCCCAAAACCCACGATTCGCTTTACTCAAAACTTGCATATCATCTATGATAACCCATCAGTGCTTTCACGTACATAATTCACTAGTATTAAGCCGGCCAAACTTAATACCAAGAATTATGCAACGCAAGACTAACGGCATTACTCAATAGACCGTCATGTGCATAAAGCTCTAATTCTCGTCACTCGACAAGACCTAGTACATGACAAACGCTCAGAGTATGCAATTGAAGTATAGTTGGTCCATTCCTCAGGCTCTACAGGAAAGACCGCTCTGATACCATAATGTAACACCCTAACTACCAAAGCTCACGCTTCCGGCTGCGCGACTCTGATAGCTCGGATATTACGACGACACTTATATTATTTAATACTAAAATATGAGCCTGTTTAAAACTTTAAATCGCAATACCGTTCCCAAAAAAAATAATTTCGTTCGATAACGTACTTCCATAGATACCATACAACTTACAAAAACTCATAAAGAGTACATCCATATATATACATACATATATATATATATATATATATATATATATATATATATAAGTAATATTAGAAACATAGTCCAATACAATTCCTATCCCTCTTACAGATTATATCAAGATAAAGGCGAGGGTACAATAAACCATAACTAAAACAATACAAAGCATCACAACAACAATTAAATAAGCTCTTCGTAACTTCTGCGCCCATATCCTGAAAGGGGAAAAATGTAGAGGGGTGAGAACATCATCCTTGAAAGGGTTCTCAGTAGAGGATTTTTGGGAATTACTGTAATAGGATACGTGAAGATAAACCGTACCAGCGAGTAATAACCGTCTTATACCTCTTTTCAAAAACAACGATTTACAATAAAAGAGGAATCGGAAATCTTTTCTGAAAGAGGAACAGTTCAATTCTCAAAAACTCAAAAGCCTTTCAAAACGGTTTATCTATGCTGAACCAAAATAGCCTTTCATATTTTATTCCAAACCAAAAACACAAAACCGAAATCAACCATCGGTTCATCTCATTCCAACCACGGCTCTAGGCCCAATCAATCCAGCCATCAACCAATCACCAGAGTCCAACAGAGTCCCAGTAGCAAACACAAATAGGAAGATGCAAGCACAAACAAACAGTTATTGCAAGTAGAACAATTAGCAATTAATCACATAGGCAAACCAAGTATAATATGCACACCCAAACAATGTCACATAGATGCATATGATGCATGCCTATCCCTAGTGGCTGATGATATCATCTGTCGGTTATATAGCCAACCCGACACGTCTTGGTAGCTAACCATGGACAGAAACACCCATCGCGGAGCAAGTAGGTTTGAGCTACAACCCCATTGCTACTACCTGCTCAACCCAGAGCCAGTAGAATAACCACTACTGCGGCTACTACCCAGGCGGGTGTTTAAAAGCTCAACCTGGAGTGAGTGGCATCACCACTACTACCGCTACTACCAAGGCGTCACAATCTCTAACCTGGAACAAGTGGGACGAACCACAACCCTTGCTACTACCCAGGTATCTCAAGCATATATTCATTCAGTCCCAGCCATGGATCAACATCCATCTCAGCCATCCGGCTTAAATTCATAATTCATAGTCAGCCATACGGCCCATAACTCATTTGGCAATCAGCCATAAATGAATATCATACACAGCCATTCCGGCTCACAGTTCAATCCAGAACCAGCCAATATTCATAATCATACATAGCCATTCCGGCCCATAACAAAACAGCACTTCCACCATCCAACATCATCAAATTCATAAAACCGGCATTTAAGCCATAAATCACTTTTTCTCAATCGCTTCACTTTGAAATCAAGTTTCAACTCTTTTCAGCCTTGGCTTTAGAAATCTCGTTTCTCAAATCATCTCAGGCTCATAAGCCAAATTTACTCAAAGTGAGTTCCCTTTTTAAAACAAAGCTACTCTCGGCATTCTCTTTCCAAAACTTCCAAAACCATGGCAAGTTAAGGATTTATTTCAAATTATTCAAAATCACCCATACAACAATGGGATTTTATAACAAAAATTTCTCGGCAGAGTCCCATGTCTTTAGGGAAGGTCAACCTATATCAATTCCTTAAAATTCATTGAAACTCTTAAAATCATGGATTCTCGGCTCAAGTAAATAAAACTGAATTTATTATGAAACCGACCATGCAAAATCACAAGTTTCAATCCGGTCCAAAAATCAACTCATTTGAAAAGGAACCGGTTCATTTGAATCAAACCACTTTTGGGTTTCTTTTTGGAAACCATTTTTCTAACTCTTCCAAAATGCCTCAGACTTAATTACTCAATCAAAAGTATATATTCCTTTGAAATCACTAAAAGCTCCTTTTTATATTGAAATCAATATTAGAGCATCATTCTTTCCTTCAGTGATTCAAACGGTAAAAATAGTTCACTTCTAAATAAGTCGAACTCGAGGCATAAAGTTCACTAAATAAATTAAGCTTGAAAACATAAATATTCTCTTAATAAATCAAATAATACAACTTCTCGAATCCAACCCTTTTTAAATAACTTTTCAAACAAGACTAGGATTTTGTAGAAATTTCGGCAGCACCTCCCCTAAAACTTGGACTTTTGCCACCCGGTTCGGGTCCCAACTAAACCGTTTCTCATTCCTTTTCAACAGCTCAAAACTAGAAATCAATTCAAAGCAAGCTAAATCCAACAGTCGCCTCAGTGGCATATCTCAAGAAAACCATTTCAAAGTCAACTCAATATCAACCGATTTAACTCATTTCCGAAGCTTTAAAGAAACGGTTCAGTAACAAATCATTTGTCCAAGATCAAGTCAATTAAAGTAAACCAGGCTGAATTCAAAAGTGCATTCGACTTTTCACATCATCAAATAATTGACTCAAATCAAATCAATCCTCAACGGATTAAACTCAGATTTCAAATCTTTAAAAAATCACTTCAAAACATTACATTTCACAAAGCCGCACAACAATTCAGCCAAACAAACATCCATAATCATTCGAGTCAATCAAATAATACATAAGGCAGATACAATCACTAAATACACCATATCTCACATCAGTATCCATATGTAATAATTCCAATAATAAACTATAGTTTTCGGAAAGCGCCCCTACCTCAAAACGCAATTCCATAACCCAAACGCCTCACAGAGTCCTTTCCGCCTCAACCCGAACTGACGGCAACCAAAACCTCAGCTCCCAGCCACTTTTGCAATAACCATAGCAACTCGAAACTAAGAAAGAACGGCTGAACCGAAACAACGACGGTCTCCGGGCCGGTTCGGCGGCAGCCCGGCAGCCACTTCAAGCGGCAGTGGCGACAAATTCCGATCACGACAACTGAAACCAACACGCAGTGACTATAGTATTCTCGGAATTCAAAAAGGACAGAAACCACAATTAAAACCCTTACCGGCAAACTTTTCCGGCGACGGCAGCAGGGTCTCAAGTGGTAGAAGCTCAGCCCGGAGCTCCGGCAATGATCCCGGAAGCCACATAACCACTCCCGGCGGCCAGAAACACAGAGGCGCAGCTTCCTCTCCTGCAGCGGCACCTGCGGCGGCCTAAACCATTTTTTGACGGCGGCAACTCCAGCGGAGGCGGCGCGGCGATGCAAGCACGGCTTGGCACGGTGGTTGCACCCCAGCAGAGAGGAGTTTCACGGTGGCAGAGCACGACAGCGACGACTGGATGCAGCTCCTCCAGCCCGCGTCTTCCTCTCTCCCAGCGGCGCTCAGTCTCAGGCTTCCTCTCCGACGTGACGCGGCAGCGACCGGTGCAGCTCGTGGCTCTATGGGTGACGGCGGTGAGGCACGAGCTCCCTCTCTCCTCCGACGCGAACTCTCTCTCTCTCCTTCTTCTGTCCTTCGCGCGATTCTGGAGGCAGCGTCACAGGTCGGCGGCGACGAGGGCTGGACGCGATCTGAGCACGGCGCCGAGGTAACCGACGACCGCGCGGCTCATCCCCTCCCCGGATCGCAGCTCTGCTCCATCTCTCCCTTTCTGCTTCTATTGCTTTCCGTTCATGGAAAGAGAGATAGAAAACTGTGTGTTGTGGCTAGGATAGGGCTGCGCAGCTACTGGGTTGTGGGGGAAGCTGTGCGTGTGTGTGTCTGCTTGGGAAAGAGGGGTTGCAGCTGCTGAGGGGAAGAAGAAAGGTGGCGACTGCTGGGTATAGGATTAGGGTTTCATTTTTGAAACTTAGGGTTAGGGTTACTTTTTTAATTTCAAATAAAAGTAGGGGTAATATAGTAATTAGAAATAAATTTTGATCCAACATTAATAATGTATAAAAATACTATTTGCTCATCAATTGCACCAATTATTTTCAATAAAATGTCCCCACCAAATAATTTGAAATAATATACTTATTTTCTTCATTTTTCAAAATAGTAATATCAATATTCTAAATTATTAATTATTTAGTCCAAAATCATATAAAAAACCTTTTTATTTCACAACTACCAACTATATGATTTAAATATAGAAAATAATCCAATAATTGTAAAATTGGATAATAACCATAACTTATCTCAAATTCAATAAATCAAAACTTGCCTTAATTATCTTTAATAAAATAATTTCTGAAATTAAGGCTATGAATAGCTATATGATTTGAGACTTGATCATAATAAGACTTTTCAAAAGTTCTGGGTCTTACAGAGTTTTTTTTTTTAAGTTATGAAATGAATTCAATTTATTAAGTATAAGAAAGAAAGGGATAAGAGAACATGGCGCGTGTGATTATGGAATGACTAAAAGATCATGAGACGGTGACGGAAAGTAAATGGTTAAGGTGTTGATGCGAAAATGTTAAGCCGTGGCCTTTTTCTGTGAATGATTATGTGGGGATGCCCGTGTGTATGGAATGGCTTCCAGGAGGAAGGGGCACATGTTTCAGCTGGAGAATCAGCGCCTGCAAGTACTTGCAGAGGTCATGTTTGGCATGTTTCAGCTGGATAATCAGCGCCTGCAAGAAGTAGAAACTTGCAGAGGTTATACCGCTGGAATGCCTTATCTGACTTGTGAGTTGGATTGCGTCGGGTGTCGGTCGAAATCGAAAAATGAGCTCATTACCTGCGATAGGACTAGACATGCATCATCATTGTTTGCACATTTGCATTTAATTGTGTTTGCTTATCTTGTCTCTCTGTGGTTGTGCTGTTTGTCTTATTGCTATTAGTTTGTGTATTGAGGTGACTTAAAATTGAGGTTGTGATTGAGTTTTGTTTAAAATTCAGAAATTTAAAGAAGGTAATTAATTATGTAATGTAAAAGTAAAAAGTATTTTCAAAGGCCTAACAAAATAGTTTTACTGGGTAAGTTAATTATCTGCATTATATTCATTACTTTTACGGCATTTTCATTCCCTACTGAGAACATGTGATTTGTTCTCACCCCAAAATCTTCCACCCTTTCAGTGACAGGTTCGAAGGTTTAATATGAAGCTGCAGACGAGTAGTAGATTTACTTGTGATTTCTGTTGTTTTATAGAGTTCCCTCACCCTTGATGCTTTAGCTTTTATTTTATCCAGAGAGATAGAGATTGTATTCGAGTTTTATATTGAATTTATTTGTATAACACTTATTGTTATTAATAATTATGTGATTACTATTATTTGAATATCTTTGATATGTGATTTTAATTACTAAAAACAAATCGCTGGAAAATTTTATAAAACTAAAACGCGATATCGAACTAAAGGCTCAATATTAAATAGTTAATAAGGAAAACAGGTTAGTGATGCATTAATTTTGGTACGATCATGACGTGCTAAAAGTTAGGGTGTTATAATAATTAAATTCCGTAGTAAAAAAATTGCTAATATGATAGTCAAATTTAATAGTAAAAATTCAGTAGAAAATTTTTGTAATCAATTCTTTCCCCCTCGATGTGTCCCAAATTTTCTTCGGACTTTTCTTCTTTCATCTTCAATTATTTTTTCTAAGGTCTCCGTCCCAACATTTGCATACGGACTAACTTGTGAGGCTCCTAGTTTTCTTTCTCATAGTGCTTTTGCCTCTTTCGGGGTATTCAAACCTTTCTTTTCTTTTTTCTTTCTTTCCTTTTTATTGGTAATCTTTGGGGCTTCCTTATGCTGTTTTTCCTTTTGTTTTCCTCCATTTTTTCTTGAAATTGATAACCCTTTGCTAGATTCAAAATCCTAGTTCGACAATCATTTTTGGTTCTCTTTCTACTCGTTTTGGTGCAGTCTTTTTTCGCATTTTTCAAAATTAGCAAATTAAACAACCAAAATCCAATCAAATTCAAAAAAAAATAAAAAAAGTTAAAACTCAATAATCAAATATCAAGTATGCTATAATCAAACATGCTGTAATATCATGTTTTAAAAGTTGAACATAATCAAACAGGCTCTAAATCGTATCACAAAAATTCAATTATAATCAAACATGATGTAGATATCAACTATGCTATAATATCATTTTTAAAAACTGAGCATAATCAAACTCATTCAGTATAATAATCAAACAAACTCCAACTCATATCATAAAAATGTAGTTATAATCAATTAATAGTTTACTAATAATCAAAAGTTCGAGGGAAAAAAATAAAGAGAACTGACCTCATATATTATCAGATTTCCAATAAATCAAGCTACTTAATAATGTTAAACAAAGCAACTATACTATCAATCAATTGTTAAAATTAGCATACTAAGACTTCAATTCAAAACTCTAACTTAATATTTTTAGTATAAATTTTTATTTGAGAGTACAAACTATGTACAATACAAATTTATTTATAAAAGTTCAAAATGAAGAAGGAAAATACAGTCGAAGAAGCTGATAAAAGCTCAAAACGAAGAAGAAAAATGCCGTACAAAAAGCTGATAGAAGTACAAGGAATAGAAATTTACCTTGTAGAATCAAACAAGAAAAATTGCAGTCAAAGAAATTCGTGCCTGAAACAGAAAGCATCGCACCTAAAACAGAGAAAGAAGAATCGCAACCGCACCTGAAGGAGAGCAAATTGAAGAAGAATCGTGCCGCCAAAGAGAGAGGGAAGGAGAATCACCCTTAAGAGTGAGGAATGAGGAAGGAGTCGCGTCAGAGAGTGAGAGTGAGAGTGAGAGTGAGGGAAGGAGAAAGAGAAACAGTTATCTCAGAGCGTGTAAAGAGTGAGAGTGCGGTTGAGAGTGCGTTTTTTATTTTTAATTTTTGAATTTTGTATTGTATACGTATATAAATACGGTGACTGAAAATAGTGGCTAAAAGTGGTGTACATATAGCACTACTCATTTATCTTAATGTATTTAAAGACTATTTGAATTGAATATTAAAAGATTAAAGGTCAGTTTAATTTGACTTTTAAAAAAATACTTAGTTTTTCATCTTTTTGAAAAATATATTTTTTTAACAAAAAAAATCTTTTATATTTAGATAAACTTTTAAAAATAATTTTTAAATATTAAAAATATCTTTTATTTTTATTTTTTTTAAAAAAAAGTATTGTTAGTTTTTTAAAAAAATAAATAATTTATTTTTATAATAAAATTTTTGTTTAAAAAAAATGTATCCAAATAAATTTAAATTGAATAAAAATAATTTATTAAAAAATATTTTTTTACTTAAAAAAATCAATTCAAACTAACATTACTATCATTCTTAATATCTGGAGAGGTTGATACTTTATATAATAATCTTGTAAATATGTCTACTTAAACAGTTTTAGATGACTTTGGTATATTTCTCGATCAATTGAGTTAAATATTTTAGTTTTCAACTGGTATTATGAATTGTAAAGAAGTATTAATATATTGATTCGTAAAAAATTACCCAATTATTAATTAATTAAATTTGAAAGATGATAAAAATAATGATAGAGCTGATAATAATTTTATGAAAAAAATGCAAATCAGGCAATGCTCGTCATCAAGCTCTATAATTGGGCAGAATTTGATTGTGTTATATTTTTACTCTCTTATGGTATCAAATTAAGTATTATATTACTATTAACTAGTTTATGATCAATTTTCGTATTAGTTTTGTCTAAAAATTAATACTTAGTCGTTAAAGAGTTGGTAATTAAAAAATTACGATTAGGAACTTTTACAAGAATTTGTATTATTAGGAAGAGTCTCCTTTGGTAGGGTTCAGGAACGGTATGGTGAAAACGATTGATAAAGAGGATGCTTTAATATTAGAGGTGCAACCAACTCCTGAGGAGGTTAAAGAAGCAGTATGGGATTGCAAATCATCCAAGGCTCCAGAAAGTAATGGGTACAACATAAACTTTATAAAGAGATGTTGGACTGAAATTGGCTCTGAATTTACGACAGTGGTGATGGATTTCTTCCTGACATCCAAGTTACTGGCGGATGCGAATCTCACCTAGGTGGCGTTGGACCCTAAGTTTACTGGTGCAAAGGAAATCAAAGACTTGAGGCCGATCAGCATGGTGGGCTATGTGTATAAAGTCATTTCAAAAATGCTGGTTAGGAGGATGCGAGCAATAATGCCACGACTAGTAGGTGAGACACAAAGTTCTTTTGTCAAGGGACGAAAGATTCATGATGGAGCTGTTATCCCATGCGAAACTGTTCAATGATTAAAATGAGGAAGAAGGAAGCGGTGATAACAATGCTAGATTTCTAGAAAGTATATGATAGAGTAAAGTGGAGCTTTGTAGGCATTGTGATGCAAAAGATGGGATTTGGACGAAGATGGAGGAGCTGGGTTATGGAGTGTATAAGTACGTGTTCTATGTCAGTGCTGATAAATGGCTCACCATGTAAGCCATTTAAGATGGAGAGGGTTCTATGACAGGGTGATCCACTATCTCCATTTCTGTTTGTACTTGTCATTGAAGTTCTACATAAGATGTTTGGGGAGGCGGTGAGAAATAGAAAATTTTCGCCATTACTGGTGGGTAGAGATCATGTCGAGTTGTCACATCTTTAGTTTACGGATGATACTGTTCTGTTCTGCGCCCTTGAAGAAGAGACCATTAAGAATTACAGGAGGATCCTTCATTATTTTGAGCTAATGTCGGGGTTGAGTATTAGTTTTGATAAATCTAGCTTGATTCCTATTAACTGTGATGATTAGTGGGTACAGTGTATGTGTAGAGTACTGGGTTGTAAGGTAGCCTCTCTTCCGGTGAAATACTTGGGGATCCCGCTAGGAGAAAATCTGAGGTTGGTGAAGACTTGCAATCCCATTATAGAAAAAGTGGAGGAGAAGCTGAGTCTATGGAAAGCCAAGGTTCTCAATAAAGCCGGTAAGTTGGTGCTTATTAAATCTGTATTGAACAGCCTTCCTGTTTATTATTTGAGTTTGTATAAAATGCCAAAGGTTGTTGTAGAGAAATTGATTTCCTTATAGAGAAGATTTCTATGGAGTAAGGAGGATGGTAGGAATGGTATGGCTATGGTCAGGTGGGAGGTGGTGTAGGATCCCAAAAAGTTTGTTGGGTTAGGCGTCGAGGATGCTATGGTGCGTAGCACAGCCCTTCTTTTTAAGTGGTGGAGGTGTTTTTCGAAGGAGGATTGTCCCTTATGGAAGAAGATGGTGTGCTCTTGTACCAATCTGAACCACAATCTGATGTTGTCATCCCAGGCCATGGAAGGATATCTGCCATATACAGTACAAGGATCAACAAGTAAGACAGAAGATGATTAATGGGTTATCTATGGAGATTGGTGATGGGAGAGAGACTCGGTTCTGGGAGGATGTATAGCTGCATGGCAGTTCTTTGAAAGACCTATTTCCGAAACTTTTCTTAGTTTCAAACCATAGAGGATCCGTTATATGGGATTGTGGGTTTTGGGACGAGTTAGAGTGGAGAATGGAACTTCCAATAGAGGCGAGAGCTTTTCCAATGAGAGTTGGACTTAGTGAACCAGTTGCATGAAACTTTAAGCCTGGTCAAACTTGCACATGACAGAGAGGATTGTGTGGAAATTTGATAAATAAGGTGTATTTTCTACTAACTCTTTTATGCAGGTGTTGCATGTGAAAATGATGCCGGAGGAGATAGCGAGTTACAGCTTTACTAAGTCGGTTTGGAAAGGTTTAGTCCCACCAAGAGTTAAATTGTTTGTTTGATTTGTCTTGACTAGAAGGGTCAATACGAAGGAGAGGCTGAATCGGTTAGGAGTGGTTAATCAGGAAGATGTTGTATGTATGTTATGTAACCAAGGTGTTGAATATGGTCACTACTTTTTTCTTGGTTGTGATTTTTCTTAGCAGGTTTGGTGTGCATAGCTGTCATTTGTTGGAAGACAATGGTCGTGCCCAGAAACGTTAAAGGAATATTTTCAAAGTTAGACTGAGCTATCAACTAGTAAGCAGGAATGCCAGGGGCGAAGACACATAGCGGTGGGGCAATGCCCCCTCCCCTATTTTAATTTTTGTTTAAAAAAATTAAAGGAGGACATGTCCTCCCCCCTCCCCCTTTTTTTTATTTCCCAACCCGTCCCTGACTCATTAGTTAGTGAACTGGTGGTACTACACTTTTTTTTTCTTTAATCCATAACAAAAAAAATCCATTAACTCCATTCTTTAGTGTTAATAAAATATAATAATTCTAGACCTAGCCCAGTAACCCACTTTATTTAAAAAATAAAATATAAATCCCTATTCTTCTCTCTATGTTCTCATTTACTCAAATTTCTCACTTTCACTTTGCAGTAGACCAACAGTAACAACTTTTCCTATTCTTCTCTTTCTTTATCTTTTTAATATTTTTATCTTCTACTCTTTGACTATTGTTTTTTTTTTTGAAAATTAAAAAAAAAAAGATATTAGTTCAACAAGTGGTTTTTCACTCCTCTTTGACTTTTTTTCAAAAAAGATTCTATTTTTACTCTTTTTTATTTCAAGAGAATTATTGAACTAATAACAAAGACACAAGTCATACAAAAATAGAGCAAATGAATTGTATTTAATATTACAATTTTTAAGGATTAGTAAATGTTACGTTGTAAGATGAAAGGATAAGAAGAAAAAATTATATACATCTAGCATGGCAATTTTTTGTCTAATTTTTTTTATTATTTTTCTATTAGTCTTGCCTAATTTTTTTATGTTTTTTATATATTTAGTTATTTACTTAATTTATTATTATTTATTAATTAAGTTTATGTTATTATACGTTAGTTTGTATATTTAATTTTTTTATTAATTAACGGTTTAATTATAATTTTATATTATTTATACTACAATGCTAGTGTTATTGTTCTGAATTTTAATATCTTATTTTGAATTGAAATATAATTTTTATATTTTATAAAGATTATAAATTGTAATTTATATTTTTTGCTAAATATATTTTTAATTATAGGAACTTACTTGGCCATTTGAATTGTGGGTAAGTTCAAAATCATTGATACATTTTTTAAAAGAAAAGATCAAGAGAATGAAAATGCTTCTATTATTACTACCCTAATACTTGAGGGGTCATCAAATTTTATTACTTCAAGTTCTCTATTGAATAGCTTAAAGCGTCCACGACTTCTTCCTAATCAACTGGATATTTTCATTTGGAAAGAGATCCTGGAATGCGACCAATGATTTGGAAGTTTTCTCCAAATCAAAGAGATGAAATCCGTCGGGCTTATATTTAAGTTGGGCCAAATCAACCAATTCTTGATAACTATCCATTTTCTGGTGATAAAAATCACTAAGGAACTTTCAATCAACACGGGGTTCAAATGCTTTTATTGAGAATGGTTTCAGGAATTGGAAGAAAGAAAATAGTGGAAAAGAATCCGCTCTTTTAAATCGCATTGGCAAAGGTCCCAACTCATTCCATCATAAGGCGCTAAAATCACGTGATGATTTGATGAAACAATCACAATATATCGACAAACTTCTTCACAAGCAAATATCAGAAGAGATTGAAAATAATCGAATTCGACTAGGAGCATCTATAGATTGCATTAGATGGTTGACATTTCAAGGTTGCGCCTACAGAGAGCATGATGAAAGCCAAAGTTCAAGCAATAGACGTAGCTTTTTGGAAATGTTGAAATTTTTGGGATCTTACAATGAAAGTGAAAAAGAATATTTTGGAAAATGCTTGATGAGTAGGATTTGCACCGGTTTGGATTTTGTCCACTTAAAATAAGTTACGTTGCAAGTATAAACCAAACCGGCAACCAACTCCCAACATCAAAATTTAGATTTTTTTCCAATACAAAATAATTAACCGAGAGTAATGAAACCTCGGGTCGTTCTCCCTAGGAATGCAATTAAAATGTCACGGTTTCGGTTGTGAAGAAAAGGAGTTTTTGTAATTAAAGAACAAAAGATTAAAAGAACTAAGAAATAAAAGAACTAATTAAGAGATAATCAAAATTGGGAATTAATACAATTAAAAAGGAAACAAGGTCAAAACTAGTGAAAATATTATAGTGCCTAAAAGAGCCTTGACTTGGGAATGAGAATCCAAGGACTCCTATTATCGTCATAACCACAACTATGACAACTATGATGAGTCAATCTCACTTCGTCTACCCCTAACATCAAGGAGTAAGTGATAAACCACTATTTTATGGTTTATCTTGTGCTCAAGTGAGTGGTTTTTATCAACTCTTTACCCACTTATTCATACTATTTGCATGGTTTTACATTTGCCTTCCTAATTATGTGCTTTGATTGAAAACATGCTTCTTTGGCCTTAAATTCCCTATGTTTAAATCATCTCTTATTACCATTAGATGCCTTGATATGTGTGTTAAGTGATTTCAGAGATTACAGGGCAGGAATGACTTGGAGGATGGAAAGGAAGCATGCAAAAGTGGAAGGAATACAAGAAGTTGGAGAAATTGCTAAGCTGTCCAGCCTGACCTCTTCGCACTCAAACGGCTATAACTTTAGCTATTAAGGTCCAAATGACGCGGTTCTAATTGCGTTGTAAAGCTAACGTCCGTGGCTTCAATTTGATATATAATTTGCCATAGCTGCCCCAAAGTTAGGTGACGCGAACGCGTGAATGACGCGCCTGCATCGCATCTGCGAACTTCAATCCGCGCGGCCGCGTGGATGACGCCTCCGCGTCACTTTTCCGCGACCTGAACGTAACAGAAATCGCAGGGGGCAATTTCTGGGCTGTTTCTAACCAATTTTTCAGCCCATAACACACATATTAGAGGCTATAAAGTGGGAGAATGCATCCATTCATAATCAGGCTTGCATAATTCACTTCTCATGATTTAGATTTAGTTTTGAGAGAGGTTCTCTCCTCTCTCTTTTAGGATTTAGATTTAGGATTTATTCGCTTTCAGAATTATCTATTTTTATCAGGTTCAACATTCCTTTTTAATTACTTGTCCTCTCAATTTAGTTTATGAATTCTTCTATGTTACAGATTACTCTTTGAATTTAATGTTATTGAGGTATTTCAGTTTATTATTGCTTTCTTTAATCTATGTTACTCTTGCTTCCCATCTAAAGGCATTTTTATTCCAATAGATTTACTTTTTCCTATTTGGTCTTGGTTAAGAAATCAGTAACTCAGGAGTTATCAAACTCAAACATGATTGATATTTGTTATCTTTGCTAATTGAATTGAACTTCAATAATCCCAATATTTCCTTAGGGATTAACTAGGATTTGAAGATCTAACTAATTAGTCACTTGACTTTTCTTTACTTTAAGTAAAGACTAACTGAGTGGAATTAAGATTCAATCTTCATCATCATTGATAAGGATAACTAGGATAGGACTTCTAATTTCTCATACCTTGCCAAAAGTTTATTTTACAGTTATTTATTTATTTTATTTGTCATTTAACATACTAGTTCCTTACTTTCAAAACCCCCAATTTACAAAACTCATAACCAATAATAAGAACATACCTCCCTGCGATTCCTTGAGAAGACGACCTGAGGTTTAAATACTCGGTTATCAATTTTAAAGGGGTTTGTTACTTGTGACAACCAAAATGTTTGTAAGAAAGGTTGATTGCTTGGTTTAGTAACTATACTTACAACGAGAGTTTACTATAACTTCTAAACCATCAATCTTCAGTTCTTCAAAATGGCACCGTTGCCGGAGAATTGCAAACGTGTGCCTTATTATTGGTTATTGTAAATATTTGCTTTTTACTTGTTTATTTGTTTTTATTTTATAAAAAAAATTTCAAATTTTTAATTTTAAAATTTTTTATCTTATCTCATCTTAAATTTCAAAATTCATTTTTTTTCAAAAATCATATCTTTTTCAAAATCTTATCTTATCTTATTTCAAATTCAAATTTCAAAATTTTCAAATTCAAAATTTAAATTTTAAAACCTCTTAATATCAATATTTTATTTTATTTTATTTTGCTTGTTTATTTGTTTTTATTTTTATTTTTGTTTTTAATTTTTAATAGCTACTATGAGTTCTCACCCCTCTCGCTTTGAGTTTGGTTCTAATAATGTTGAAAGGAATGGAAGCTATAACAGGAACATGCATCAAGGTCAGAACAATCAGAGATGGATGGAGCCACGAGGATCTGATCAACCCTTTTGGCAACAACATCCTCCAAGATACCATGGACCACGACCATTCCAAAATGCATGCCTAGACACTAGATATGGTGGACCCCCTTGTAGTTACCAACAAGGTCCACCATATGATTATGAACCGCCTCCTCAACACAGCTCTGGACCACCATACTCACAAGCCCCCTACTACCAGACATCATCACATGATTCTAACCCGTATCCACCACACCAACCACCTTATGAGCCATATGAACCATATATAGAACCACCCCAATTTCAACCCAATTACTGCTAAGAACCACCACCTCAATATTTGCCATCTCCATATCCATCAATTCAAGAGCACTATGATCCTACTTATGATAGCCGAGCGCAACAAGAATCAAGGGATCGTCTCACGGAAACATGTGCAAAACTTCAAGCAACCCTTCGCCAACTGGATCAAGCAATAAATCAATTATCTTTCCGACGTTCGGACACTCAAGGAACCCCCATGGCCTCATATGAGCAATCTAATGAAGAACGTAGCATGAAGGAGATATTAGAAACTCCGGTGGATAGTGAGCAGCACGATTTTGTATTGAAACAATTGGAAGAAGCTACACCTGTCATTGAGGAGGAAGAAGTGGTTGAAGACTTAGGAGATGCGAAACCTCCATGGGAAACTCAAGTCATAGAGCTTTCTTCCAAGACATTTGAATTTGATGCTCAGGAGGGTATACAACCTCCAAGGCATATCATAGTTGAAGACTTGGAAGAGGTTGGTCAAGAGATGGAAATTAAAGAAGAAAAAGCACTACCTCCCATGCCCTTGGTAAGTAATGAAGAAGAGATTGAATTGGAAGAAAGCTACCAAGAGGAAGAGGTTAAAATTAAAGAAGTTTGCAAAGAGGTGGAAATTGTCAAAGAGCACAAGGGAGTGGAGCTTGAAATCACCTTGCCAAAGTTATTGGAGACCCCTCCCCCTAAGTTGCCATCATCCTTCACAACATTCAAGTGGGTAAAATTCATTTCCCTTAGCTTTCTAATCCCACTTGAATATGTGCTACTGGAGACGGATGGCAACTTAGAGCTCTTTGTGGCATTAAGAGTAAAAGGAAGATGGCCAGTGGTAAGAATTGTCCTGCAAGGTTCATTATGGTTGGAAGCTTTAAGTTTAAACGCAAAGGTTGGTATAAAGCTCAACTGAATGGGTCTAGGAAGATGTTTGGATGTCTCAGGGAGAATTCCGACTGTTCACCACCCAAGTGGAAAAATGATGATCAACAAGAAGATGGGTGCGAAGGCAAGGTCTGAGACCCCGGAATTCATTCTACCAATCAACACTCTTGGGTCCTTGTCACTTGCTTTAACTTACTTGAAGGCTTTCTGCGCCTAGTTTGGAACTCTAGAGGCCATTGGAATCACAAACATTGGTGGAGATTCCTGGATGAGTTCAAGCACAAGCCACCATAACAAAGGACTCTTCCAATGTCCAACTTAAGGACTTTAACTAAAAGTGCTAGGTGGGAGACAACCCACCATGGTATAATTGTTCCTTTTTCAATTTTATTTAGTTTTATTTGTTTTCGAGTTTTCTTTTATTTTGTTATACTATTGAACCTGGAATCATGCATAGCATTCATATTAAGCATTGCATTCTGCAAAAAAAAAAAAAGAACGCACGCGACGCAGCAGCGTCGCTGACGCGTCTGCGTCACCAGTACAATGGGAAGAAAACAAAACGAACAGAAAGTCATGCGAGAGCGTGGCTGGAGGCGCGCCTTTAGCATAATTTGACCCCACGCGACCGCATCGCTGACGCGTCCGCGTCAGGTGGGAACATTGGCCTCCCACGTGACCGCGTCACCCACGCGGCCGCATGACCTGACAATCGACGTCAAAAGGGTGCATGGCCGAAAGTTATGCTGGAGTGGTGCGGGACTAGCGCTAGACGCACAGCCTTACCACGCGGACGCATGGCTCACGCGTCCGCATCATATCCCCATATTTGCCACTCACGCGATCGCGTCGACCACGCGATCGCGTCACCCAAAATTTGGCAAAATAAGATTTTGAATAGAGAGTTGTGCGAGTGCGAGGCTGCCCTCGCGCCAGTAGCATAAAACGACTCACGCGTCCGCGTGACCGACGCGACCGCGTCAATTAACTTCAAGTGCAAGTCGCGCGAACGCGTCACCCATGCGTCAGCATCGCTTGCGCCGCACAGCTTATCCTAATTTGCCAAATATCTTATCTTTTCTTCTCCAATCCTAATTTTTCCTCCCTCTTTTCTTACTTACTTCTTATTCCCTCCTTTCCCTTCTCATTCTATTTTACTTAATTTATTTACATATTTCATTCATTGCATCTTAATTTTATGCATATTTTTATTTTCTTTTCTAAATTCATTATTTTTCCTTTGGTGTTAAAATTTTCTTATTTAACTGTTGCATCTTCTCTTGAATTATTTTGGGTGCTTAGTGACTTGTTTTATTCTGATTCGGTAATATTATTTATATCAATGCCAATCTTTTATATATGTATTACTTTTTTATTGACATGAATTTATATTATCTCTCCTTCCCCACTCTCTTCCCCATTGTTGCAAATTTTGTACCACTGGTATGCCATGGCTTCTATTGTTTTCTCACTTGCATGTTGTAGCTACCATGTAATTGAGACCCTCATTATTTGGCATTAACCAACCCATATTTTATTTGTTTTTTATCTTTATTTTGGGTTACTTTTCTTCCCTTTTTCTTTCAAGATGGCCACCAGGAAGAGAACCGGAAGACGTTTACATGGGAGAGACAAACGAGTTCCTACGCACATTCCTTGATGAGAAAAGCATCAGTTGAAGCAACCCGTCCACTTGCACGTCTTAGCATGCACCGAGGATGGTGCAATCTTTAAGTGTGGGGAGGTCGATACCAACTTCCGTGGGTTAGTATTTCCTTCTCAAACACCAATGTTTTATTTTCCTTGTTAGTTGTTGCATTTGCATGTTTGATTGCATGATTATTTGATTTTATGCATATTTTACCACTTGGTTGAAGTAATATTTTCTTTTTCAAGAAACCTTTTAAGAGCATTTTACTAATTTGAATAAAATTTAATGTTACACCTGTTTGAAAAAATATTATACTGGAACATGGTTTAGAGCTCGAACACACAAAACCTGTGAGATTTTAAGCCTATTTGAATTGGCTGCATTTTATCAACCAAAAAATTTTGTTTTAGTGTGCATTTTTCTCTCTAAAATTGTGATCTTTGTCTTGCTTAATTCTATATTTCTATGGTTTGATGTATACATGCACTTATATGATTGAGACATTTGTTTCACTTAGCTTACATACCCATATGGCCTTAACCTTTTCATTATCCATTGGAAACCAATTTTGAGCCTATTTTACCCCTTTGTTCTTTACTTTAGCACATCATTAACTCTAAGCGAAAAACAATAATGTCCTTAATGTGAATCCTTGGTTAGCTTAGACTAGTGAGAGTGCTCATAAATTAAGTGTGGGGAAATTGGGATTGAAAATATTTGGTTTGAGAATTGAGTATGTTAGAATTTTCTAAAAATGTGAAAGAAATAGGACATGTTCATGCATTCAATAATTTAATCATATGCATTGAAAAAAATAAAAGAAAAAAAATATAATATAAAAAAAATAAGAAGAAGAAGAAGAAGAAAAGAGCAAATAAGTAAAAGGGGACAAAATGCCCCAAAGTAAGTAGTGAAAGCAATGCATATGTACTGTACTTGAAATTAATATGTGGAAAACATGGTTAATGGACAGTTAGGTTTTGTATTTTGATTACATGGATTGTCTAAAGTTAGTGGAAAGTTTAAGTTAATTAAGGATTCAGATTTTAGTCCACTTGACCAAATACAATCCTACCTTGACCCTAACCCCATTACAACCCTTAAAAGACCTCTTGATATGTGTATCTGTGCATTAAATTTATGTTGATTGTTAGATGAAGAGCATGCCTTAGAAAGCAAGGTTAGTAGAGAATTGAGAGAATCGAACCTTAAACACTTGAGTAATTAGAGTGTATACACTACCAGTGAGGGTTCGATGCTCAATTCCTTGTTCCCTGCTTTCATGAGCTATTTTCTTCTTGCAAGTCTATTTGTACTTCATTTTCATGATTTGAATTAGTGAAATCCAGTTCATATTTCTTCTTGAAAGATTTTTTTACTTTTACCTAAGTAGGTAGAAATATTTTGCATATAGTTGCATTAGATAGGTTGCATTTCATACATTCTATCATTCCTCTTCATCTTTATAGCTTCTCTTGAGCTTAGCATGAGGACATGCTAATGTTTAAGTGTGGGGAGGTTGATAAACCACTATTTTATGGTTTATCTTGTGCTCAATTGAGTGGTTTTTATCAACTCTTTATCCACTTATTCATACTATTTGCATGGTTTTACATTTGCCTTCCTAATTATGTGCTTTGATTGAAAATATGCTTCTTTGGCCTTAAGTTTCCTATGTTTAAATCCTCTCTTATTACCATTAGATGCCTTGATATGTGTGTTAAGTGATTTTAGAGATTACAGGGCAGGAATGGCTTGGAGGATGGAAAGGAAGCATGCAAAAGTGGAAGGAATACAAGAAGTTGGAGAAATTGCTAAGCTGTCCAGCCTGACCTCTTCACACTCAAACGGCTATAACTTTAGCTACAAAGGTCCAAATGATGCGATTCCATTTGCGTTGAAAAGCTAACGTCCGGATCTTCGATTTGATATATAATTTTCCATAGCTGCTCCAAAGTTAGGTGACGTGAATGCGTGAATGACGCCTCTGCGTCACTTTTCCGCGACCTGAACGTAACAGAAATCGCAGGGGGCGATTTCTGGGCTGTTTTTGACCCAGTTTTCAGCCCAGAACACACAGATTAGAGGCTATAAAGTGGGGAAATACATCCATTCATAATCAGGCTCGCATAATTCCCTTCTCACGATTTAGATTTAGTTTTGAGAGAGGTTCTCTCCTCTCTCTTTTAGGATTTAGATTTAGGATTTTATTCGCTTTCAGTATTATCTCTTTTTATCAGGTTCAACATTCCTTTTTAATTACTTGTCCTCTCAATTTAGTTTATGAATTCTTCTATGTTACAGATTACTCTTTGAATTTAATATTATTGAGGTATTTCAGTTTATTATTGCTTTCTTTCATCTATGTTACTGTTGCTTCCCATCTAAAGGCATTTTTATTCCAGTAGATTTACTTTTCCCTTTTTGGTCTTGGTTAAGAAATCAGTAACTCAGGAGTTATCAAACTCAAACATGATTGATAATTGTTATCTTTGCTAATTGAATTGAACTTCAATAATCCCAATCTTTCCTTAGGGATTAACTAGGATTTGAAGATCTAACTAATTAGTCACTTGACTTTTCTTTACTTTAAGTAAAGACTAACTGAGTGGAATTAAGATTCAATCTTCATCATCATTGATAAGGATAACTAAGATAGGACTTCTAATTTCTCATACCTTGCCAAAAGTTTATTTTACAGTTATTTATTTATTTTATTTGTCATTTAACATACTAGTTCCTTACTTTCAAAACCCCCAATTTACAAAACTCATAACCAATAATAAGAACATACCTCCCTGCAATTCCTTGAGAAGACGACCCGAGGTTTAAATACTCGGTTATCAATTTTAAAGGGGTTTGTTACTTGTGACAACCAAAACGTTTGTAAGAAAGGTTGATTGCTTGGTTTAGTAACTATACTTGCAATGAGAGTTTACTATAACTTCTAAACCATCGATCTTCAGTTCTTCAGTATGTCAAGCAAGCATAATTGACCTTAATCCATAAGTCCTAACTAACTTATCAAATTAATTGATAAAAAGCTAGCATTAATGGAATCAAGAGTCAGCTAACTACCCAAGAATTGCCACTAAATGTCGGACATTATGACTCTAGTATCCTAGGAACTCAAATCCCAAGCCAAGGTGTGAAAATCTACTCAAAATTACTAAGTGACATTTTCACAAACACTTGGTGGGCATATAACCAAAATATGAGAAATTGCAAAGAAAAATAAAAGCTATAACCAAAATATTCACAAAACCAACTATAAAAACTTAAGCAAGCATATAGGAATTCATAAATCATCAAATGCATCAATAAAAAAGTTCAAGAAATCAAAATTGCATGTATGAACAAGTAACTTGAACTAGAAGAAAATAAGACAAGAGTATTGTAATTAAAGAGAAATTAAAGAGTACTTACAAAAGATAGGCAAAATCCAAAAATCAAAGCTTGCTATAAAATGCTACAATGGAAATGGAAATGAAACCCTAAGGAAGCATTTTCTGCACTACTCTTACTCCTACTCCTAATACTATTCTAAAAATGTAAAAAATGAGGCCTCCTAATCTAATACCTTCATATGGCTTCAATTCTCCTTGATATAGCACTTCCCATTCAGCATAAAGCCTTCCAAAACTGGGCCAAAGGCCCCCAAGATCGTGGAGCATGTGTTTCATTAATGAATTCACGTGCAGGGACCTGTGTGTACGCACAAATGTGTGTGCACGCACACTTTGCTGAATGTTCACTTGTGCGTACGCACGGAGGGTTGTGCGTACGCACGCATGCTGATTTCCTTCTTGTGCGTACGCATAGAGGGTTGTGCGTACGCACACATGGCTGTGTACTTCTCCTTTGTTTTCTTAATGTGTTCTCCCTTCTTGGATGCTTCCTTCCACTTTTGCCTAGCTATTCATGCCTAATTGACCTGAAATCACTCAACAAACATGTCACGGCATTGAATGGCATAAAAGTAGGATTAAAATCACTAATTTAAGCACAAAAATGCATGTTTTCACATTTAGGATCAATTTAGGGAGAAAACACAAAAGTATGCAAATTAAGTGAATAAGTGTGAGTTTATATGATGAAATCCATCCAAATCAAGTCAAAATATCTCATCAAATATGGACTCATCAATGCTCCAAAAAATGCTAAGTATACTTCAAATGATGTCCAAAAAGAAATTCTACATATTATTGTTACTAAGGTGAAAAATTCAATTAGAGAAGAGATTGGAGATGCCAAATTTTGTATTATTGTTGATGAAGCTAGAGATGAATCTAAAAAGGAGCAAATGCCCATTGTTTTGAGATTTGTTACTCTAGATAATTTTGTTAAAGAGAGATTCTTTGATCTTGTGCATGTCACTGATACTTGTGCAATAACTTTAAAGAAATATTTGATTTCTATCCTTTCTCATTATAATCTCCAAGTTAAAAATATTAGGGGTCAAGGGTATAATGGTGCTAGCAACATGCGGGGTGAGTGGAATATTTTGCAAGTTTTGTTCCTTAAAGATTCTCCACAAGCATATTATGTACATTGTTTTGCTCATAAGTTACAATTAGCACTGATGGCAGCTTCAAGAGAGGTACTTCAGATTCATGAATTTTTTTACTCAAGTAAACTCTGTTGTCACTATTGTTAGTACTTCTTCAAAAAGACATGATCAATTACAAGAAACTCAAGCAATTGAAAATGCAAACTTGGTTTCTGAAAATGAATTAGAAACAGGTAAAGATGTGAATCAAGTAAGCACTTTACAAAGAGCTAGGGATACTCGATGGAGCTCTCACTTTAATTCTATTTGTAGTTTGGTAAAAATCTTCATTGCTACCAACATTGTTCTCAATAATATCATTAAAGACGGAACAACTTATGCACAAAGAGGTGAAGCTTATGGTGTTAGTAAATTATTATTGTCATTTGAATTTGTTTTCACTTTGCACTTGATGAAAGAGATTATAGGAATTACTAATGTTCTTTGCCAAGCACTGCAACAACAATCTCAAGATATTCTTAATGCAATGCATATTGTTTCTACATCGAAGTTACTTCTGCAACAATTAAGAGATGGTGGATGGTGCAATTTTCTTGTAAATGTTAAAGATTTTTGTGAAAAGTATGAAATTTGAAGTCCCTAATATGAGTGCATAATATGTTTTTGGAAGAGGTTGATCTCGTCAACCAAATGTGATAATTGAGCATCATTATCAAATAGATGTATTATTGGCAACAATTGACTCTCATATACAAGAGTTGAATAGTAAATTTAATGAGCAAACAATAGAGTTTTTGACTTTGAGTTGTGCTTTGGATCCTAAGGACAATTTTAAATCATTTAATATTGAAGAAATTAGCAAGTTAGTAAAGAAGTTTTATCCCCTTGACTTTCCTTCTAATGAGCTAAATATTTTGAAATCTCAGTTGCAACATTATCAGCATGATATACCAAATCATTTAAAAGTCATTGGTACATTTTTTGAGTTGTGCAACAAGTTGCAAGAAAGGAAAAAATCAAGAACTTATCTCATGGTTGATAGATTAATACGTCTTCTTTTGACTTTATTAGTGTCTATAGCAACAACAGAAAAAGCTTTTTCAGCAATAAAAATTGTTAAGACAAGACTCCGAAGTAAGATGGCTGATGAATTTCTTGCAGAAAATTTGGTCATTTATATAGAAAAAGAATTAGTAGCTCTTTTTTACACAAATTCAATAATAGATGATTTTAAAAATAGAAAAAAATGTCAAATAGCCTTTTCATGATACAAAACTATAAGTGGTAACTTTTATATATTATTGTCTTACTTTGATTGAGATTATATATTTAGTTTTGTTTTTATTTTGTCATTAGAAATAGTAATATAAAATATTTTTAGTAAATTATTAAACACGACCTCCCCAAAAATCGACGGCCAAATTTTCCGTTGATTTTTTCGACGACTTGTTGTCGATAAAATGAAAAAAAAATTAGAAATAAAATATTAAAATCGACGACCATGTCGTCTATTATTTTAATAACCTTTTAAGGCCCTTCCTCTTATCGTCACATTGTAGATGGAGTGATAGGCTGAAAAATTTTTCTTTAAAATCGACATACAAATCGTTTATTTTAATAATTATAATATAAACAGCTTTTGTCGTCGATAATTTTAAACGATCGAGATTTTTTTTTGAAATTAAATGAAGGGTATAGATTTATTAAATAAAATAGACGGCTACGTTATTGAATTTTATTTTAATTAAAATCAACAAAGTTACTGTCGATTTTTATCAATAAAAAATTACACTGCCTTTACTTCCCGCGTCTCTCGTTTCACTCAATTTCCCGATTACATTTTACCTGAAAAATTAACTAACCCCAATTTGGGCCTTCTCCATTTCACCGCTACCATTTCACCAACCTTCCTTCTTCGCTGCCACTACGCCGTTGTGGCTCCACTACCTCCGCGCCGTCGTCACTCCGCTGGCCTTGCGCCCGTTGTTGCTCTGCTGCTCCCGTGCCGTTGTTGCTCCATCACACTCGCACCGTTGTCGCTTCATAATTGATGGCAAGGTAGTGGCGCAAACCATCAGATCTGAGATCGCGGAGGAAGTGCGCTCCCTTTCTCAAAAGTACGGCAAGGTACTCAATTCCGATCACAATCCCAATCTAACCTAATCAAAATTGGGAATTAGCATAATGTAATGTGATGGTGTTATTGCAGGTTCCGAGGCTGGCGGTAGTGATAGTAGGGAACAGGAAGGACTCACAGAGTTATGTGGGAATGAAGAGAAAGGCATGTGCTGAATTAGGGATTAAGTCCTTCGACATTGACCTTTCCGAACAAGTTTCCGAATCCAATTTGATTAAGTAAGTTCACCAGCTCAATGTTAACCCTGATGTTCACGGTATTAGATTTTTGTTACTTGTTACCATTCCAAGCTTTTATTTTTAGCTCATATTTGAGGCAAAAAATGTATGCAATCAGGTATATTGGTTTAGCTTCCATTGCCAAAGCATATCAATAAAGAGAAAGTTTTTAGGGAAATCAGCCTTGATGAAGTTCTGTATCGTCAATTACTTGTTCTTTTGCTTTTTGTCTTGTTGTTACTGCTAATATCTTTTTTCCAACTGTAATTTGATTACTGTTTATAGAATTGAAATTATGAGTTATGTATTATGGAGATGCTCTGGTTTATAAAAAATTACTTAATTTTGGTTGATGCTCGTAATTAAAATTTGGTGACATGAATGGTGACCCTATGATTAAGTCTTAAAATATGAAGCTTGTAATGATATAATGTGTAGAAAATTTAATGTTCAATTTTTTCTAGAGCTAATTTAATCTTCAAATAACACAATCTATTATCAAGGATGATAGATTTATTTTTATTTGCTCGTTTTGTTCTTCATCAGCAGGGCTCTGGCATTATGTGGAAGTACTACAAATTTTCCGTTTTCTTACTCACAGAAAGTGTCATAGCGACTATTAAAGAGGTATGGCACAGTATTTTCACTTGATTACATTTTAACATGCCAGTGGGGGTTCTTGTAGTCATTGGTAATACTTGTGATCCCCTATGACTTTGACATCTTAACCACTTACAGATTTGGTTCCATGGTTAGCATTTTAAAACTCATCTTTTGCAACTATTTAAACATGCATATCATGATACGGTTCTGAATATGAAATTACACAATTATTGATTGGACTGAATCTCTGTCTAATGGCCAAGTTACATTTCTGATACTGGTAGACTAATCTACTCCCTGATGTTTTGTTAGCAAATGGCTTATGACACAAAACATCTTCGTGGACCGGAGATACAATGGCTTGGAGCTTATCTTTCAGATGCTGAGAGATATTTTATTTCAAAGCAGTGTCTACTTTCTCTAATTGCTGAAGGTAAAGAATAAGTATATTAATTGTAGTGCATGAGGACATAGTTATACACCTGATCTAATCAATACCATGCCTACAATATACTTGGAAGACAAGAGCAAACTTGAAGCCATGTTGCTTAGATGCTACCTGCAAAAGGATGTATCATAATTTTGTGTCGATGACTCACTCATTCGTTGTCATCGCCGGCTTTTTGTTAATTTCGAGCTTCAATTTAAAGAATGAGAGTCTTGAGGAAGAAGGCACTTGTGGATATTGGTTTGCAACAATTTAATCCACTGGTATTGGCTATTGCTTGTATGTATATTTTGTTATCTCAATTTGTTCATCTGTGGTAGTGATGCTACTAACCTTGTATATAGTATCAACAAACTTATAGTAATGTGCATATTCCTATGTCTATGTGTATCTCATATTTGGACGAATATAAGTCTGAATTTAGTTATTTATCTTATCTTAAATCTTTAAGTTAGAGAATTTTTTGTTATTATTTTGATAATTTTGTAAACTCATTATCTAATATTTAGTATAAATTTTATTTTTACACTTAAAAGTTTATTTGCATGAATTGTCTATTATTTTTCAAATGAAAAAAATAATAAAAAAAATTATGGCTATTAAAATAGACGGCATCGTTGTCGCTTTTTAAATTTAAAATAGACAAAAGAAAATAAAAAATAGATGAAGAACTTGTCGATATTTTAATAAATAAATCGACGGCTACCCTGTCAATTTTAATGAATCAAATATCGACAGACATTGTATCGATTTTATATAATATTATCGACGGCATGTTTGTCGCTTTTACTAAATAGGTAAAAATCTTAAACTCATTTTATCGACGAAAAGGTTCTTGATTTTATTTAAAATTTATCGACGGTTTAGCAAGTAGTCGATTTTATTAGATTTTTAAAAAATAGACATGTTTAAAAGCGACATGTCACGTCGTCCATTTTACCATCGATTTTTAATATTATCGATAGCAAATCTGTCAATTTTTCTGTCGATTTTAACAGTATTTCTTGTAGTGGCCCCTGAGGAGCGCAAGAGGTGGATGGTATGTTTCTGTGCTATTATCTTAAACATTCGGCTAGAAAGGAATAGAAAAATTTTTCAAAATAAAGGAAAAGGGGTTGATGATATTATCCATCAGTCCTTCATAAACTATAAAGAGTGGTTAGGTGTGAATCCTTTCTGTTGTTGATGGCAATGCCAAATATGACAGAGAATATTAATTAGTGTTCTTTGCGTAGTTTACCGATAGTTATTTCTGTTTGTTGTTTCGCTTACTCCACATGTAGTGTTGATTTTTTCTTTTAAAAAAAAAACATGCATTTTTGTTTTTATTTTTATTTTTTATATTTTATTTAATTATAAATAAATCAATAAATTCAACTGATTATCTATGAATTTTATTTAATTAACACATACATTTAATTATTTTTATATAAAATTAATAATTAAAAATTATTAAATAATAATTTAACTAAATATATTAAATTATCTAATAATGGTTAACTATAAACTTTGACCAGTTGGATTGCAATTCTTTTCTAAATTAATAAGTATGGCATTTATGGCTCTCTTATTTGATTTTTTAAAGAGAACACATCATTTTCATTATTTCATATACTTGATGTTTCTCTATATCGTACGGTTGTCCGAAGAAGGCAGAAGCTGATACCGACGACCCAGTTAACGCGTTGAGGGTCCACTCCGACGCTGAAAAGTGAAAACTCTTTGCCTCGCATTTCCCATATTGCCAACGTGATTTAATTCTCATTGCTCAATTAGCTTAAACTTTAAGTTTTACTATAATATTTTTCTTTTTATTTTTAATTTATTTGTTGGTGTTTTCTTAATAAAAGCAACGAACGTGTCACCCTCAGATACATTGATTAGTGCCCAACCCAGTAACCCCATTGTTCCAAGCAAGGTTGCGAGAACCGGACTGATCAATAAACCGGTGAGGTTACTGGTTTAATGGTTTACTGGTTTGATCGGAGTTCAACCGGAGTTTAACCGATTTAATTAAATATTAAATAAAATTATTAAACTTAATAAAATTCAATAATTTATAACTTAATAAAATTTAATATTTCACATAATAAATTATCCATTACTTAAGATTAGAGGTTCACAAACAACTTCAAACATCAAAATTGATAACTAAACAAAAAATAAAACAGCAAAATTCATAAAACAGCAACTCAAAATTGAAGCAGCAAAAATTGAAGCAGCAAAAATTGAACTCAGATTCATGAAGCAGCAAAATTCATGAAACAGCAACTCAAAATTGAAGCAGCAAAATTGAAGCAGCAAAAATTGAAGTCAGATTCATGAAGCAGCAAAATTGAAGAAACAACAACTCAAAATTGAAGCAGCAAAATTGAAGCAGCAAAAATTGAACTCAGATTCATGAAGCAGCAAAATTGAAGCAGCAAAAATAATCCCCAGCTGCCTTCAACGCATCATAATAGAAAGCCAAAAATAGATTCAAGATTCATCAAACAGAAACCAAAATCATGTAATCCAGATAAACATGAAGCAGCAACTCAAAATCATGTAATCCAGATAAACATCAAAGAGCATGTTTTCTGTGATAGAGAGGAACAGAAACATGAACAGAAATAGGAACATGAACTCAAATAGGAACAGAACCATGAACAGAAACATGCCCGCATACATGAACCGAGGTGGAAGGCAGAGTATTACCGGCGACGACGGTGGAGGTGGAGAGCTGGGCGACGACGGTGGAGGAGAGGAGCTCCGCGACAGCGATGGAGGAGAGGTGCGACGGTGGAGGTGGCGAGCTGGGCGACTACGATGGAGGAGAGGAGCTCCGCGACGGTGATAGAGGAGAGGAGCTCCGCGACGGCGATGGAGGAGAGGTGCGACGGCGATGAGGGGCTGTGGGAGGGTGAGAGGGTGAGAGTTGAGAGATACTGAGATACTGAGGGTGGTGGCTATTAGGGTTCGTGCATAGCTGATAGCCCTTTTCTTTTCTTTTTTTTTTCCCCTTCAAAACGACACCGTTTTGAAGTTTAATATGCAAACCAATAAACTGTGAAAAAACTGGACGGTTCTCCCGGTTCACCGGTTAACCGCCGGTTTGACCAGTTTTTTCACCGGTTTTTTGCCAACCGGTTTCTGACCTTACCCGGACCAGTTAGGTGATCGGTTCTCGGTTTTTCGGTTGAACCGGCTGGTCCGGTTCGGTTTTCAGAACCATGGTTCCAAGTGAGGAGGTACGCAAGTGCCGAGTGGGACAAGAAAATATTTATTACGGTATTTTATCATTATTATTATTATTATTAGAAATAAGAGACTAAACTAGAGAAATGATTTGTGTATTATTGAGTGTGATCAAAAGTATAATGTACAAGGGGTATATATAGGTATCAGAAGAATCAAAATAATAAAAGTATAGAATCCTATAATTAATATACAAATATGCTATATAAATATAAGCGATGCTAACTGATCTAAAATGATTCTAATGATTCTCTAACATCCTCCCTCAAACTCAAGTGGGAGTTAAGGACACCATCTTGAGTTTGGATAATAAAGTCCAGAAACGAGTCGGGTGATGAGCTTTCATGAAGATATCAGCAGTCTGATCCAGTGTTCCAACAGCAATGAGACAAACAGCATCAATAAGGATACGTTGCCGAACAAAGTGACAATCAATCTCAATGTGTTTGGTGCATTCATGAAAGACATCATTATGGGTAATCTGAATAGCACTGCGGTTGTCACAAAAAACATCAATAGGAGACGACTGAGGAGCACCCAAATCTTCGAGAAGCCAACGAATCGAGATAACCTCAGTAGTGGTGTCAGTGAGGGCATGGTACTCAGCTTCTGTGCTTGATCAAGCAGTGAACGTTTGCTTCTTAGCACGCCAAGAAATGAGAGCATCGCTAAGAAACAAACAGTAACCAGTAGTAGAATGACGGTCAGTGGGATCACCAGCCCAATCAGCATCGGAGTATGCCTGAAGGGATAAAGAGGAATGGGTAGAAAAATAAAGGCCATGAAATAGAGTGCCTTTCATGTAGCGAAGAACGCGAAGAACTGCCGCATAGTGAGTAGTACGAGGAGCTGACAAGAACTAGCTAAGTACATGAACTGGATAGGCGATGTCTGGTCAGGTGAAAGTTAAGTAGACGAGTCCTCCAACTAGCTGTCGATAAAGAGTAGGATTATCCAAAAACAGTGCCATCCATAGGAGTAAATCGAACATTAGGCTCAAGAGGAGTAGACTCAGTGCGACTATCTGTAATTCCGGCCCGAGCAAGAAGATCTGAAGCATATTTAGCTTGAGAGAGATAGATGCCATCATCGGTGGATATGACTTCTAGACCAAGAAAATAGCTGAGAGAACCAAGATCTTTCATCTCAAAAGTACGCTGAAGGGACGCCTTGAGATCAGAGATACCATCAGCATCATCTCCAGTAATGATCATGTCATCAACATACAGAAGTAGAAGAACAACTCCACGTTTACTTTTACGAATAAAGAGAGCGTTCTCATGAGGATTGCAAGTGAAACCAAGATTACATATGGTAGTGCTGAACTTGTCAAATCATTCACGAGGAGCTTGCTTAAGCCCATAGAGTGCCTTGCGAAGGAGACAAACTTTGCCAGAAGGACAAGGATAACCCGGAGGGGGTTTCATATAGACCTTTTGTTTCAAATCTCCATTAAGAAATGCATGCTTCACATCCATCTGACTGAGAGACAATTTTTTGACTGCAGCAATGGCAAGAAGAGCTCGAACAGATGTGAGACGAGCAACATGAGCAAAAGTCTCTTCATAGTCAATACCATACTCTTGCGTACAACCCTGAGCAACCAATCGTGCCTTATAATGGTCAATAGAACCATCAGAGCGAGTCTTGATCTTGTATACCCATCTGCTTCCCACAACTTCCCAAGTGTGTGCTTTTTCAAGTGCCTGTATTTCTTCCTACATTGCTTGTTGCCAATTTGAATTTGTAGAGGCTTCTCTGAATAACTTAGGTTCATATTGATGAAGAATAGTAGAAAAACAATGATAATCAAGAAGATGAGGAGGTGGATTTATCACCCTGGAACAGCGAGTGGAAGGAGGAGGCATGACGGTAGGAGTAGGAGGAGCGTCGTCCGGTCTGGAATCATCGGGAGATGGAGAAGGCGGAAGAACAGGAGGCTATGGAGGGTGACTCGAGATAGAACCTGTAGAATCATCACTAGGAAAAAGATCAACATTGGGGAAGGTGACTAAGTAGGAAGAATAGACTCAAAGGAGGAGAACCGAGAAAACATGTGATACTCCCAGAAGACAACATGACGAGATATATGAATACGTTTAGAGAGAGGATCCCAACAATGATAACCCTTGTGTTCAGTGTCATAACCAAGAAAACAACACATACGAGCCCGAGGTTCAAGTTTACTATGTTCATGAGACTGAAGAAGAACAAAACAGACACAACCAAAAACTCGAAGAGAACTATAATCTGGGGAGGTACGATAAAGACGCTCAAAGGGAGTAATATTACCAAGAACAGAAGAAGGGAGTCTATTGATAATATGAACAGCAGTAAGAATAGCTTCACCCCAAATACGCTCAGGACATGAAGAAGAAAGAAGCATTGCACGAACAGAGTCAAGAATATGACGGTGTTTGCGTTCAGCTCGCCCATTTTGTTGAGACGTACCAAGGCAAGAAAACTCAAACAAGGTACCCTGTTCTACAAGAAAGCTTAAGAGTTTGGAATCACGGTATTCCATAGCATTATCACGGTGAAAAACCTTAATGACCTTGGAAAACTAAGTTTTAATCATAGTGGCAAAGTTAATATAAATATGAGGTAACTCATGGTGATTGGTCATCAAATAAATCCAAGTAAACCGTGAATAATCATCAATGAAAACAATAAAGTATCTAGCTCATCCCATAGAAGTGGTGGGAGCGGGCCCCAAACATCATAGTGAATGAGATCAAAAGGAGAGCAAGCAAGAGAAGAATTATTGTGAAAGGATAAAGCAGGTTGTTTGGCAGTTTGACAAGAAATGCAATCAAAAGATTCATTAGGAACCTGACCCAAAACACCTTGAGACACAAGAGGACGCAATTTTCCTAAGGAACTGTGGGCAAGACATTGATGCCATAAGTGAAGGGTAGATGGAGAAGAAGTAGCACAGAGATTTGGTATAGGAGGAATATGAAGATTCTTGACTTCAAACAACCTTCCAACCTTACGTCCAGTCCCGATGACTTGTCCCGTCTGACGATCCTATACACGACAACCAGAGATAGAAAAAGTGACATCAAAACCCAGATCAACAAGTTGACCAACAGAAATAAGATTAAAGTTTAAGTTGGGAATAAAATAAGTATCAGGAAGATTAAGAGTCGACTGGGAGATAGAACCCTTGTGTGTTGCGTGCAAGAGGGAACCATTAGCAGTATTGACAGAAGGTCCATTTGTAGTGGTCGACAGAGACGAGAAGAGATTATGCAATGGAGACATGTGATTAAAGCATCCCGAGTCAAAATACCATTTAGAATTACCTGGAGGAGTTGAAAGAGCAGCAGGTGTATTACCAGAAAGGGAGAGAAGACACTGAAGAAGAGACGCAATATCAGATAGAGAGACAGGAGACGAGTTGAGAGGAGCAGAGGTGGTAGATTCAGGAGTAGCATCAACAGCAGAAGCAGGCGCAGGACGTGGTGGGCGAGTAGGACAGGTAGTAATCAAATGTCCCGAGAGCTTGCAATAATGACAGAACAGTTGTGAACAATGGTAGCTAATATGACCTTTCTGGTGGCATGTGCGACATTCAACAGAGGGACAGACAGAGAAGAGGTGCCTAAAACGGTTACAATTTCGACAGAATTTATCATTTTTGTGTGTGGTAGCAAAAATAGCTGACTTTTCCATAATAGCAGATACAAAGATCACGAAAGAGGAGAGAAAAACTGCAACTTGGGCGCCGAAAACAAGAAAAAGAAAGGCAAAAACGGAAAGAGATCACCAAAAAATCTTAGGGAGGGTCCTACTATGTGCCACGTCAGTTGCCACGTCGGATGACACGTCAACTGCCACGTCAGCAAGAGGGAACACATGGCGCTGCGGGATTGGATGAGCAGGACACGTCAGGGCTGATGGGGTGGGGTGCCACGCGGGCAGAGGAACAGATCGGGTCGAGAGCGCGGGTCGATCTCGGGTCGGAAAAGCAGTAGTGTGACACGTGGTAGAAGCGGAGCCGTTGATTTGGGGCGCTGATCCAACGGCGCTGGAGACGTCTAGAAGGAGAACTGCTGAACGCGGACAGGCAACTTTGAGCGGCACGTGGCAGCGCGTCTGACGACTTCCGGCAATGATTTCGGTGGCGTTGGAAAGCCTGCAACGAGAAGAAGGCAAGGGTGGCGGCAGTGATGAACCAAAGCGTCGGGAAGGAGCCAAAAACGGAGGACAAAGTACTGTCAGTGAAACAAGATAAAGGAGCTAGAAACCAATTGTTTCTGAAAAAAAAAAACAACCCAAGCTCTTGATACCATGTTAGAAACAAGAGACTAAACTAGAAAAAGAATTTGTGTATTATTGAGTGTGATCAAAAGTACAATGTACAAAGGGTATATATAGGTGCTAGAAAAATCAAAATAATAAAAGCATAGAATCCTACAATTAATATACAGATATGCTATATAAATATAAATGATGCTAACTAATCTAAAATGATTCTAATGATTCTCTAATGATTCTCTAACAATTATTATTATTATTATTATTATTATTATTATTATTATTATTATTATTATTATTATTATTATTATTATGAGAAAAAAATCAAAAAAATATTGTTATAAAACTTATTCATCTCAATTATTTTCATGTCAAATTTATTATAAAGAATTGTGTATATCTACTATCTATTATTATATTTAAAAAAGATTTGCATGATTTTAGCACACATTTTTTTCATATATATATATATATATATATATATATATATATATATATATATATATATATATATATAAAAGATCTTTTAATTAGAGTATTAAGTACTTATTATTTAAACTAATTTCATATTTTTTATTATTATACATCTTGATAAAGAATTTGGTGAGAACGAAAACATAAAAAAGACCTTAAAAAAAGGTCGGACATCAAATTTTTGACAAAAAATTTGGTATATTTTTAAAAAATCTTACAAATTGGGATGCAATTAGGTAGGGTAACATTGCAGAATTTAAGAACCTCAGACTCAAAATCAGATAAAAAAAAAAGTAACTCTTAATTTCGTAAAAAAACAATCATATACATATATGAAATGACGTTCTGTCCCATCAAGTCGGGAGAAACAGACCCTCTCTTCAGGGTCAGCAACCATAATTTCATAATTCCTCTCATCCTCCCAACTCAAACATAATTTATGGTGTCTACGAAAGGCTTTGGCATATTCGTTATCAATAATACAGACAGGAATAAGAATAGATAAATCTACCAATATCAAGTCGTACGAGACCTTAAAAGATATGCTGTGTATAACTGATCGAGACATACAAGCTCTATCTACAATACAACAAATAAGAAAAATGTCACAACAAAAAGCCGAAAAGTCGGGTCGCCATCAAAAGATTACAGTTCTTACATTTTCTCATACACACAAAGTATCATTACATTATCAGATACAGAAATAGTACCATCTTTTAACAGATAAAGTGGCACCATTTGAGAACAACACAAGCATGAAAATCTCAATCACCAATAGCAAATAAAGACCAGGACCAACGTAAAATTTACAAGGCTGAACCTCATTTTCAAAAACATTTTTCAATATCGATAAAAACAACAACGCCATTTAAGAAATTCAAGAATGAAAAAGCAAACAAATTTTCAATCAACAAACACAAAAGTGGCAAAACAGAACGCAAGAAACAGAACAAGAAGAAGGGTAAAAAACCAACCTGGATAGAAGAGTGCGAAAGGAAAAAGAACACTTCAACAGCAAAAACACGTACGGTCCAAAGCCTCCAATGAACGAATGAGAACACCCAAAATTTAAGATAAAGAAATCTTGAAAGAAGAACAAAGGTTGCAAAAATAATCGAGAGCAGGGAGACGAAGACGATGCAATACAAAGAAAGCGAAAAAGGAAAAAAAAAGAAAAATAAAGTATTTATAAGACATTAAAGGCAAAAGTGTCACTTTGCACCTCTCATTAATGGCGTACAAAGTTACCAAGGTAACTGAAGGAAGAACGTGTGTGATGTTATGAAAAGACTTGACGTTTCAAAAACATATCGAGTACCCAACTTACTCCAAAAAGGCGGTTTACCCAACGTAAAAGGACAAATCCACCCATGCTTGAACCTGACCTCGTAAATGCATGAACTCAAGTAAGGAGACTGTTCATATATACCCTGACCCAAAAACATAAAGTGAGACCCAATAAGAATAAAAGTCCATCCAAAAAGGTGGCCTCATCTACTTATCCGGCCCTATAAATTAAAGGTCGAACACGACAAGGGTAGTTCAATCCTACTTATCTGAATAAGTAACTACCTTCTAAGATATCTCCTGCATATCTAGAAGGGAGATCTCAACAACTTTCCTATCAAGAGGGAACGGCCATCCATCATCAAAGGTGAAACTACTTTAAAAAGGTAGTTATCTATTCTACTATAAATACACTAACACTCTCATGTATATTTTAGACTTAATCTACTAAAACCTGCTTAAAACCCTTGCTAACTTAAGTATCGAAGTCTCTTGCAGGTACTACCCCCACCTCCTCACGAAGAACCTGGATGGCTGCACCTCGGCACCAATATAAGTCGAACACTATCTCAAAAAAAGCCTGGACCTCACGTCTTGCCCCAAGAGCAACCCAGTTTCAGGAAATCTTCGGAACACTTATTTTTATTATTATTATTATTACTATTAGAAAAAAGGACAAATAGGTCATTGACCTTTTGATCCGCAGACATTTAAGTCATCGAGGATTGGAATATACATTTAAGTCCCTGACCTTTTCAAAACCTAGACATATCGATCCTTTATGTTCACTTGGGTCTGTTAGGATCTGTCAGACTCAATGGAAAAATCAAACGTGGCTCCCATGGTACCGACTTAGTTGATACGGATGCACACGTGAAAGAGTTAAAATTGAACAAATTAGACTCAGAGATCGATATGTCCAGATTTTAAAGAGGTAAAAAACTTAAATATATTTTTAAATTTTCAGAGACTTAAATATCTGCAGACCAAAAAGTCAGGATCGATTTGTCATTTTCTTTTATTATTATTATTAGAAAAAAATCAGAAAGATATTGTTATAAAACTTACTCATCTCAATTATTTTCATGTCAAATTTATTATAAAGATCGTATACATCTGCTATCTATTATTATATTTAAAAAAGATTAGCATGATTTTAGTACACATTTTTTTTCATATATATTTATATTTATAAAAAATATATAAAAAAAAGATTTTTTAATTAGGGTATTAAGTAATTTTATTTAAACTAATTTCATATTTTTTATTATTATACACCTTGATAAAAAGAAGCAAAAGTGCATATTAATTTACTGGTATATGTAAATGTTGTAATAAACTCATTCTTAACTACAATACTACTATAGTAGGGCAAAAGGAAAACATTAAAAAGATTAGTTAGGTTCTTAATATATATATATATATATATATATATATATATATATATATATATATATATATATATATATATTGTTTTATAGAATTATTATAAGTTTGTTTTTTTATCTATAAAAATATTATTTTATTACTTCTTTTATATTTTCTTTCAAAGATACATATTTGAAATAAATAAAAAAACTATATAAACCAAATGAAAAATATATTTACATATACTAAAGAGAGATATACAACCAAAACCTTTGCCATTGAAATTAGTCTAAATTCTCATAGTGCCTCTCAAAGAAAAATTCATAGACCAGCAATTTTCAGTATTTATGGTTATTATTTAATTAGTATAAATATTAAATTATTATTTTATTAATTTATGTGTAAATTTTAAAAAATATAAATATAATTTATATTAATTTATGGGTGTAAACTATATTAATTTATATGTACAAAAATTTAATAAATATAAATATAAATTATATACTTTTTGTGTATAAAATGTCTATAAATATATGTGCAAATTGTTACTAGTTAAATGTTGGTAAAAAATAATAATATTTGCTGGCCGTTAGATAGCATTGTTCGCCTCTCAAATTTATAATGTGCATATTAATTTGGTTCTTGAAATTTTAGTTGTACTATTACTATCTCTGAGATTGAGCTCTGAATACTATAGAGTCTTTTTGATTCTTTTTCAGCAGTTACCAGCAAACAAAATGATGGGCTAACATTTTCTTATTATGCTGGACCATGATAAAACAATATAATTTGTTTCTTACATCAAAACAAAGTAGAAACGTTCAATTAAAGTATGTATACAAACTGTGTTCATACCTTCGAAGAGGGGCAACGAATAAACCATCTTTCAGGATTAGTAACCGTCAAAGATTCCAACAAGACAACATATTCACCTAGTGACATCTTCCATCCAAAATTTTCTTCTTCTTCATCTTCGAATGTAAAGCTCCTGAAAATCTGCTTCCTTCGCTTGTAGTTACTTCTCTCCTTGACATTGCTCGAATTCTATGAGATTAAATTAATTCAGGGTTCTCCTGTGGAGTAGTTCGGAACGATGGATGATTGTGCTCGAGTATGATTTTACTCTACAAAAATTGGGTTCCAACTAAGAAGAACGAAGAAAACAGTCCACGTATGCCACTCTGTTAAGGCTACATCAGACTATTTTTGACAAACGAAGCTAATCAATTGTGGGCATCTGAGGAGTTATGATCTTCCATGGTTACTTTTGTTAGCGAATTAATCTTTCATGGTTACTTATGGTGGTTTAATCTTGTTTTAATTTATCATTTTGTTTGTTAGAGTCAATTTTTTAAAAAAAAAAAAGTGGAGGGACCACTATAATATCCAAAATTCCATTTTAATAATAATAATAATAGTGCAATTGAAATCTTAAAAAACAAATTAGTATACTATATGAAAAGTTTCATATGTCACATGTTCCATGATTTTATTCATGGTGTCATTTTTTATAATCACATTCAGTGAGCTTTAGTCAGCATCCCACTAGACCTAGGCAACCTGGAAAATAGGTACATATGCTCAGCCGTGTCAGATCACACACCATTATTATTCATTGAGTCCAATTTTCTTAATTTCCCCCGCTTCTGAATTGACCAAACCAATAACTCACTTTGAGATAAGAAAGAATATACATGAAAAAGAAGGGGCGGGGGGACATGTGATTTAAACACTCCTTGTACATATCATCAACTTGTACAATTGCAACCCATCATTATCACATAACTTTAGACATCCAATAAGGATAGCAATATATATGTTTCAATTATTTAGATGCAATTAGATCCTAATTGCCATATTTTCACATTTCACATTACATATTACATAATATGATTATGATAATAATTATTGTTGGAATAATAATAATCACCTAATTGGGGAAGTCAAAGATTCAACTTGGGCCTTCCCACAAGGTCCATTCACCCTAATATAAAGTCTATATTCATCATATGTCATTGGTTGATAGAGTGCTGGCCTTTCCTTAGTCACAAGCTCTTTGGCAGGTTCAATAAGCAAATCACTTTTTGGGTTGTAAAAGAAGGCTAAGGACACACGATCTTTGTTTGAGTTCACAATAACCCTGTGCTCCACACTCTTGTATATTGCATTGCTCATCACCTGAAAAATAGTTAACACATGTCATTATATAATATATATTAGTCATTAATTAATTAAGAACTACCCACTCCTTGAAAATCTGAACCTCATCAACAATAATACATAATTATGGCAGACCTAGTGGTTGGCTGAATTTTTTTTTTTTTCAAAATGTGGGTATTTAATTTATGCAATGTAAAAATGTTTAATTTTTTTTAGAAAAATCAACAGCATAATTATTATTAGAATATATAGACCAGTATTTTTAGAATATTATTTAAAAATTTTCCATTAGTGCAGATAATGTTATTACTACTTTTCAGTGTAATTATTGTTATTGTTACCTGAATTTGGTCACCAACGTTGATGATGAAAGCATTTGGGAGAGGGTTGACAGTGATCCAATGATTTCCTTTGCGCACTTGAAGGCCGGATACAAAATCATCAGGCAGAAGGATGGTCATCCCGCCAGGGTCTGAGTGAGCTGAGAGTCCTAAGGTTAGGTCAGGTTGAGGGCATTTTGGGTAGAAATTAACCCTTAAACACCCTCCAATCTCATTCTCTCCACCAAATGCATTCATAAGGTAATCCTCTTTTAGGCCTAGGTTTCTTGACATCAACTCCAGCATCCTTCCTCCTAGCTTCACCACTTCTTCTCCATATTCCGATATTACTTTCCTGTTGTCAGTTACCAATTCAACTTAAATGTACGTGCAACTAACCATGATTTAACTATAGTGGAAACACACATTGCAGTGTTGATAACTTAGAATTGTTAGTTGAAAATTTAGTCAAATATTAAATTATTTAACGGTTTTTAAATATCAACTTTCACGTGAAGTTGAATTTTCATCTTTAACTAATCATTAACATTTTAGTGTAATCGAGTGAAACATTAGCTAATATCGCTTCAAATATAAGGAAAATTAAAAATAAAAAGGTATTTATTATTTAACATTTCTCTATTTTTTTTTATGATAATAATTATGAGGTAATGAGGTCCCGGTCAACATTGTCCAAAATATAACTATGTTGCTCGTGATCAGCTTAGAAGAGGTAGTTAAGAGAAAACTATAAATTAAATTAGTGGGTTCCTTTTGTACGTGAAGAGACAGAAAGACAGAGAGAGATATAAAAGGTGAACCAAGTAGTTTGTACTGGTATATAATTTAAGAAAAGTTCCAAGTATTCCAAAAATATCATTATTTCAATCATTTTATATATGAAATTTTTTTTAGCCAAGAGTGAAATTGAACGAAAAATGAAGACTTTTACTTTATTTAAAAAGAACATATGTATTGGCAGAGGTATATTTAATGTAAATAAAAATCTTTTGAGATAAAATTTAAAAAAATAAAATTTATGAATATTTCTAAAATTTTAATTTTAATTTTAGTTTTATATATATAATTATCCTGAAAAAGTAATTTTTACTCTTTACCAAAATTTTCATCTTTACTATATATATATATATATATATATAATCTGAAATCAACTATTAAAAATATTAAAATATTAATATTTTTGAATACTTAAAAAATTTGTTTATAATTTACTTACAATTGGCCTTTATGTATAGTTTATTGCAATATCCTTGATAAGGAACCCATGCAAAATTATTTTTTATGATAGTAGATCTGGTATTTAATCAGAAAATTAAGTGCTTTAAAGTTTTACAAGTGTGTGGTACAATGCAAAAAATACTTTAGCAAATTTACTTTATTATTAAAAAGAAAAACAGATCATCGCTTTCACTTTTTTAATTGAAAATAAAACAAAAATCACTCTTAGATATTTCATTTTAACTTTTTTTTTTAAAAAAAAAAAACACAGATCGCTTCTAACAATTTTATAATTTTTTTGCAAGATGCCCCAATATTTTGGTAAAATTCAAAAATGGCCAATATTTTTTAATTTCACAAAAAAGCTTTCCATATATAAAAAATTTTGCCAACAAACCTAAGGTTTAATTATGTGCAAAAAAAAAAAAAAAAACATTTAATACCTAAGGCATAGCATGATAAACTTGTATCAATCGATATAAATTTTGCATGTGGATAACACAAAAATTTTCATTAAAATATAAAAATTTTATTACATTAGATCTACTAATATATATATATATATATAATAGATTTTAGTAAAATTTTCCTCACAAAGGAAAAGCATGAAGTGTTTTTTTCTTTTTTATATAGATTTTAGTAATTTGTAAAAGCTGGCTTTGTCAAATGCGAGAGGCCATAGAGAGAGAAGAAAGCGCGTCACGTTTTACATGTGGGGTTTGGCCTTTGGAGTGTACATGATGTACCTACATGCTTATTTATGCTTATTCGAAGTTGTTGAAGAAGCGTTAGTTACCCAAACCCAACTCACCCAAGTGGTAGGTTTATGAGTCTCCAAAGCTGAACGTGTCAAAAAGCTTCTTTTAAGTTCATTTAATTAATTAATTAATTGTGAACTATCCACTTCATATGTGACACGACTTTTTCCAACACCCTCAAATTTGACAGTTCCAAACCCTTTCATTTTAATTACGAATAGGATAAGGTTTTTCCTTAGAAAACATGTTAACTTTATCAGTTTGACTAACAAGTGCTCTAAAATTATTTATTCAGGTGTTTGATATAAAATTTTTTATTAAAAATGTGTAATTTTTAGTACATTATTTAACGAAAAAGATTTAAAAGTTTTTACTGTAAATAAACAAATAATGCTCTACAAAAACATGTGTTAGTGAAATTCTAAAATTATTAAAATAAAACATTTGGGTTAAAAAACAAAAATATTATGCGCACATAAAAAATCAGCCACTAAATTAATAATTATATATTTTTATATAACTATATATATATTGTTTAATTTGTTTTTAGTGTGAATTTTATGTTTACCATGCATTATATATGAGTGATGATTTGATGGTTATTTTTTTTGTACATGTAATATGTTTGGTTAAAAAGATAAAAAAAAAATTATCTATTTAATGCATTTAGTGAATAAGTTTTTTAAGACTACTACTTTTCACCATTAATAACTTTAACGAGTGTTTTTAGTGATATTTTTAATTCATACTTAGATAATAATAAGTATCCTATGAAGAAACTTTGCTTTACTAAAATTTTTAATATAAATTCTACTTAAAAATCTTAGAAAGTTTAAATTTGTTATATATAAAACTAAATCTTTATGTACTAACGCTTTATTCATAAAACTAGAATTCGTGATCTAGTCAAAGGGACAAACATATATCCAATCTGTTGAACTTTTGGAACTTTATTTATCCTCTTTTTTCACATGCTCAATTTATGTTACGTATACCTACAACTCCCCAACCTCGTTATAAGAAATTAACATAACTATGAGAAAGCCACCTTATTAATTGGTTGGTAAACAATATTAAATAGAAACAAATATTAAGTATATTTACAAACACATCTATATCATACCAAACAAGGAAAAATTAGTAAATAACTTGCAAGAAAGATAGAGTTTTTAACATAAGCATTATTAAAATTATTATTTATTATGTGAAGATGCATTTTCTGAAGATAAACATAATTTTAATATATAAATAACATACTTATTTTTTTTCTAACTTATATTTGATCGTTGGTTCAAAAGAAAGTAAGGAAGAGAATACAAGGAAAAAGAAAAGTTACCAAATAAAATTAAAAAAAACTTTAGTTAGATAAATAAATAAACAATTCCATGCATGTTTGGACATAAAAACGTGTTTATCATTCTTAAGGAATTATATATCTACAAGAGAAATAATTATATGGTTATATAGAACACCAAGTTAGATATGTTCTAAACTAATTACAAAAACTTTTTAATTTTATTTATGCTAGGATACCCCTCAATTATTAACTATAATATCATTCTAGAAATTAAATAGAAGAATAATATTGTACGTCGTCTAACCTAATATTTCATAATCACCCAACATGTTTTCTTATCTACAATAAATTAAATATGATGACAGCCTCTTTAATTATGATGGTAATATTACTTGCTGTTAGAGAAGTCAGAAAGGTGCTAAAGTGATATTTATGTTAAGAATATATGTAATATAATTTTCAGTAACCTGCTAAGTATAAAAAAAATAGTTATTCGTATATAATATATATTAAAATATAAAATATATATTATACATAATAATTTATTTAGTAATTATTAGTATTTTTAGTGGTGTGCGATTACATATAATGATAGATGTGAAATTATTCTCTTTTTGTACTAGTTAAATATTGACTAAATTTTAATAAAAGTGTTGCCTTCTAAAATTTCTGTGATAATAATAATTAAGAAAAGAAAGAAATATGATATCATGATCATACATGCATTATTGTCATACCTGAGGGACAACGGAAGTGTAGGCCACTTGTCTTGGTTCCTAAGTGAAGGAGGCATGTAATGGAGGAAGAAGTAGTCACTCCAATCCAAAATGGCACCCTTACTCACACCCAAACGGCTCCCATAACCCTCGTAGGTGTTAGGAGAATTGGCATACTCCTCCTTCAGCTCATATGGTTGGTCGAAGAACTCGCGCCACAGCTCCCTTGCGTTCCTCATCAGCTCATGGCTAACACCATGGTTCACCACCTGGAAGAAACCCCACTCCCGACACGCCTCAGCAACGCGTTGGAGAGTTTCTTCCCGGAGGGCAATATCCTCCCCAGAGGATAGAGACTGAAGGTCGATCACAGGGATGTTCATATTTACATCACTGTGATCGTCCTCAGTCTGAGAGACTTGTGGGTAGGCCATAGAAGTGGTGTTGGTATTGGTATTGGTAGGTCTCTGTGAGCGCGGCTTGACGTAACGGGATGGGATAGAGCTTAAGCCACTTTCAGCTAAGGCTTGGACACGAACCACTGGTTCAGGCCATGCTTGGCAACTCATCATCATTTTTTTTAAATAAAACTAATTAAAAAGAAGAACAAAGATAAGGAGGGATTAGAGAGGGAGAGTAAGTGATAACTTAAAGTGTGTTGTTATTGCATATAGTATACATATAGTAGTGTGATTTGTAGAGCAAAGTTAGAGGGCTATATATATAGAGAGATAGCCATGATTTTCGGCGCCGTGATGAAATTGAGTTGCTTATGTTGGTTATTGTGGTCATAAACCCATCATATTCTATACGTCTTTTTTTTTTTTCTTTAAAACAAAAAATTAAGCACGTGTTAATTTATTTGTTTTATTATGGTGATAGATTATGTCGACCAGCAGTAATACAGTGATCCAAAAACATTAAACAATAAGCAAACTGTTTTCGCCGGAAGGCCAGGGTTGGATATATAAATATACAATGAATAGTAGTTTCTACATATATACGTATATAAGTGTATAATTGATTGATTATTATATGAATTATATATTGACTAATAATTCGCTCCTTTTTATTGTTTTCTTTTTCCCACACCAAATATATATGTCGTACACAACAGGAAATATAAAAATTAATCTAAATATGTAGAGTTAACAATATTTAAGTTTTAGATTTTTCATATAAAAATTTTAGTTTAATTATTTTAAATTTTTTTTATAATTTTGATTACTAAATTTTCAATTAACTTTTTATTACAGTTTAAAATTTTTAATCAACGTCATTTACATAGTGTGAAAAAATTGTAACATTTTTTTTAGCTCCATCAACGTGCCATTATATTAAAGCCATAATAAATAAAATATTTTACAGTATATTAGAAAAATAATAATTTAAAATTATTTTATTTAATTTAATATTTATAATTTTATATATAAAATATTTATATATTACATCAAATATTATTTAATTATTCTATTAACAATTAAAATATAAAATAATATAATTTTAGATTATTTTAAACTGATTTTTTATTATTTACTTAAATTTTTTATAAACTAATTACTTGATGTGAGGTGTCTTGATGAATACTTGATGTGCGTGTTGGGTGCAATATTTCACATTCATGATTTTACTCACATCTTTCTAAACCATAACGGAGACACACTACAAGACAGGCAGAATATAGCGGCCAAAACTTATTAGCCATTTATCTAACCGCCACAAATAACGAAGATAATAGTAGTTGACATTAGAACACTTTTATGTGCCGCAAAATTTAATTGATTAGCGGTTATTTCGTGAGGAACTGCCGCTAGTCATGACACTTTATTATAATTTATTCAATTTCCTACATTTTCTAACTAATAACCCCTACGGCAGAAATTAAACCCTCGAACTGAGAGTAGTAGCACGTGAAACCCCTATTATTTACTCCACCGTGTGCTTCTATTGCTCATTGACGTTAGGATTTTTGCTAGTAAAAAATTTTATAAAAATAGTCGCGTTGTAGATATAGTTTCTAAACCAACAGAAATCCCTTCGTACAAACGTTTTGGTTGTCACAAGTAACAAACCCCTTTAAAATTGATAACCGAAGTATTTAAACCTCGGGTCGTCTTCTCAAGAAACTGCAGGGAAGTATGTTCTTATTATTGGTTATGAAGATTGTAAATCGGGATTTTGAAGATGGGGAACAAGTAATTTAAATTGTAATTAAAATAAGTAAAAGACTATAAAGTAAATAAATAACTGTAAAACACACTTTTGGCAAGGTATGAGAAATTAGAAGTCCTATCCTAGTTATCCTTATCAATGATGATGAAAATTGAATCTTAATTCCACTTAGTTAACCTTTACTAGAGCAAGGGAAGGTCAAGTGACTAATTAGTTTGATCTTTAAATTCTAGTTAATTCCTAGAAAAAGATTGGTATTATTGAAGTTCAATTCAATTAGTAAAGATAACAATTATTGATCACGTTGAGTTTGATAACTCCTGAGTTACTGATTTCTTAACCAAGACCAAAAGGAAAAAAGTAAATCTACTGGAATAAAAATGTCTTCAGATTGGAAGCAACAGTAACATAAATAAAAGAGAGCAATAATAAACTGAAATACCTCAAATAACATTAATTCAAAGAGTAATCTGTAACATAGAAGAATTCATAAACTAAATTGAGAAGATAAATAAAAAGGAATGTTGAACCTGATAAAAAGAGATAATCCTGAAAGCAAAAGAAATCCTAATTCTAAATCCTAAAAGAGAGAGGAGAGAACCTCTCCCTCAAAACTACATCTAATTCATGAATACTAACTAATTGGAGACTCCCTTTTGAATGGATGCATTCCCCCACTTCATAACCTCTGATATGTGCCTTCTGGACTTGGATTTGGGCCAAAAAGGGCTTCAGAAATCGCTGGGAGCGTTTTCTGTACTTTCTGGTGCGTGACCTCTGTTACGCATCCGCGTGGGTCACGCGGTCGCGTCATTTGGAGTTTTTCTTGTCACGCGGTCGCTTCAGTCATGCGTCTGCGTCAATCACGCGGTCGCGTCAATGCCATTTCGCGCTGACATGCGGCCACGTCGTCCATGCGATCGCGTCGCTGCCAGTTTCTTCAAAAACTCCATTTTGTGCTTTCTTTCCATTTTTGTATGTTCCCTTTCCATCCTTTAAGTCATTCCTGCCTTAGAAGATCTGAAACTACTCAACACACGAATCACGGCATCGAATGGAAGTAAAGGGTAATTAAAATAATTATTTTTAAAGCATAGGAAACATGTTTTTCACATACATCACATAATAAGGAAGGAAAAGTAAAACCATACAATTAACATGAATAAGTGGGTGAAGGATTGAATAAATCACTCAAATTGAGCACAATATATATAATAAAATATGGGTTTATCAACCTCCCCACACTTAAATAATAGCATGTCCTCATGCTAAATCCAAGACAAAGAGTAAGGTAAGGTCAAAGTGGTGGAATCTCATGCAATGCAATCTATTCTAAATGCAACTACCTAAATGAATCATGCAATTCTAATTTGTTATTCCCTTGCGTATAAAGCTTACATGTAGTTGAATTAATTCACATTCTCAAGGAATCTTATATATATAGCCAAACCTTAGATAGTGATAAAGTACCTTTAGAATTGAGATGGAAGAGAAAAACATTTTACAATTTTGCAAGACAATTAATAATTTAAGCAGAGATATATGTTGATGAGCTATTGAACCCTCACTGGATTTTGTGTTTACTCTCTAGTCACTCAGTGTTTATTGGGTTAATCACTCTATTCTTCTTTTTATCCTTGCTGTCTATAACTTTGTTCTTCATCTAACCAATCAACAATTATAGAATATAGGTATACAAAAATTATGAGGTCTTTAATTAAGGTTGTAATGGGGCCAAGGTAAAGGTAAGGGTATGTGTATAAGGCTAAGTGAGCTAATTAAGTGAATCCTTGATTAGTCTAAGATCTCACCTAACATACATATTTTGTAAAGCAAAGCTTCTTTACCTATTTTCCCATATTTTTTTCCACTTTTTATGTTACATGCTCATATTTTAATTTTTATTTATTTTTATCCCATGTGCATCGCTTTTTGTATTTGGGGAATTCTTTTGTATCCCCTTTATTCAAATACTGAAAAATAATTTTTTTTAAATGCACATGGTAATTAAATTATTTTGATTTCCTTCCCAAAACTTTTAAAAATAAAAATTTTTATTCTTTTTAACTTTCTACCCTTTTGTTTCTATCATCCATGTTCCCATAAGGTTCCCACACTTACACAATACACAATTTCTATCTTAAGCTAACCAAGGATTCAACTTGGGATTTTTATTTTGTTTTTCTGCTTAAGGCTAGTAATGTGGTTATAAAACAAGAGGGGGTTTAAAGGCTCAAGGGGGCTAACAAGGGTGATGTAAAAGGTAAGCTAATTTGGGAATAGTGAGCTAGAATCAAACAATGGCCTCAATCACTTTCTTGGTATGTATCTATATTCTATAATCGGACATATAGATTAAAACAAAGTAAAGAACACCAGAATAAATAAGAAGGGCGGAACACACAGGAATAAAATATTATGGTTTAAATGTAACCATGCAATTAAGCTCAAAACTCACAGGCTGTGTGTTCTCTAACTCAAAAATCATATATCAGTTATATATGTCAAGCAAGTAAAATTAAGAGTTCCCATTATTCTCAATGTAAATCTTAAGGTGGCTTTAAAGTTCTAGTGTTTCTCCTTGATGAAATGTTGTTAACTAACTAACATGTAATGCTATATATACAAGGTGTGGGTTATTTTTATTCTATTAAAGTCTCTAGTTTACTTCCTTTTTATATTTTTTTAATTTAAACTAAGTTATCTTATGCTAAAAAGGGTAAACTATACTATTAATCCACATTTTCTATAACTAATAAGTTAGAATTGCAACTAAACTAAATGGCTAAAATATGAACTAAAGTGCAACATGCAGAAATATAGTAAAAATACATGAAAATAGCAATGTATAAGTACTGAGAAAATAAAAATAAAAATAAAGAGAAAAATACAGAAAAATAATAAAGTAAAAAGAGTCTGTAGTGGTTCACCAAAAAATATACGCCAGAGATGGCGACCTCCCCACACTTAATATGAAGCATCGTCCCTGATGGTCACTCAAGCAGGGTGTGAAGGGGTGTCCTCACTGGAAGGATGGGTAGCTGGAGTCTCTGTGGTGGTCGTCTGAGGATCTGCCTGCTGCAGAGGAGGTGCTGACTGAATAGGAACCTCTGGGTCTGCAACCTGAATCTGATGCAAGGCCTCCTGTTGGGGCGCAGCCTGCGCCGTGCCTGCTTGTGCAGCCTCTCTCTGTAGATGGGTCTCCGCCTCGTGATCATCCGCCTCCTCCTCAGATGGCTCTGATGGGGTGTCAGGCTCGGAGGGGATGTCGCTGCCAGAACGGATCATCAGCTTCAGGTGCTCATAGTGTCGCTTGCTGCGACGCTCAGATCTCTCGTGTCGCCGCTGGTTGTGGCACTCCATCTGGTCTAGTTGCTGAAACAGGCGGTGCACTAAGTGATAAACTGGCTCTGAGGCAGTGGAGGTGCAGTGGTGGTAGCAAGGGTAGCTGTAGAGGAAGAGGGGCCGGCAGATGGTGTGGCTGTCTCATCAGTAGGAGTGAGGAATGGAGGTATGTAGCCCAAAGCCAGAAAGTTCCTGCTGTGAGGGATAATTTTCTTGCATTCTGCAGCAGGTGGCTTCTCATCAGCATCCTCCCAAGGTACGTCAGCTCGACGGCCAAGCTGTGTAATTAGATATGGAAAGGGGAGAGTGCCTCGGACGTGGACCCTGGCCATGTAGTACCGAATGAAGCGTGGCAGGTACAGGTCCTTACCCTCCATCACACACCATAGGAGGGTGATCATAGCGGCAGGTAGCTCCGTCTCGTGAGTACTCGGCATAATAAAGTTGCTTAGGATCTGATGCCATAGCCGAGCCTCATCGTTCAAGTAAGCCCGCTTGATTCCCTTAGGCATGGTGTTCTGACCCATGACCCATGGAACAGTCGGGTCAAGGGCTATCCTTGCCTTGACGGCATCCCAGTCAAACTTCATGAAGCGCATGTCCTCCTCAGCCTTTTGATAACCATCTGGCTGATCGGATTTAGGCAGGAGCTTCAGAACATCCTCAATGGCCTCTTTAGTGACCAGTATCTGCTTCCCTCTTAGGTTTACTCCATCTAGGAAAGTTTTGAAGTAATTGCAGTAAAATTCCCTTACCCAAGATGCATTAACCTCAGTCAGGTTTCTCTCCAAGAAGAACCAGCCTCTTTGTTTGATCTAACCAGAGGTGTATTGCTGGAGTTCTTCTGGGATCTTCAGAGTCCTCTCCAGGTACAGGTTCCTGGAGGTTGCAAACACCGGATACTTCAGCTTGCAGTATCGGTTTGCAAACTTAATGGGATCAGTAGCAGGGAGTAGTTGGTCAGCCTTCTCCTGCGGGGTAAAGTGTTTCTCCCGCCAGGAGTCATCATGCATGATGTCCAGGATGGACATGGAGGATTCTCCTCTTTTTCGTTTGCCAGTTGTTGCATTTCCCTTTCCTTTTATTTGGGTGTCAGACATCCTGAAAAACAGAAAACTAGGATATAATAAAAATAGGAAAACAAGTATGCAAATCACAAAATAAGCATATAGTGGCAAAGGAGCAGTGGAGTAATGAAAATGAGTTAAGTAAATGTGCATTAAGGATTGAATAGGAGTTAAAAGTCCGAGAAGAAAAATTAACAATCCAAAATGTATTAAAAATCATGTTAATTAGGAAAAATTATCATCATGCCTTGGTTAGAAGGTTAAAGAGAATAGTGAAAAACCAGAAGAGATGTTTTGAAAGGTTAGGTTGGTTAGGAATGAAAAAAGAGTGTAGGAAGTTAAAATTAGTGAATTAGTAAAAAGTGGGTTAGAGTAAGTGGCATGATGATCATTTTCTAAGTAACAAACATTCTCAATTAGAAGCTACAGTTAACTCATATCCAAACAAGGGAATCAGGTTGATGATGAATCAAAAATTGGGAGCTAAACATCAAAAATGCAGATTATGAGCCAGGAAATAAAAAAGAATAAGAAAGCTTGCCTTGGTATTCATGAATTGGATTGGTAAAAGCAGAGTAAAGCAGAGTTCAAAGTGCCAAAACCAAGACATGAATGAAAACAAAATAGTTTACAGAAAATTGGGCAGCATTCCGGCTAAAATTGGATGTTCCCGGAAAATAAACAATATGCAGGACAGTTCATATGAATTAAAACAAACTGCAATTAGATATAATTAACGTGAACAAGAAAGAACATTTGCAATAGCAGCATGAACAGTAAGAATAGCATATGAACAATACTAACATCACAGCAACAGCAGAATTGCAAAAATTATAAAACAAGAAGCACGAACAGCGCAATTAATCAGGCCTAAGTCCACTAACCACATCCTAGGCTACCTAACCACCTAGAATCCACTACAACATGCATATCTAACTAGCCTAATGATGAACATAAATAGAAAAATATGTAATTAACGGAGAATTGAAAGAAGGGTGGCGTTCAGCGAAACCTGGTAGGCGGATGAATAAAAGTGGGGCAGAGAGATGACTGGGGAATGGTGGTGGTGGCGGCTGACACGGTGGTTGAGGGTGGCGCGGCGGTGTCGTCTGTTCGGAGGCAGGGGGTATCGGGTAGGGAATGGGGGTAGGGGATAAGGGGGAAGGAAGGGAAGGGGACGTGGGTGGTGGAAAGTGGTGCGGCGGTGATGGCGGCACGGTGGGGGTGGTGGTCGCGGCGGGGGGCAGTAGTGGTGGAGGGAAGAAGATGAGAGAAGAAGAAGAAAGAGGGAGAAAGGAGAAGGGGGTGGCGTTGCGGTGGGGCTGGGTGGTTGACGGTGGTGCGGTGGCGTAGGATGGCGCGGCGGGGGGCAGCAGTGGTGGAGGAGCAGCAAGGGTTGCAGAGAAGAAAGGAAGGAGAATGGGTTGGGGGGAGGGCGCGATGGGGTAGGGTTCGCGTCACAAGGGGTTAATAAATTTGAATCCACGCGATCGCGTGGGACACGCGGTCGCGTGGCTGGGGTGGAATGGGGGTTGACGCGATCGTGTGAGTGAATGGGTAAAAGGATGAATGACGCGGTTGCGTGAGGCATGCGACCGTGTCGCTGGAAATTGTGGTAAACGCGCAATTCCAGCGTCGTTTCAGCACAACTCTCTGTCTCCTTTGGGGTGTTGTGCAATCCAGGCGACGCGATCGCGTTGCTCACGCTGTCGCGTGGGATTGGTGTTGTGCAGGTGACGCGATCGCGTCAGGGACGCGACCGCGTGGGTCATTTGTGCGAAACGCGCAACAACCGCACGATTCTAGCCCAACTTTCTGGGCGTTGGATCCTTACGCTGATTTCCAGGTCACGCGGCCGCGTGAATGATGTGGACGCGTGGGAAGTGTTTTTCGCAATTGACGCGATCGCATGAGTGATGCGGTCGCGTCGTACGCCTTCTCTCATTTTTTTTATGTAGGTATGCAATTATGCAGTATGCAATGCGAATGAATAATATTCAGGTTCAATTGAAAAGGAAAACAAAAATAAATAACACGAAATAAAACTGAAAAAGAAACGACCATACCATGGTGGGTTGTCTCCCACCTAGCACTTTTAGTTAAAGTCCTTAAGTTGGACATTGGATGAGCTTCCTGTTATGGCGGCTTGCGCTTAAATTCGTCCAGAAATCTCCACCAATGCTTGGAATGCCAACAGCCTCCGGGGTCCCAAACTAGGCATGTAAAGCTTCTGAGTATCTTCAAGCAGATTGTCAGGCTCCCGGGGTGACGAATGTCAGAATAGATTCCAGGATCCCAAACCTTGCTTTTAAATTTGCCTTCGTCTTGATCTATATTTTTCCATCCGGGCGGTTTAGAAAGTAGATTTTCACCAAGATGACCAAACGTTTTTCGAGATTCATTCGGTTGATCATGATGCCAATCCGTGCACTTCGAATTGAAGCGTGGAACCTTATTGAACCTTGTGCACCAGCTCTGAGTGCGAGCCATTTCCCTCTTACTCTTAAAGCCGCAGAGAGCTCTAAGCTGGCCATCTGTTTCAAGCAAACCATATTCAAGTGGGAAAATAAAGCTAAAGGGTAAGGATTGTACCCACTTGAAGCTTGTATTGGGTGGTAATGGCATTGGGATAGGTGTTTCCAGTGGTTCTGTAAGTTCTACTCCCTTGTGCTCTTCGATGAATTTCTTCACTTCCTTGCAGACTTCTTCAATTGCATCCATGTCCTGATCGAAGCCTTCTATGTCTTCCTCGTCGCTTAAGTCATAAACGGGAGGTTGAGAGAAATCTACCTCTGCATCATCTTCGTATTCACTTGGGGAAGATTCTTCGATCTCAGAGAATTCACTTGCTGATGCAAGTTCATTACTGGGAGAACTTGATTTGAGATTATCATCATCAAGAAAACTTGCTTCTTGAATTATTTCATCTAGTTCTTCATAAAATACTTGCTTTGGGAGTTGTGCACTATCCTCCTTAGCAACAATTGTAACGTTTTTGACAGAATTCTCCATAACTCTGGATTCCTATGGAAGTTCAGCGTCTCCTAAGTCTTCAACCAACTCTTCTTCGTTTACAATGACAGCTTCCTCTACTTGTTCCAGTACGAAGTCATGTCCTGTTCTGTCCACTGGAGTTTCTAGTATCTCCTTCATGCTACGCTCTTCTTTAGATTGTCTACATGGGGCTGTGGGAGGTCCTTGAATGTTCGAACGTCTAGAAGATAATTGACTTATAGCTTGCTCCAGTTGATGAAGGGTTGTTTGAAGTTGATCTACTGTTTCCTTGAGGCGACCCTTTGATTCTCGGGGTGATGAATTTGGACGTGGTACATGGGAAAGTGGTGGTGTTTGGGAGTAATTGGATTGAAATTGGGGTAAATGAGGATCATATGGTGGTGAATGGTGAAAAGGAGCTTGTGAGTGTGGTGGTTTGAAGTTACGTTGAGAGGATGGTCTATAAGCACAGAGTGGGGCTTGTTGGTAACTACAAGGTTGTCCACCATGTCTATTGGCTTGGTATGCATTGTAGAATGGTCTTTGTCCATGATATCTTAGAGGGTGTTGTTGCCTAAAGGGTTGATCAGATCCTCTTGGCTCCATCCATCTTTCATTGCTCTGACCTTGATGCATGTTCCTATTATAACTTTCACTCATTTCAACAATATTAGAACCAAACTCAAAGCGAGAGGAGTGAGAATTCATAGTAGCTAATAAAAATAAAAGGAGAAAATAAGAATAAATAAACAAGTAAAAGAAAAATATTTACAATAACCAATAATAAGGCACACGATTGCAGTTCCCCGGCAACGGCGCCATTTTGACATTAGGATTTTTGCTAGTAAAGAATTTTATAAAAATAGTCGCATTGTATATATAGTTTCTAAACCAACAGAAATCCCTTCGTACAAACGTTTTGGTTGTCACAAGTAACAAACCCCTTTAAAATTGATAACCGAAGTATTTAAACCTCGGGTCGTCTTCTCAAGGAACTGCAGGGAAGTATGTTCTTATTATTGGTTATGAAGATTGTAAATCGGGGTTTTGAAGATGAGGAACAAGTAATTTAAATTGCAAAAAATAAGTAAAAGACTATAAAGTAAATAAATAACTGTAAAACACACTTTTGGCAAGGTATGAGAAATTAGAAGTCCTATCCTAGTTATCCTTATCAATGATGATGAAAATTGAATCTTAATTCCACTTAGTTAACCTTTACTAGAGCAAGGGAAGGTCAAGTGACTAATTAGTTTGATCTTCAAATCCTAGTCAATTCCTAGAAAAAGATTGGGATTATTGAAGTTCAATTCAATTAGCAAAGATAACAATTATCGATCACGTTGAGTTTGATAACTCCTGAGTTACTGATTTCTTAACCAAGACCAAAAGGGAAAAAGTAAATCTACTGGAATAAAAATGTCTTCAGATTGGAAGCAACAGTAACATAAATAAAAGAGAGCAATAACAAACTGAAATACCTCAAATAACATTAATTCAAAGAGTAATCTGTAACATAGAAGAATTCATAAACTAAATTGAGAAGATAAATAAAAAGAAATGTTGAACCTGATAAAAAGAGATAATCCTGAAAGCAAAAGAAATCCTAATTCTAAATCCTAAAAGAGAGAGGAGAGAACCTCTCCCTCAAAACTACATCTAATTCATGAATACTAACTAATTGGAGACTCCCTTTTGAATGGATGCATTCTCCCACTTCATAACCTCTGATCTGTGCCTTCTGGACTTGGATTTGGGCCAAAAAGAGTTTCAGAAATCGCTGGGAGCGTTTTCTGTACTTTCTGGTGCGTGGTCTCTGTCACGCATCCGCGTGGGTCACGCGGTCGCGTCATTTGGAGTTTTCCTTGTCACGCGGTCGCTTCAGTCATGCGTCCGCGTCATATGCGTTTCGCTTATGGCGCGCGATCGCGTCAATCACGCGGTCGCGTCAATGCCATTTCACGCTGACATGCGGCCGCGTCGTCCATGCGATCGCGTCGCTGCCAGTTTCTTCAAAAACTCCATTTTGTGCTTTCCTTCCATTTTTGTATGTTCCCTTTCAATCCTTTAAGTCATTCCTTCCTTAGAAGATCTGAAACTACTCAACACACGAATCACGGCATCGAATGGAAGTAAATGGTAATTAAAATAATTATTTTTAAATCCTAGGAAACATGTTTTTCACATACATCACATAATAAGGAAGGAAAAGTAAAACCATGCAATTAACATGAATAAGTGGGTGAAGGATTGAATAAATCACTCAAGTTGAGCACAATATATATCATAAAATATGGGTTTATCACCCATCCATTCTTTTCTCTCTGGTGTCGACCTTTTGCCTCTCCTCTACAGTGTGTGAAAACGCTACTTCTTCCTTCACGGTGTGTGAAATCTCTATTCTCCGCTCCATTATGCGCCTCTATGCCGTCGTGGAGTCGATTGCATGGCTGCCATCCATCCTTCTCTCACTGACGTCGACCTTTTTCCTCTCTTTTACAGTGCATGAAACCCTTACTCCGTCCTCCATGGTGTGCGAATCTGAGCTATCGTGGCCTCTCCTCTGTCACTGGTTCGTTCTTCCACATTCATTACAAGAAAGTCGTTGGATACTGGCAAATTTATCAAAAAAATCGATAGGTAACCTGTTTATCGTCAGATTTAGCATGGGAATAAATCCAACAGTATAAACCTCGCTGGTAAATTACCGGCGAATTTTTTTGTCTACCGCTAATTACTGGTGGATTTATCGGCGGATATAAACTTTTAATTGTAAAATTTTAGAGTTTGTTACTGTTGAATTTTTTTTCTCAATAAATCCGATGGTAAAACTATATTTTAATTTTTTAAAATTTGTTTAAAAATTTAATATATAATTTAAATATTTAAATTTAATAATTTATAAACTAACAAAATTCAAAGTTTTACAATTTTTTATAATAATTTGTCTATAATTTTTCGTTTAAAATTTACAAACAAGTTTAAATATCAAAGTTTATTATTAAAAAAAAGAATTCAATTAAGAAGAAAAATCATATTTAAAATACACCAATTAACTAACAACTAACAATTAACTAATTTATCGTCTACAACATCAACCATACATTGTCATAAATTAAAGCAATATAATAGTCAAATCAAACAGTAATTCATAACCAATAAAAATTTCATTTTCAACTATCATTAATATTAATCATCCAAGACAATTCTAAAAGTTGAAAAATAAATAGAGAAATTGAGAACTCGAGGATGGGCCTTGGTTTTCCAGAGATTTTTTCAAGTTGGGTCCTCCAAATTCTGCATGTCACTGTTATGGGCTTCTTCTTGTGGCTGTGATTGGATAAGGTGGTAAGTACTCTTCACTTCATATTTTATATGTATGTTGAATTTCCAGTTGAATTTGTCTTCTTGAGCTTGAAAATCAATAGGAAGTACTAGAATATGTTCTACTTCAAAGGGTAGGAAAATTTCTCTTACTAGTTGTTGCTTCCATGTTCTGTTTTTCTGATCAATGAGTGTTTTTGCCATGGCTTCGTGATCAAAACTTGAGCAGTTACTCCAAGCCTTGAAGCTGTTTTGATTAGGAAGCCATGAGTCTCTCCAAATTTTCATATTTCTGCTCGATCCTATCCTCTAAAGCCCCCCTTTTTTCCAATACCCCTTTAGCTCCCCATATGCTCCTCCATGTGTAGATGGGATTGTATCCCGTGTCTGAGTATAGAAATTTTTTTCTCTAATATTTTGCTCTTAGTGTTATAGCCGCTAAAGACTCTGGCTCCTTAATTAATCTCCAGCCCTGTTTTACTAAGAGTGTTTGGTTAAAAGCTTCAAAGCTTCTAAATTCCAATGCAAGTCTCCACTGGCTTTGAATTTGCTCAGTTTTTTCTAAATCACCCAATGAATCTTTCTCTCTCCGTTCTTGCTTTCCCAATAAAACCTGCTTATCATGCTCTCTAAGAGGTTGCACAAATTCTTTGGAAGAGAAAAGCAGTCCATAATGTAAGATGGAATTGATTAGGCTACTAACTTTATCAAAATCTCTTTCCCAACCTTTGATAGTGTACTCTCTTTCCGACCTTTCAACTTTTTCCATACCCTCTCTTACACAAATTCAGAAAATTGTGTTTTTAGATCTTGCCACAAAAGTCAGAAGTCCTAGGTATTTCGAGTGATTCTCTACTGCCTTTATGTTTAACCAATCTTCGATAAGCATTTGTCTAGTAGAAGGCACGTTTCGGCTGAAGGAGATCTCATATTGATTCAAATTGATTCTCTAGCCTGATGCTAATTGGTTAGAACTTAGAATATCAATCATTGTTGAGATGTTTTGATCCTAGCTCTTAAGAAGATGTTGCTGTCATCTGCAAAAAACAAGTGTGAAATTTCCGGGGTTGTTCTTGCTACTTTAATCCCTTGAATTGTCTTTCTTTCTCGTGCTCTTCTCAAAAGACCAAAAAAAAATTTCGCACATAATATGAAGAGTGATGAGCGGATAATTTATACGCCTTTTGGCATTGTTTTTAGTATGTTTTTAGTAGAATCTGGTTACTTTTAGGGATGTTTTCATTAGTTTTTATGTTAAATTCACATTTCTGGACTTTACTATGAGTTTGTGTGTTTTTCTGTGATTTCAGGTATTTTCTGGCTGAAATTGAGGGACTTGAGCAAAAATCAGATTCAGAGGTTGAAGAAGGACTGCTGATGCTGTTGGATTCTAACCTCCCTACACTCAAAGTAGATTTTTTGGAGCTACAGAACTCAAAATGGCGCGCTTTTAATTGCGTTGGAAAGTAGACATCCAGGGCTTTCCAGAAATATATAATAGTCCATACTTTGGCCGAGTTTAGATGACGTAAAAGGGCGTTGAACGCCAGTTCTACGCTGCTGTCTGGAGTTAAACGCCAGAAACACGTCACAAGCCAGAGTTGAACGCCAGAAATACGTTACAAACTGGCTTTCAACTCCAAGATTGACCTCTACACGTGTAACATTCAAGCTCAGCCCAAGCACACACCAAGTGGGCCCCGGAAGTGGATTTATGCATTAATTACTTACTTTTGTAAACCCTAGTAACTAGTTTAGTATAAATAGGACTTTTTACTATTGTATTAGACATCTTTGATCAGTTTTATGCTATCTTAGACTTTCATGGAGGCTGGCCATTTGGCCATGCCTGAACCATTATCACTTATGTATTTTCATACGGTAGAGTTTCTGCACTCCATAGATTAAGGTGTGGAGCTCTGCTGTTCCTCAAAGATTAATGCAAAGTACTACTGTTTTTCTATTCAATTCAACTTATTCCGCTTCTAAGATATTCATTCGCACTTCAACCTGAATGTGATGAACGTGACAATCATCATCATTTCCTATGAACGCGTGCCTGACAACCACTTCCGTTCTACCTTAGATTGAATGAGTATCTCTTGGATCTCTTAATCAAAATCTTCGTAGTATAAGCTAGATTGATGGTGGCATTCATGAGAGTCCGGAAAGTCTAAACCTTGTCTGTGGTATTCCGAGTAGGACTCTGGGATTGAATGACTGTGACGAACTTCAAACTCGCGAGTGCTGGGCGTAGTGACAGACGCAAAAGGAGGGTGAATCCTATTCCAGTATGATCGAGAACCTCAAATGATTAGCCGTGCTGTGATAGAGCATTTGGACCATTTTCACAAGAGGATGGAATGCAGCCATTGACAAGGGTGATGCCTCCAGACGATTAGCCATGCAGTGACAGCGCATCGGACCATTTTCCAAAGAGGATAAAAAGTAGCCATTGACAACAGTGATGTCCTTACATAAAGCCAGCCATGGAAAGGAGTAAGACTGATTGGATGAAGACAGCAGGAAAGCAGAGGTTCAGAGGAACGAAAGCATCTCTATACACTTATCTGAAATTCTCACCAATGATATACATAAGTGTTTCTATCCTTATTTTCTATCTATTTATTATTTATGTTCGAAAACTCCATAACTATTTTATATCCGCCTGACTGAGATTTACAAGGTGACCATAGCTTGCTTCATACCAACAATCTCCGTGGGATCGACCTTTACTCACGTAAGGTTTATTACTTAGACGACCCAGTGCACTTGCTGGTTAGTTGTATCGAAGTTGTGAATGAAAAACGATTTATTAAGACGTGCGTACAGAGTTTCTGGCGCCGTTGCCTGAGATCACAATTTCGTGCATCAAGTTTTTGGCGCCGTTGCCGGGGATTGTTCGAGTTTGGACAACTGACGGTTCATCTTGTTGCTGAGATTAGGTAATTTTCTTTTTGTTTTATTTTCAAAAATTTTTCAAAAATCTTTCAAAAATTTCTCCTTTGTTTTCGAAAAAAATTTTAAAATAAATGTTTTCAAAAATATATTTTTTTGTTCTTCAGAATTTTTAAGAATGAATTCTAGAGTTTCATGAAAAATGTTGGAGCCTGACTGGCTGTAAAGCCATGTCTAAATTCTTTTGGACTGAGGCTTCCAAACCATCAGCATAGAGGCAAGTTAATTTGATAAGTAATGAGCAGTATATTCTGATGTTACATGCTAAAGCTTGACTGGCCATTAAGCCATGTCTAACCCTCAGATTGGAGCTTTAGACTAAGAGTGCAAGATTCCTGGAATTCATATTAAAAATTTTGGAATCCTTATTTTTCTTTTTCACAAATTAATTTTCGAAAAATACCAAAAAAAAAAATCATAAAATCATAAAAATCAAAAATATTTTGTGTTTCTTGTTTGAGTCTTGAGTCAGATTTTAAGTTTGGTGTCAATTGCATGCTCATCTTGCATTTTTTTCGAATTCATGCATTCATAGTGTTCTTCATGATCTTCAAGTTGTTCTTGGTAAGTCTTCTTGTTTGATCTTGATGTTTTCTTGTTTTGTGTCTTTTCTTGTTTTACATGTGCATTTTTGCATTCATAGTGTCTGAACATGAAAGATTTCTAAGTTTGGTGTCTTGCATGTTTTCTTTGCATAAAATTTTTTTCAAAAATATGTTCTTGATGTTCATCATGATCTTCAAAGTGTTCTTGGTATTCATCTTGACATTCATAGCATTCTTGCATGCATTCATTGTTTTGATCCAAAATTTTCATGCATTGCATCATTTTCATGTTTTTCTCTTTCATCATTAAAAATTCAAAAATCAAAAAAATATATTTCCCTTTTTCACTCATAAATTTCGAAAATTTGAGTTGACTTTTTCAAAACTTTTTAAAATCTAGTTGTTTTTATGAGTCAAATCAAATTTTCAATTTAAAAATCTTATCTTTTTCAAAATCTTTTTCAAAAATCAAATCTTTTTCATTTTTCTTATTTATTTTCGAAAATTTTAAAAATATTTTTCAAAAATCTTTTTCTTATCTTTATCTCCTAATTTTCGAAAATAACATCATCAATTAATGTTTTGATTCAAAAATTTCAAGTTTGTTACTTGCTTGTTAAGAAAGATTCAAACTTTGAGTTCTAGAATCATATCTTGTGATTTCTTGTGAATCAAGTCATTAATTGTGATTTTAAAAATCAAATCTTTTTCAAAACTAATTTCAATCATATCTTTTCAAAAATATCTTCTTATCTTATCTTTTTCAAAAATTTGATTTTAAAATATCTTTTCTAACTTCTTATCTTCTTATCTTTTCAAAATTAATTTTCAAAATTTGTTTCAACTAACTAACTAACTTTTTGTTTGTTTCTTATCTTTTTCAAAACTACCTAACTAACCCTCTCTCTCTAATTTTCGAAAATATGTCCCTCTTTTTCAAAAATTCTTTTTAATTAACTAATTATCTTAATTTTTGATTTTAATTTTATTCCTAATTTTCAAAAATTACTAACCTTTTTCAAAAACTAATTTCGAAAATCTACTAACACTTCTCTTCATCTCACATCTCTGCTCTCCTCACCCTTGTGTTTCTTTCTTTACATTACATTCTTTTCTTCTTCTACTCACACAGGGGAACCTCTATACCTGGGTAAAAAGGATCCCTATTATTATTATTTTTCTGTTCCCTCTTTTTCATATGAGCAGGAGCAAGGACAAGAATATTCTTGTTGAAGCAGATCCAGAACCTGAAAGGACTCTGAAGAGGAAACTAAGAGAAGCTAAATTACAACAATCCAGCAAGCACCTGTCAGAAATTTTCGAACAGGAAGAGGAGATGGCAGCCGAAAATAATAATAATGCAAGGAGGATGCTTGGTGACTTCACTGCACCTAATTCCAATTTACATGGAAGAAGCATCTCCATCCCTGCCATTGGAGCAAACAATTTTGAGTTGAAACCTCAATTAGTTTCTCTGATGCAGCAGAACTGCAAGTTTCATGGACTTCCATCTGAAGATCATTTTCAGTTCTTAACTGAATTCTTGCAGATCTGTGATACTGTTAAGACTAATGGAGTAGATCCTGAAGTCTACAGGCTCATGCTTTTCCCTTTTGCTGTGAGAGACAGAGCTAGAATATGGTTGGACTCTCAACCTAAGGATAGCCTGAACTCTTGGGATAAGCTGGTCAAGGCTTTCTTAGCCAAGTTCTTTCCTCCTCAAAAGCTGAGTAAGCTTAGAGTGGATGTTCAAACCTTCAGATAGAAAGAAGGTGAATCCCTCTATGAAGCTTGGGAGAGATACAAAGAACTGACCAAAAAGTGTCCTTCTGACATGCTTTCAGAATGGACCATCCTGGATATATTCTATGATGGTCTATCTGAATTGGCTAAAATGTCATTAAATACTTCTGCAGGTGGATCCATTCACCTAAAGAAAATGCCTGCAGAAGCTCAAGAACTCATTGACATGGTTGCTAATAACCAGTTCATGTACACTTCCGAGAGGAATCCTGTGAGTAATGGGACGCCTATGAAGAAGGGAGTTCTTGAAATTGATACTCTGAATGCCATACTGGCTCAGAATAAAATATTGACTCAGCAAGTCAATATGATTTCTCAGAGTCTGAATGAAATGCAAGCTGCATCCAACAGTACTCAAGAGGCATCTTCTGAAAACCCTGCAATGGCAGAGGTGAATTACATGGGTGAACCTTATGGAAACACCTATAACCCCTCATGGAGAAATCACCCAAATCTCTCATGGAAGGATCAACAAAAGCCTCAACAAGGCTTTAATAATGGTGGAAGAAATAGGTTTAACAATAGTAAACCTTTTCCATCATCCACTCAGCAACAGACAGAGAACTCTGAACAAAATACCTCTAATTTAGCAAACTTAGTCTCTGATCTATCTAAGGCCACTATAAGTTTCATGAATGAAACAAGGTCTTCCATTAGAAATTTGGAGGCACAAGTGGGCCAGCTGAGTAAAAGGATCACTGAAATCCCTCCTAGTACTCTCCCAAGTAATACAGAAGAAAATCCAAAAGGAGAGTGCAAGGTCATTGACATAGTCAACACGGCCGAACCTGGAGAGGAAGGGGAGGACGTAAATCCCAGTGAGGAAGACCTCCTGGGACGTCCAGTGATCAATAAGGAGTTTCCCTTTGAGGAACCAAAGGAATCTGAGACTCATCTAGAGACCATAGAGATTCCATTGAACCTCCTTATGCCCTTCATGAGCTCTGACGAGTATTCATCTTCTGAAGAGAATGAGGATGTTACTGAAGAGCAAGTTACCAAGTACCTTGGTGTAATCATAAAGCTGAATGCCAAATTATTTGGTATTGAGACTTTGGAAGATGAACCTCCCTTGTTCACCAATGAACTAAGTGATCTGGATCAACTGACATTGCCTCAGAAGAAACAGGATCCTAGAAAGTTCGTAATACCTTGTACCATAGGCAACATGATCTTTGAAAAGGCTCTGTGTGACCTTGGTTCAGGGATAAACCTCATGCCCCTCTCTGTAATAGAGAAACTGGGAATCTTTGGGGTGCAAGCTACTAAAATCTCATTAGAGATGGCAGACAATTCAAGAAAACAGGCTTATGGACAAGTAGAGGACGTGTTAGTAAAGGTTGAAGGCCTTTACATCCCTGCTGATTTCATAATCCTTGATACTGGGAAGGATGAGGATGAATCCATCATCCTTGGAAGACCTTTCCTAGCCACAGCAAGAGCTGTGATTGATGTTGACAGAGGTGAATTAGTCCTTCAATTGAATGAGGACTCCCTTGTGTTTACAACTCAAGGTTACCCTTCTGTAAACATGGAAAAGAGGCACAGTAAGCTTCTCTCAAAATAGAGTCAACCAGAGCCCCCACAGTCAAACTCTAAGTTTGGTGTTGGGAAGTCTCAACAATGCTCTGAACATCTGTGAGGCTCCATGAGAGCCCACTGTCAAGCTATTGACATTAAAGAAGCGCTTGTTGGGAGGCAACCCAATTTTTATTTATCTAATTTTATTTTTCTTGTTCTTTCATGTTTTATTAAGTTCATGATCGCGTGGAGTCACAAAATAAATATAAAAATTGAAAACGGAATCAAAAACAGCAGAAGAAAAATCACACCTTGGAGGAAGACCTTACTGGCGTTTAAATGCCAGTAAGAAGCATCTGGCTGGCGTTCAACGCCAGAACAGAGCATGGTTCTGGCGCTGAACGCCCAAAATGGGCAGCATCTGGGCGTTTGAATGCCAGAATTGCACCTTGGAGAAGAGCTGGCGCTGAACGCCCAGAACAAGCATGGTTCTGGCGTTCAACGCCAGAAATGAGCAACAAATGGGCGTTCAACGCCCAGAACAAGCACCAATCTGGCACTGAACGCTCAGAGTTGTGTGCAAGGGCATTTTGCATGCCTAATTTGGTGTAAGGTTGTAAATCCTTGAACACCTCAGGATCTGTGGACCCCACAGGATCCCCACCTACCTCCACTCACTTCTTCTCACCCCTCTTTCACACAATCCCATAAATACTCTTCTCCAAAACTCTTCACCAATCACCTCAATCTCTCTTCCCTATAACCACTTCACCACTCACATCCATCCACTCTTCCCCATAAACCTACCTCATAAACCCCACCTACCTTCAAAATTCAAGATCAATTTCCCACCCAAAACCCACCCTTATGGCCGAACCTTACCCCCCCTCCCTTCCCTATATAAAGCCCTCCATTCTTCTTCATTTTCACACAACACAACCATCTCTTCCCCTTCTTGGCCGAATACACCCCTCCTCCCTCTCCTCCATATTTTCTTCTTCTTCTTCATCTATTCTTTCTTCTCTTGCTCGAGGGCGAGCAATATTCTAAGTTTGGTGTGGTAAAAGCATAAGCTTTTTGTTTTTCCATTACCATTGATGGCACCCAAGACCGGAGAATCCTCTAGAAAAGGGAAAGGAAAGACAAAAGCTTCCACCTCCGAGTCATGGTAGATGGAAAGATTCATCTCCAAAGCTCATCAAGACCACTTCTATGATGTTGTGGCCAAGAAGAAGGTGATCCCCGAGGTCCCTTTCAAGCTCAAGAGAAATGAGTATCCGGAGATCCGACATGAAATCCAAAGAAGAGGTTGGGAAGTTCTAACAAACCCCATCCAACAAGTCGGCATCCTAATGGTTCAAGAGTTCTATGCCAATGCATGGATCACTAGGAACCATGATCAAAGTAAGAACCCAAACCCAAAGAATTATATTACAATGGTTTGGGGAAAATACTTAGATTTTAGTCCGGAAAATGTGAGGTTGGCGTTTAACTTGCCTATGATGCAAGGAGATGCACGCCCCTACACTAGAAGGGTCAACTTTAATCAAAGGTTGGACCAAGTCCTAATGGACATATGTGTGGAAGGAGCTCAATGGAAGATTGACTCCAAAGGCAAGCCGGTTCAATTAAGAAGACTGGACCTCAAGCCTATGGCTAGAGGATGGTTGGAGTTCATCCAACGCTCCATCATCCCCACTAGCAACCGATCTGAAGTTACTGTGGATCGGGCCATCATGATTCATAGCATCATGATTGGAGAGGAAGTAGAAGTTCATGAAGTCATCTCCCTTGAATTCTACAAAATAGCCGAAAAACCCTCTCCTGGGGCAAGGCTAGCTTTTCCTCATCTTATTTGCCATCTATGTTACTCAGCTGGAGCTTTCATAGAAGGAGACATTCCCATTGAGGAAGAGAAGCCCATCACTAAGAAAAGGATGGAGCAAGCAAGAGAGCCCATTCATGGATCTCAAGAGACGCATGAAGCTCATCACCATGAGATCCCGGAGATGCCTCAAATGCATTTTCCTCCACAAAACTATTGGGAGCAATTCAACACCTCTCTAGGAGAATTAAGTTCCAACATGGGACAATTAAGGGTGGAACATCAAGAGCACTCCATCATCCTTCATGAAATAAGAGAAGATCAAAAAGCAATGAGGGAGGAGCAACAAAGACAAGGAAGAGACATAGAAGAGCTCAAGGACATCATTGGTTCCTCAAGAAGGAAACGCCACCATCACTAAGGTGGACTCATTCCTTGTTCTTATTTTCTGTTTTTCGTTTTCTTAATGTTAAGTGCTTATCCATGTTTGTGTCTTATTACATGATCATTAGTAGTTAGTAACTATGTCTTAAAGTTATGAATGTCCTATGAACCCATCACCTCTCTTAAATGAAAACTGTTTTAATTCAAAAGAACAAGAAGTACATGAGTTTCGAATTTATCCTTGAACTTAGTTTAATTATATTGATGTGGTGACAATACTTTTTGTTTTCTGAATGAATGCTTGAACAGTGCATATGTCTTTTAAAGTTGTTGTTTAAGAATATTAAATATGTTGGCTCTTGAAAGAATGATGATAAGGAGACATGTTATTTGATAATCTAAAAAATCATAAAAATGATTCTTGAAGCAAGAAAAAGCAGCAAAGAACAAAACTTGCAGAAAAAAAAATAAGCGAAAAAAAAAATAAATAAATAAAAAAAAAAGCAAGCAGAAAAAGCCAAAAGCTCTTAAAACCAAGAGGCAAGAGCAAAAAGCCAATAACCCTTAAAACCAAAAGGCAAGGGTAAATAAAAAGGATCCCAAGGCTTTGAGCATCAGTGGATAGGAGGGCCTAAAGGAATAAAATCCTGGCCTAAGCGGCTAAACCAAGCTGTCCCTAACCATGTGCTTGTGGCGTGAAGGTGTCAAGTGAAAACTTGAGACTGAGCGGTTAAAGTCAAGGTCCAAAGCAAAAGAAGAGTGTGCTTAAGAACCCTGGACACCTCTAATTGGGGACTTTAGCAAAGCTGAGTCACAATCTGAAAAGGTTCACCCAATTATGTGTCTGTGGCATTTATGTATCCGGTGGTAATACTGGAAAACAAAGTTCTTAGGGCCACGACCAAGACTCATAAAATAGATGTGTTCAAGAATCATCATACTAAACTAGGAGAATCAATAACACTATCTGAACTCTGAGTTCCTATAGATGCCAATCATTCTGAACTTCAATGGATAAAGTGAGATGCCAAAACTATTCAAGAGGCAAAAAGCTACAAGTCCCGCTCATTTAATTGGAGCTATGTTTCATTGATAGTTTGGAATTTATAGTATATTCTCTTCTTTTTATCCTATTTGATTTTCGGCTGCTTGGGGATAAGCAACAATTTAAGTTTGGTGTTGTGATGAGCGGATAATTTATACGCTTTTTGGCATTATTTTTAGTATATTTTTAGTAGAATCTGGTTACTTTTAGGGATGTTTTCATTATTTTTTATGTTAAATTCACATTTCTGGACTTTACTATGAGTTTGTGTGTTTTTCTGTGATTTCAGGTATTTTCTGGCTGAAATTGAGGGACTTGAGTAAAAATCAGATTCAGAGGTTGAAGAAGGACTGCTGATGTTGTTGGATTCTGACCTCTCTGCACTCAAAGTGGAATTTCTGGAGCTACAGAACTCAAAATGGCGCGCTTCCAATTGCGTTGGAAAGTAGACATCCAGGGCTTTCCAGAAATATATAATAGTCCATACTTTGGCCGAGTTTAGATGATGTAAAAGGGCGTTGAACGCCAGTTCTATGCTGCTGTCTGGAGTTAAACGCCAGAAACATGTCACAAGCCAGAGTTGAATGCCATAAATACGTTACAAACTGGCGTTCAACTCCAAGATTGACCTCTACACGTGTAACATTCAAGCTCAGCCCAAGCACACACCAAGTGGGCCCCGGAAGTGGATTTATGCATCAATTACTTACTTCTGTAAACCCTAGTAACTAGTTTAGTATAAATAGGACTTTTTACTATTGTATTAGACATCTTTGATCAGTTTTATGCTATCTTAGAATTTCATGGGGGCTGGCCATTCGGCCATGCTTGAACCATTATCACTTATGTATTTTTATACGGTAGAATTTCTGCACTCCATAGATTAAGGTGTGGAGCTCTGCTGTTCCTTAAAGATTAATGCAAAGTATTACTGTTTTTCTATTCAATTCAACTTATTCCGCTTCTAAGATATTCATTCGCACTTCAACCTGAATGTGATGAACGTGACAATCATCATCATTCCCTATGAACGCGTGCCTGACAACCACTTCCGTTCTACCTTAGATTGAATGAGTATCTCTTGGATCTCTTAATCAGAATCTTCGTGGTATAAGCTAGATTGATGGCGGCATTCATGAGAGTCTGGAAAGTCTAAACCTTGTCTGTGGTATTCCGAGTAGGACTCTGGGATTGAATGACTGTGACGAACTTCAAACTCGCGAGTGTTGGGCGTAGTGACAGACGCAAAAGGAGGGTGAATCCTATTCCAGTATGATCGAGAACCTCAGATGATTAGCCGTGCTGTGACAGAGCATTTGGACCATTTTCACAAGAGGATGGGATGCAGCCATTGACAAGGGTGATGCCTTCAGACGATTAGCCATGCAGTGACAGTGCATCGGACCATTTTCCAGAGAGGATAAAAAGTAGCCATTGACAATGGTGATGTCCTTACATAAAGCCAGCCATGGAAAGGAGTAAGACTGATTGGATGAAGATAGCAGGAAAGCAGAGGTTCAGAGGAACAAAAGCATCTCTATACACTTATCTGAAATTCTCACCAATGATATACATATGTGTTTCTATCCTTATTTTCTATCTATTTATTATTTATGTTCGAAAACTCCATAACTATTTTATATCCGCTTGACTGAGATTTACAAGGTGACCATAGCTTGCTTCATACCAACAATCTCCGTGTGAAAAACGACCCAGTGCACTTGCTGGTTAGTTGTATCGAAGTTGTGAATGAAAAACGATTTATTAAGACGTGCGTACAGAGTTTCTGGCGCCGTTGCCTGAGATCACAATTTTGTGCACCAAAGAGGTAAGGTGATAACGGATCACCTTGCCTAATACCTCTAATGGGTTTAAGCTCCTTAGTTGGATTGCCATTTACGAAAATTTGGAAAGACATAGTGCTTTTGCACCCCCAAATGAGCTCAATCCACCTTTGAGGAAACCCCATTCATCTCAAAACCACTACAAGAAACTTTCATTATATTCTATCGTAAGCTTTAACCATGTCAAGTTCCATACCCATATAGCCCTTATTTCCCCTTTTTTTCTCATGTAATGAAAGGTTTCAAAGGCAACTAATCCATTGTCGGTGATTAATCTATCCGGTAGGATGAGCTTTAATCTATTTGTAATAGTCTTAGTTATAATCTTGAATAACACATTGCATAGAGATATGGATCTAAATTCCCTAGTATGGTTTGGATCTTTGACCTTTGGAATTAGATAGATGAAGATTTTATTGTGTTCGTTTGGATCACTACCATTGTTGAGGATATTTAGGGCCCACTCTGTTCTCTTGTCCCCCACTATGTTCCATATGCTTTGGTAGAATAAGGTTGGTATTCCATCCCACCCTGGTGTCTTTGTTGGGTGCATTTGGTCAAGAGTTGTCTTCACTTCCTCCTTAGTAAAATCTGCTACTATTGTATCCATCCTCTCATGATTTATTCTCTCCTTAACCACTTCTGCTACTGCCTCTTCATTTTCAGTGCTTTCTGATCTGAATAGCTCTTCAAAAAAATTCACTATAACCTTTTCAATATTCTCTTATTCTTTGTGGATCACACCGATATCGTCCATAATCCTTGAAATATTGTGTCTTTTATTTCTTTACGTTGCTTTTTGTTGAAAAAATTTGTATTATGATCTCCCGCTCTGAGCCAATTGATTCTCGATCTTTGAGCCCACCAAATCTCCTCTTGCTTCAAAATCTCGTCCAATTTTACTTGAATTTTTGTAGTTTCTGTCATAACTTCTTCTATTTGCAGGGAGGAATGTAGGTTGTCTAGTTTTTTCAACTTATCTTGGGCTACTTTGGATATGCTGCCAACTTTATTTTGATCCCATTCTCTAAGAACCTTTCTGTAGTTTTCAGTGCTTCCTTTAATCTCCTGGTTCTCTGGAAGCCACGTCCTTTTCACAATATCCTTGCACTCCTCATTTCTGAGCCACGCTTCCTCAAACTTGAATAGGTGTTTCCTTTTCTTCCTTAAGTTTTTGAGTCTATTTATATCTAGAAGAATGGGACAGCGATTTGACCTATATTTTTGGAGGTGTTGAATAACTACATCCGGGAAGGCTTTTCTCCAATCGATGTTTGACATTGTCCTGTCGAGCCTCTCTTGAATGTTTGTGTCACTGAAAGAACTGAAGATTGATGGTTTAGAAGTTATAGTAAACTCACATTGCAAGTATAGTTACTAAACCAAGCAATCAACCTTTCTTATAAACGTTTTGGTTGTCACAAGTAACAAACCCCTTTAAAATTGATAACCGAGTATTTAAACCTCGGGTCGTCTTTTCAAGGAACTGCAGGGAAGTATGTTCTTATTATTGGTTATGGAGATTGTAAATCGAGGTTTTGAAGATAAGGAACAAGTAATTTAAATTGCAATTTAAAATAAGTAAAAGACTGTAATTTAAATAAATAACTGTAAAACACACTTTTGGCAAGGTATGAGAAATTAGAAGTCCTATCCTAGTTATCCTTATCAATGATGATGAAAATTGAATCTTAATTTCACTCAATTAGTCTTTACTTAAAGTAAAGAAAGGTCAAGTGACTAATTAGTTTGATCTTCGAATCCTAGTTAATCCCTAAGGAAAGATTGGGATTATAGAAGTTCAGTTCAATTAGCAAAGATAACAATTATCAACCATGCTTGAGTTTGATAACTCCTGAGTTACTGATTTCTTAACCAAGACCAAAAGGAGAAAAATAAATCTACTGGAATAAAAATGTCTTCAGATGGGAATAACAATAATGTAAATAAAAGAAAGCAATAATAAACTGAAATACCTCAAATAACATTAATTCAAAGAGTAATCTGTAACATAGAAGAATTCATAAATAAAATTGGGAAAATAATAATAAAAAGGAATATTGAACCTGATAAAAAAAAGATAATCCTGAAAGCGCATAAAATCCTAAATCTAAATCCTAATCCTAAAGAGAGAGGAGAGAATCTCCCTCTCAAAACTAAATCTAAATCATGAAAAACTAACTAACTGGAGACCCTCCTTGAATGGATGCATTCCCCCACTTCATAACATCTGGTCTATGCCTTATGGACTTTGATTTGGGCCAAAAAGGGCTTCAAAATTCGCTATGAGCGTTTTCTACAATTTCTGGTGCATGGCCTCTGTCACGCGGTCGCGTCATTCGGAGTTTTCCTTGTCACGCGGTCGCGTCAGTCATGCGGCCGCGTCAATGCCTTTTCGCGCTGGCATGCGGCCGCGTCGCCCATGCGATCGCGTGGCTGCCAGTTTCTTCAAAAACTCTGTTTTGTGCTTTCCTTCCATTTTTGTATGTTTTCTTTCCATCCTTTAAGTCATTCCTGCCTTAGAAGATCTGAAACTACTCAACACACGAATCACGGCATCGAATGGAAATAAAGGGTAATCAAAATAATTATTTTTAAGCATAGGAAACATGTTTTTCACATACATCACATAATAAGGAAGGGAAAGTAAAACCATGCAATTAATATGAATAAGTGGGTGAAGGATTGTATAAATCACTCAGATTAAGCACAAAATATATCATAAAATATGCGTTTATCAACCTCCCCACACTTAAACAATAGCATGTCCTCATGCTAAGTCCAAGATAAAGAGTAAGTTAAGGTTAAAGTGGTGGAATCTCATGCAATGCTATCTACTCTAAATGAAACTACCTACATGAATCACGCAATTCTTAATTTTTATTCACTTGTATATAAAGCTTACATGTAGTTGAATTAATTCACATTCTCAAGGAGTCATATATATATATATATATATATATATATATATATATATATATATATATATATATATATATATATATAGCCAAACCTTAGATAATGATAAAGCACTTTTACAGTTGAGATGGTAGAGAAAAATATTTTATAAACTTGCAAGATAATTAATAATTCAAGCAGAGATATATGTTAATGAGCTATTGAACCCTCACTGGATTTTGTGTTTACTCTCTAGTCACTCAGTGTTTATTGGGTTAATCACTATATTCTTCTTTTTATCCTTCCTTTCTATAACTTTGTTCTTCATCTAACCAATCAACAATTATAGAATATAGGCATACAAAAGTCATGAGGTCTTTAATTAAGGTTGTAATGGGGCCAAGGTAAAGGTAAAGGTATATGTATAAGGCTAAGTGAGCTAATTAAGCGAATCCTTGATTAGTCTAAGATCTCACCTAACATACATACTTTGTAAAGCAAAACTTCTTTACCTATGTTCCCACTTTTTCCCACTTTTGATGTTACATGCTCATACTTTAACTTTTGTCCCATGTGCATTTATTTTGCATTTGGGAAATCCTTTTGTATCCCCTTTATTCCAATACTGAAAAATAACATTTTTTTATTGCACATGGTAATTCAATTATTTGATTTTACATGAGCATGCTTCCCAAAATTTTTATTTGAATAATTTTGTTCTTTTCAACGTTTCTACTTTTTGTTTTTATCATCCATGTTCCCAATAGGTTTCCCACACTTAAACAATTACACACTTTCTATCTTAAGCTAACCAAGGATCCAACTTGGGATTTTTATTTTGTTTTTTTGCTTAAGGCTAGTATTGTGGCTTATAGAATAAGAGGGGATTTAAAGGCTCAAGGGGACTAACAAGGGTGATGTAAACGGTAGACTAATTTGGGATAAGTGAGCTAAAATTAAACAATGATCTCAATCACTCTCTTGGTATGTATTTCTATTCTATAATCAGACATATAGATTAAAACAAAGTAAAGAACATCAGAATAAAAAAAAGAAGGGCGGAACACACAGGAATAAAAATTATGGTTTGAATGTAACCATACAATTAAGCTCAAAACTCACAAGCTGTGTGTTCTCTAACTCAGAAATCATATATCAATTATGTATGTCATGCAAGTAAAATTAAAAGTTCCCATTATTCTCAATGTAAAATTTATTTTGAATGGCTTTAAAGTTTGTGTTTCTCCTTGATGAAATGTTGTTAACTAACTAACATATAATGCTATATATACAAGGTGTGGGTTGTTTCTATTATGTTCAAGTCTCTAGTTTACTTCCTTTTTATATTTTCAAATTAAACTAAGCTATCTTATGCTAAAAAGGGTAAACTATACTAATTAATCCACAATTTCTATAACTAATAAGTTAGAATTGCTACTAAATTAAATGGCTAAAATATGAACTGAAAATGCGAAATGCAGAAAATAGAGTATAAATACATGAAAATAGCAATGTATAAGTACTGGGAGAATAAAAATAAAAATAAAGAGAAAAATACAGAAAAATAGCAAAATAAAATGAAAGAGTCTGTAGTGGTCACCAAAAGAATACGCTAGAGATGGCGACCTCCCCACACTTAAAATGAAGCATCGTCCCTGATGCTCACTCAAGCAGGGTGTGAAGGGGTGTCATCACTGGAAGGGTGGGTAGCTGGAGTCTCTGTGGTGGTGGTCTGAAGATCTACCTGCTGCAGAGGAGGTGTTGACTGGATAGGGATCTCTGGGTCTACAGCCTGAATCTGAGGCGGAGCCTCCTGATGTGATGCGGTCTACTCTGTGCCTGCCTGCGCAGCCTCGCTCTGTGGATGGGTCTCTGCCTCGTGATCATCCGCCTCCTCCTCAGATGCCTCGGATGGTGTGTCAGGTTCGGAGGGGATGTCGCCAGATCGTATCATCAGCTTCAGGTGCTCATAGCGTCGCTTGTTGCGACGCTCCATCTGGTCAAGCTGTCGAAATAGGCGGTGCACTAGGTGATAGATGAGCTCTGAGGCAGGTGGAGGTGCAGTGGTGGTAGCAGGGGTAGCTGTGGAAGAAGAGGGGCCGGCAGATGGTGTGGCTGTCTCAGCAGTAGCAGTGAGGAATGAAGGTCTGTAACCCAAAGCCAGAAAGTTCCTGCTGTGAGGGATAATCTTCTTGCATTCTGCAGCAGGTGGCTTCTCATCAGCATCCTCCCAAGGCACGTCAGCTCGACGGCCTAGCTGTGTAATCAGATAAGGAAAGGGAAGAGTGCCTCGGACGTGGACCCTGGCCATATAGTACCGGATAAAGCGTGGCAGGTACAGGTCCTTACCCTCCATCACACACCATAGGAGGGTGATCATAGCGGCAGGGATCTCTGTCTCATGGGTACTCGGCATGACAAAATTTCTCAGGATCTGGTGCCATAGTCGAGCCTCATCATTTAAGTAAATCTGCTTGATTCCCTTGGGCATGGTGGTGTTCTGACCCATGATCCATGGAACGGTCGGGTCAAGGGCTATCCTGGCCTTGACTGCATCCCAATCAAACTTCATGAAGCGCATATCCTCCTCTGCTTTTTGATAACCATCCAGCTGATCAGATTTAGGCAGAAGTTTCAGAACATCCTCTATGGCCTCTTCAGTGACCAGAATCTGCTTCCCTCTTAGGTTCACTACATTTAGGGAAGTCTTGAAGTAATTGTAGTAGAATTCCCTTAACCAAGATGCATTGACCTCAGTCAGGTTTCTTTCCAGGAAGAACCAGCCTCTTTGTTTGATCTGATAAGAGGTGTATTGCTGGAGTTCTTCTGGGATCTTCAGAGTCCTCTCCAGGTACAGGTTCCTGGAGGTTGCAAACACCGGATACTTCAGCTCACAGTATTAGTTTGCAAACTTTACTGGATCAGTAGCAGGGAGTAGCTGGTCGGCCTTCTCCTGCGGGGTAAAGTTTTTCTCCCGCCAGGAGTCATCGTGCATGATATCCATGATGGACATAGCGGATTCTCCTCTTTTACGTTTGCCAGTAGTAGCCTTTGCTTTTCCTTTTCTTTGGCTGGCAAACATCCTGAAAGACAGAAAATCAGGATATAAAAAAAACAGAAAAACAAATAGGCAAATAATCAAAAGAAACACAAAGTGGCAAAGGAGCAATAGAAGAGGAGATTGAGTTAAGCAAATTTGCATTAAGGATTGTATAAGAGTTAGAATACTGAGAAAAAAAATGTCACAATCCAAAATGTACTTCAGTTCAAGTTAATTAGAAAAAGTATCATCATGCCTTGGTTAGAATGTTAAAAGAAAGTGAAAAACCAGAAGAAATCTTTTGAAAGGTCAGGTTTGGTTAGAAACGAAAAATAGTTTAGGAAGTTAAAATTAGTGAGTTAGTAAAAAGTGGGTAAAGTAAGTGGCATAATGATCATATTCCAAGTAACAAGCATTCACAAATAGAAGCTATAGGTAACTCATATCCAAACAAGGGAATTAAGTTGATGATGATTCAGATAGATATAGAAATAGCAAAAATTAGAATCTAAACATCAAAAATGCAGATTAAGAACCAGGAAATCAAAAAGAATAAGAAAGCTTGCCCTGGCATTCATGAATTGGTTTGGTAAAAGCAGAGTAAAGCAGAGTTTAAATAGCCAAAACCAAAACATGAATGAAAGTCAAAAACAATTTATAAAAATTTGGACAGCATTCCGGCTGAAATTGGATTGTCCCGGAAAATAAACAACAATCAGAATAGTTCATATGAATGAAAACAGATTGCAATTAAAGAGTATGAACAAGAATGAACTTGAAGAACAGCATATGAATATTATTAACATATAGCAACAGCAGAATTGCGAAAATTATAAAACAAGAAACATGAACAGCGCAATTAAACAAGCCTAAATCCACTAACCACATCCTAGGCTACCTAACAACCTAAAATCCACTACAACATGCATAACTAACTAGTCTAAATATGAACATAAATAGAAAAATATGAATTAACTACGAATGGATAGAAGGGTGGCGTTCGGCGGAACCTGGTAGGCGAATTAAGGAGAGTGGGGTAGAGAGGTGGCTGGGGGATGGTGGCGGTGGCGTCGGGCCCGGCGGAGAAGGGTGGCGGAGGCGGCGGCGGTTGCTATTTAGAGGCAGGGGCTTCGGGAAGGGCAATGGGGGTAGGGGGAAGAGAGGGAAGGAAGGGAAGGGGGGCTTGGGTGGCGGATGGGGGCGCGACGGTGATGGCAACGCGGTGGGGTGGTGATCGCGGAGGGGGGCAGTGGCGGTGGAGGGAGGAAGGAGAAGGAAGAAGAAGAAAGAAGGGGAAGGAGGAAGGGGGTGGCGTGGTGACGGGGTCTGGGTGGTCGGCGGGATGGCGGCGGTCGGTGATGGTGGCTGGGTGGTGGTTGGGTGGTTGAAGAAGAAGAGAGGAAGGAGAAGGGTTTGGGGGGGTGCGAATGGTAGGGTTTGCATGACTGGGGGGTTATAAATTTGAATCCACGCGATCGCGTGGGGCACGCGGTCGCGTGGTTGGGCTGAAATGGTGGTTGACGCGATCGCATGGGACACGCGATCGCATGGAATGGATTAGGGAGCGAATGACGCGATCGCCTGGGACATGCGATCGCGTCGCTGGAAATTGTGCTAAACGCACGATTCCAGCGTCATTTCAGTGCAACTCTCTGTCTCCTTTTGGGGTGTTGTGCAATCCATGCGACGCGATCGCGTCGCTCACGCTGTCGCGTGGGATTGATGTTGTGCAAGTGACGCGATTGCGTCAGGGACGCTATCGCGTGGGCATTTTGTGCAAAACGCACAATGGCCGCACGATTCCAGCCTAACTTTCTGGTTGTTGGATGTTTACGCCGACCTCCAGATCACGCGGCCGCGTGAATGACGCGGTCGCATGGGAAGTGTTTTTCGCAACTTGACGCGATCGCATGAATGATGCGGTCGCGTCGCACACCCTCTTTTTTTTGTGCAAAATGCAGAATGTAATGCTAATATGAATGTTATGCATGATTCCAGGTTCAATGAAGTAAAATAAAATAAAACTCAAAAATAAACAAAACGGAATAAAATTAAAATTGAAAAAAGGAACGATCATACCATGGTGGGTTGTCTCCCACCTAGCACTTTTAGTTAAAGTCCTTAAGTTGGACATTGGATGAGCTTCATGTTATGGTGGCTTGTGCTTAAATTCATCCAAAAATCTCCACCAACGCTTGGAATGCCAATAGCCTCCGGGGTCCCAAACTAGGCAAGTAAAGCTTCTGAGCAGCTTCAAATAGATTCTCAAGTTCCCGAGGTGACGAGTGTCAGAATAGATTCCAGGATCCCAAACTTGGCTTTTAAATCCGCCTTCGTCTTGATCTATATTTTTCCATCCGGGCGGTTTAGAAATTAGATTCTCACTAGAATAACCAAACATTTTCCGAGATCCATTTGATAGATCATGATGCCAATCCGCACACTTCGAGTCGAAGCGTGGAACCTTATTGAACCTTGTGCACCAGCTCTGAGTACGAGCCATTTTCCTTTTACTCTTAAAGCCGCAGAGAGCTCTAAGCTGGCCATCTGTTTCAAGCAAACCATATTCAAGTGGAAAAATAAAGCTAAAGGTTAAGGATTGTACCCACTTGAAGCTTGTATTGGGTGGTAATGGCCTTGGAATAGGTGGTTCCAGTGGTTCTGTGAGTTTTACTCCCTTGTGCTCTTCTGTGAAATTCTTCACTTCCTTGCAAGATTCTTGAAATGTATCCATGTCCTGATCAAATCCTTCTATGTCTTCCTCGTCACTCAAGTCATAAACGGGAGGTTGGGAAAAATCTACCTCCGTATCATCTTCGTACTCGCTTGGGGAAGATTCTTCGATCTCAGAGAATTCACTCGCGGATGCAAGTTCATTACTAGAAGAACTGGACTTGTGACTATCATCATCAAGAGAATTTGCTTCTTGGGTCATTCCATCTAGTTCTTCATAAGAGACTTGCTTTGGGGGTTGTACACTATCCTCTTTAGCATCAAGTGTAACGGCCTTGACAGAATTCTCCACAACTCTGGGTTCCCATGGAAGTTCAGCGTCTCCTAAGTCTTCAACCAACTCTTCTTCTTGTATAATGACAGCTTTCTCTGCTTGTTCTAGTACAAAGTCATGCTCTGTCTTGTCCACTGGAGTTTCTAATATCTCCTTCATGCTACGCCTTTCATTAGATTTCCCACATGGGGCTCTGGGAGGCCCTTGAATGTTCGAACGTCTAGAAGATAATTGACTTATTGCTTGCTCCAGTTGATGAAGGGTTGTTTGAAGTTGATCTACTGTTCCCTTGAGGCGAACTTCTGATTCTCGAGGTGATGGATTTGGATGTGGTACATTGGGAAGTGGTGGTGTTTGGGAGTAATTGGATTGGAATCGGGGTAAATGAGGATTATATGGTGGCAAATGGTGAAAAGGGGCTTGTGAGTGTGGTGGTTCAAGGTTGTGTTGAGAGGATGGCCTATAAGCATAGGGTGGGGCTTGTTGGTAACTACGAGGTTGTCCACCATGTCCATTGCCTTGGTATGCATTGTAGAATGGTCTTTGTCCATGATATCTTGGAGGGTGTTGCTGCCGAAAGGGTTGATCAAATCCTCTTGGCTCCATCCATCTTTGATTGCTCTGACCTTGATGCATGTTCCTGTTATAACTTTCATTCCTTTCAACAATATTAGAACCAAACTCAAAGCGAGAGGGGTGAGAATTCATAGTAGCTAATGAAGATAAAAGAAGAAAATAAAAACAAATAAAAACGTAAAAGAAAAATATTTACAATAACCAATAATAAGGCACACGATTGCAATTCCCCGGCAACGGCGCCATTTTGAAAGAACTGAAGATTGATGGTTTAGAAGTTATAGTAAACTCTTGTTGCAAGTATAGTTACTAAACCAAGCAATCAACCTTTCTTACAAACGTTTTGGTTGTCACAAGTAACAAAACCCTTTAAAATTGATAACCGAGTATTTAAACCTCGGGTCGTCTTTTCAAGGAACTGCAGGGAAGTATGTTCTTATTATTGGTTATGGAGATTGTAAATCGGGGTTTTGAAGATAAGGAACAAGTAATTTAAATTGCAATTTAAAATAAGTAAAAGACTGTAATTTAAATAAATAACTGTAAAACACACTTTTGGCAAGGTATGAGAAATTAGAAGTCCTATCCTAGTTATCCTTATCAATGATGATGAAAATTGAATCTTAATTCCCCTCAATTAGTCTTTACTTAAAGTAAAGAAAGGTCAAGTGACTAATTAGTTTGATCTTCGAATCCTGGTTAATCCCTAAGGAAAGATTGGGATTATAGAAGTTCAGTTCAATTAGCAAAGATAACAATTATCAACCATGCTTGAGTTTGATAACTCCTAAGTTATTGATTTCTTAACCAAGACCAAAAGGAGAAAAGTAAATCTACTGGAATAAAAATGTCTTCAAATGGAAATAACAATAATATAAATAAAAGAAAGCAATAATTAACTGAAATACCTCAAATAACATTAATTCAAAGAGTAATCTGTAACATAGAAGAATTCATAAATAAAATTAGGAAAATAATAATAAAAAGGAATATTGAACCTGATAAAAAAAAAGATAATCCTGAAAGCGCATAAAATCCTAAATCTAAATCCTAATCCTAAAGAGAGAGGAGAGAATCTCCCTCTCAAAACTAAATCTAAATCATGGAAAACTAACTAATTGGAGACCCTCCTTGAATGGACGCATTCCCCCACTTCATAACCTCTGGTCTATGCCTTCTGGACTTGGATTTGGGCAAAAAAGGGCTTCAGAATTCGCTATGAGCGTTTTCTGCAATTTCTGGTTCGTGGCCTCTATCACACATCCGCGTGGGTCACGCAGTTGCGTCATTCAGAGTTTTTCTTGTCACGCAGTCGCGTCAGTCATGCGGCCGCGTCATATGTGTTTCGCTCGAGGCGCGCGGTCGCGTCAGTCATGCGGCCGCGTCAATGCCTTTTCGCGCTGGCATGCGGCCGCGTCGCCCATGCGATCGCATGGCTGCCAGTTTCTTCAAAAACTCTGTTTTGTGCTTTTCTTCCATTTTTTTATGTTTCCTTTCCATCCTTTAAGTCATTCCTGCCTTAGAAGATCTAAAACTACTCAACACACGAATCACAGCATCGAATGGAAATAAAGGGTAATCAAAATAATTATTTTTAAGCATAGAAAACATGTTTTTCATATACATCACATAATAAGGAAGAGAAAGTAAAACCATGCAATTAATATGAATAAGTGGGTAAAGGATTGAATAAATCACTCAGATTAATCCCTCTCCGGTCTCTTCCTCCCTTCACTGCTTCTTCTTATGTTCCCTCCTCTGTACTTATATCTTTCACCTTTGTACCCATTGTCTCTGCTTGCTCCCAGTTCTTTAGACTTCCTTTGATTCCATGCTTTCTCTTCATCTACCTTTTCACACAAATTTTCATCATGGCCTATGAACCCACAAAAGTAGCAAAGAGTAGGGAGCATCTCATATCTGAAATCAACCCAAGTTATTCCATCTACTGCACTTCCAATATTTGCTCCTTTCCTTACTAGTTGATCTATTTTCATCATCACTAAGGCTTTAATGAACTTTTCTTGCCCACTGCCTCCTTCAAAAAGACTGCAGTCTCTGAGCTCTCTTACTAGATTTGTAAGCTTTTTCCCAAACTTTACTGTTTTGCAATGTTCAGGTAGGTTCCATATTTGTATTTTCACTTTCACCTGTGAGAAGTTCATGTGTTCTGGGTCTATGTTCCTCTCATACTGTTTCACAATCAACCAAAAGTTCCTAAATAACCATGGGTTACCTTTTAGGGCCTTCTTCATGTCCTTTTCTTTGATGTTGCACGTTGCGCTTTGCACCCAGTTAGGGTCAATAGATATTTTTATGATTAGCTTTTCTATGAGACTATGTTTGCATTTTAAGATTCCTTCTTCAACATCTTCTTTAACATAAACAATTCATGCTTCCTCTTCTTCTTCTAAATTTGTGTGTATGGATGGATCTTTCATGTTGTTGGATGTGTTCTCTTCCATTTCAAGACTCAAGATGAGCAAATCTGTGGCAGTATATACAGGCATTTTTTGGCGTGATGAAAACAGATTGGGCATTACACTTTAAAATACTGTTGGGGTCAAAATCCTAGCAGAGACATTAGAGATAGAGAGGCATAACAAAAACGATGATTTTGATATAGAATGTACTCTTGTATTTCCCTTTTTTCGTCTTTTAGACCTATTTGAATGAATTTAGATATTAAATCATTTAGTCATATAATAATATTGTTTAAATTATGCATGCTAAATTAAAAATTGTGAGATTAAGACTAATTTTTTTGAATATGAAAAACTTTTTGGTGTAATATTTTATGGTATTTTTTAAAATTTTAGAGACAAAATAATACGGTTTTTACATATTCTATATTTTAATTAATAAATATATATATAGGAAAAGTGTATTATTTTGTCCCAAAATTTAAAAAAATATCATAAAATTTAATAATTGAATATTGTATCAAAATTTCACCGATATATAGAAAAAATAAACGTGAGATTAACACTAAATTTATTGACTTACTATTATTTAACTTTTATTGTTTATCGTTTTTGCAACGCCGTCTCATCAGTCATCGCATTTAAATCGTCAAAACTCTATCCGCACCGTTTCCGTGCTTTGAGTTATTGTCTGGTTACAGTAGTTCAGCTTTATCTGTATCTGAAAAATTTTCCCCCTTAAACATGACTGCGTCGCATTCTAGATTTGTCACTTTCTGACATATAAAAGAGAGAAGAAAAAAAAAAAAAGAAAAAAGGAGAGGGAGGGGCTCGTATGTTGGATAAGCACTTGATTAGCTAATTTAATTAATAGTAATAATATTATATATTTTGGAAAAGTTTTGTATACAAGTTTAAATGTTAGTCAACACTCACCACTTAAAAGTTGATTTAATTAATTGTATATCAAATTAATGAAATCTATTTTTATTATGTATATTTAAAGAAACTGCGTTAAATTTGACCTTTTATTTGTTTAAACTTTAAAACCAATAAAATCAACATAGTAGCCATTCAGGATACAAAGTCATTGGTTCACTATTAAATATAATTATTTATGTATTTTTATTTATTAGTTTAAATTTTTTAAAAAATAATTTTATAATATGATATATAAATTAAAAAAAAAACTCTTACATGACAAAACATATTAAAGATATAATTATTTACGTCCATTTTCTATTAATGTATGCTTTAAACCGAAATGATTTCATAACATTCACATATTCTATTGTCTAACAATTATTTCCTCACACCAAGTATATATGTATTATCACTAAAAAAAGGCTTTTGCTACACTTTTAAAGTATACCAAAAAATAAGAAAAAGCAAAGCCACAACTTGTGGCCACGCTTTTGCAGGAGTGACATGCGTCAGCGTGTGGTTGCTCTATCAGTATGCTTTTATTAAGCTATGGACACGCTTATTTTATTGCCACACTGTTACCTATTGTCACACTTTAAAAATGTGGCTTTATGTATAACTTTATAACCACGTTTTCTAAGTGTATTTTCTGGTGGACATATATCCACGCTTGAAAAGCGTGCTAATAATTGAAAATATGGCTACGTTTTTTAAACGTACCGATAGTTGAAGATATAGTCATGCTTTTAAAGCGTGCTAATATTTGAAGATAGGATTACGCTTTTGAAACGTGTCAATTGTTTGGTTATAGCCACATTTTTTTAGCGTGGCTGTTGACGACTACTGTACAATATAACCACTCTTTTTAAGCGTGGTTATAAGTTAACTCAAAAAATCTATTATTCTTCTTTTTTATTAATCTTCCTAATAAAACCTTGCAAAATTCATATATAATTTTAAATCATAATTTAAAAGAGTAATTCAAATAATGACAAAAGAAATTATGTATATAATTTTAAATCAATCAATCCAACATACATAAACTTGTCACGAAAAAAAAAAAAAAGACTTTGATCACATGACAGCATTCTAACAAAGTACTAGAAATTAAAGTCATAACAACTACTCTTAAATTTTTAATATATGAATTACAATTTTAACAACTATCACATATCTATTTTCTTTACATATTTTATTATAAAATATCAAAATTCATGATTAATGTGATCATCCACTATGAACATTAGGTGTTGCCAAATAAAAAAAAAATTAATGATGAATGGTTTAATACTCTCCAGTTTAGCAATTATATCAATAATTCGGTTAATTCAGTTAAATAAAGGATAATAAATTATTCATAAAATTAAGGTATTGAATAATACATCAAACAGAACACCAATGTTCTCTCTAATATATCTAAATCAAGTTGTAAGGTTTATTATTTCTATTGATGCAGGTACCTAAAAACTGACTTCATCTTTGATTTTCTTGGATATATGTCTTGGGATATCATATTCAAGCATGACAAGAAAATAGAATATTTGAAATAAAAAATTTGTATCAAAATTAAAATTATTATTAATTATAATTTCTTGTAACAATAATTAGTTATTGTTGCAGAATAAAAATATTTTTTAATAATAAAAAAATTTGTTACAAAATATTTTAATATTTTATAATAACATGATTTCTTTTGTTACAAATTATATTGGCTTTTGTATTGAATTGTTATTTTGTTACAAAATGTTATAATATTGTTGCAAAAATTTAAAATATTTTATAACAAAATATCTATTTATTTCAAAAGCTCTAAATATTTTGTCACAAAAAATTAATTTGTCACAAAATACAATATTTTTGTAACAAGTTATTTATGTACAAAATTTAAAGATTTTTTATAACTAATAAGAAATTTGTTTTAAGATATTAAATGTAAGATCCCAAATTTTTGAAAATTAAAATAATGAGTTATTTATGATTTATTATATTTGCTTAGAATTTTATATTCAAAAAATTATTTCACTAAAAATATTTAAGTCAAATTGATGATACTTTGAGTTTAAAATTATTTTGGACTCATAAATTTCATATTAATTAAGTATTTTTTTATTTAAAATTTTATTAATTAAGAAATAATGAGGATTTGGTAATTTAATTTAAAAAATTAGAATTTATAATTTAATTTATGAACTAAAAAAACTAATTAGATTATCTCTAATTTAAAATTAAAGTAGTTATTTGAAACCAATTAGTAAGTTTATAAATAAATAGTGTTCTTAAAGTAGAAAACAAAGAAGAAAGAAGAAAACAAAGAAGAGAGAGTGAACGAGGGTGAATAAAGAAGAAAGGAGGAAGGAGGGGAAGGCGCCATCGTGTTTGGTTTGCCGCGTCCACACTGCTCCGGCGTCATCGCCAAGCATCTGTTCGGCCCTTGTTTGTCGTGCTTCTGCCTCTGTTTTGTCGAGCTTCCGCCTCTGTTTCGCTATGCATCCACTGCCACTTCGCAGTGCTTCTTTTACCGCTTCTCCAGTCTCTACTTAGTCTCTATTTCGTCGCGTGTTCGAGCCTCTGTTCAATCTTTATTCCACTGTTGTTTAACCTCTCTTCTGCTGTTGTTCAGCCATCTCCTTCGCGTGTTGAAGTTCAAATTTCTTCTCCATCTTCTGTTGAATTTCAGAAATATGAAAGCCTCTTGCTATTTTAAGTTTTCTAAATTTTTAGTGTTTCTCATTGTTACTTCTCTAGAGTTTTTTCTTTAATTTGTTTTTTATTATGATTTTGGTTCTAATTATTTGGTTTTAATTTTTTTTGGGTATATTTCTGTAATTTGGTAAGTAAAATTCTTTTAATTTTGTTATTTTATTATCTCTTAGTTTTATTCTATTACAGCATTGAAGCAGCATGTGCTGCTCATCTTATCTTATTGCTGATGTGTTCATCAATTTTGCATCATTTAAAAGGTAAGTAGTGTTGTTGTTTTAAAATTTCAACATATAAAGTAGCACTCTATCATTCTGATTTAGATAGTTAGGGTTTATGATTTATTGATTTAAGATTTTTGTATTGATTTTAGTAGCACGAGCACAAGATGACAATGGGGCACGAGAAGCACGCTAGCTCTTTTCTATATATATAGTGCAGGATCAAATAACTTCTTGACTGCTCCCTACATGCCTTGAAGAACTCCAAGCTTAGCAATTTCTCAGGGTATGTCCATATCTTCGTGGTGAAACAATAATACTTCACACGCAGTCAGCTGGTCATCTATTCTTGATTTAACTATTTCGCACATGTAAAATATATACAAATAAGTTTTATTGTCTATATAAAAATGCAATAAATGAGCATGCAAAATTTAAATAAGTCTTTGGCATCCCATGTAATAAACCCTACCTTGACAAAAATAGTGTTCTACAAAATTTTTCCGATTGAGTCACTGCTGGATTGTAAATTTAGATAGAACACTTTTTCATAACATAAGGCAGTGTCTAAGTTAACTATTGGAATGAGTAAATTTAAAAGTTGAACCATGGAGAGGAAAAATTTGAAATATGCAAGTTTAGTAAGACACATAAGTTAGCAATATCTGGGAAGTGAAAACTGGGATTACATCATACAAGTTGAATGGTCGATTTAAGACAACACCTACTACATGCCCTATGATTGTTAATAATGGACAGTCTAATTTGATAAATACCAGATAGGAGCCAATAAATGAATAAGGTATATGATGATATTATTCACACCTTGGAATGATATCACTGATTCAAACAAAGAAGAAGAGAAAGCAATGCAAGAAAATGTAGAGAAAAAGAAACTCTTCAACTTTAGAGAGGCTCTGTCTGTTCCAAAAGACTAATAATTATTCTAGCTTGATAAACCTTCCACATAGATCCCCCGTTCTACATATAGACTCACAAGTCATAAGAACCTGGGTTTATTTTTTGTTTTTTTTTTGTTTTATCTTCATATGAGAGATCCAAACTTATATATACTTTGATTATGTGGGATTGTCTTTAGAATCATACAAATATATGATAAGATTTTTTATATTTAGATGTATCTTGGTGTTAAATTGAGTTATTGATTGGTGGATGGTTGATGTTATAATTATAATTTGTGCTATTTTATGTTTCTAATTTTTAGTTTAGTTTTTCATATTTATAGGAATGTCAAAATGATGACAACATGCTAACTACATGACTCAAGAATATTTTGATTCATGGAGACATTAATCTATATAGAATTTTTGTATTGTAGTTGAACTTGTAGAACTAACTTTAATGCTATTTTGCTTTAAAACAATCTTAATTAAATGAAAAATGTTTGAATTATCTATGTTATTATATATTATATAAATATTGATTTGCTCAATAGATTAGTTAATATATCAATTAATTAAAAAATAATATAATTTAGTAAATTATATGTATAATTTATATTAAAATTGTTACAAAATAAATATTGTCCTTTTGTAACTAAAAGAATGAAAAATGTGACAAAATTGAGTTATATTTTGTAACAAAATTTTGTGATAGAAAATATTATATTATTACAAAAAATATCTCACAGGATAAAATTTGTTATCACTTTTATAAATAATTCTAATTTTTATATTGTTGAATTTACTGAACTAAATTATGATTAAGATGATGAGTAAACAATAGTGGATTAATATTAAATTGTTAGTGAGAATAATTTTGTTTAATGTGCAGAAAACAAAAAGAATTGAAACTGGCCCAAGAAGCATGAAACACAGGCCCACAAACACACACAAAAAATCATGGCCCAATGATTATTTGCTCCATCACAAAAGTATCTCATTTGAAACGAAAACAGGCCTTAGCCAAATAAAAAAAAGAAAGAAACTGGCCCAAATAAAAGCATGAAGTCCAAACCGGTGATTCTATCCAAACCTAGGCTTCCAACTTAGTCTCTAACTAAGTGAATTAATTCCCATTTCATTTGAAAAATTCACCACATCACCGAAAGCCAAATCCCCTCTTCTCTCTTTTTTCTTACATCACATCACTCTCTGAAACAAGAAGAAAGAAAGAAAAGGAAAATTCTAAAGTTAGGGCAAAGGGAAGAACGAAAAGCAAGTTAACATTCTCAAGTAAGAAAAGAAAGAAGAAGGGCTACAACAAAAGGGAAGATCTCATTAGAAAAGAAAATCACAAAAAGGTGATTTTTCTATTTGTGCTTCATCAAAGAACGTTGAAGAAATCTTCTATGTCCCAAGCACTGTTCTGGAAACTATAAAGAAAGTGAAGTCAATGGTGCTCTACTGGATATCTATGGTCAAGAAACAAACTTGGGACCAAAGTAAAGATGCACGGCCCATATTCAAGAAGCATGAAGAAAAAAGATGAAAGAGAAAGGTGCGGTTGCATATCACTGCTTCTGTCTTCTCTCTCATCTGTGAACGCCGCTGCTGATTCTGATTGATTGGAGAAGAAGACAAACAAAGTAATGAAGATGGTTCAATCCTTGGAAGCTTTACTCCTCTATAATAGGGACGAACGACCAAGGATTGAGCAAGAGAGAAAGAGCACTAGTTTTTGTTTCCATAGCTCCCTGAGCTGTTATGTTCTTCCGCTTTATGGTATTCATTTTGTAATTCTTTTTCTCAGTTTATTCTGTCTGAGTTTCAATGGTAAAAGTCAAATGGTGAGATTTGTATGTAAAAGCTATTGAGTGGAAAAAGGCAGTGAGCTATACTTGGAGAAAAAGCCTAAGTTGTCTCAAAAATTCTTTGTAAGTTTTTCTATTTTGTGGTCATGATCCTCAAGGGATTTCCTTGCAAGTTGGGTTAGTACTTTGCAGTTGAAAACTAGGGTGAGTCCTAGTCAAGTTCAGGTTGGGTTAGAATTTGGACTTGTCCTAGATAGGATTGGGTAGATCTTAGGAAGAATTGGTGATTGTAATATATTGAAAAGATAGTGAAATTTCATCATTGTTGTGATGGAGACTGGATGTAGACTACATTGCACTGGGTAGCCAAACCAGGATACATCTGTGTGTCATTCTCTATTCTCTTCTTTGTTTTTGGTTCTGCAGTATAGGAGACAAAATTAAAATATCTTCTGATTTCTCTACTCTGCAACATTTTACTTTAAAACTTCTTGCAAGCAACTCTGCTCTGGCTCCTTCCTCGTCAAGAGACAAAACCAAAGTCTCTCCTGTATTCTAATCACAGTCTCAACAGAATGCAAGGTTACAAGCAGAAGTAGAAAGGAGCCAAGATTCAACTCTCCTTCTCTTAGCCATTGATAACCATCATATATTAAAAAAATTTGTTACAAAATATTACTTATATTGTAACAGTTTCATTTTTGTTATATTGTGACAGGACATACTACAACAACTCTATAACAATTTTTTTTGTTATAAATTTCTTTCATTTCAAGATTTGATTTTTTGTAACAATTTTTTGTTACAAATACTGCTTTTTCTTATAGTGAAGGTTCTAGTTCTTCTCCCAACCCAATTTACCTTAGTTAGCTACAGTAGGAAAAGATAAGCCCCTAAATTATGCCTAAATTCCTAAAACTGATAAAGATGAATGGCATCACACGTTTATTTAGTTAAACAGTTTATCTCCTAATACCAATATTTCAATTTCATAGAGTAATTAATTTTAGCATATCAATTTTTGTAAATTTTGTAGGGCCAAAGTGTATGTAACACAACAAACAAATTTGCATACATTGAAACAAAGAAACAAAGAATAAAAATGAGTACCTTGTGTTATAGTGAGGGTCGAGTGCTAATAAGAGTTACGAGAGACAGTGACAAGTGCCGATGATGGAGGAGCCTTATTGGCGGTAGGAGTGATGATTGAGGGAGAGGCAGTGACCGGTTACAAGTTTGTTAAGGGAGGAGCGAGACAGAGTAAGTGTCGGCAGAGGTAGGGTTTGCAAGAGAGAGTGAACTTTGAGGGAGACCTTGCAAGCGAGAGGGCATACTGATGAAGGGCGCGCCAGCGGAGGCAGCTCCGATGGAAGGTTTCGAGGGTTGTAAGGATGATCGAGCTTTGGGTTTTTTTCTCTGGGTTCCGATGATGAAGAGGCCATAGTTGCGAGGGTATTTTTTTTGAGGTTTTTCAGGGTTCTCTTTAGTGAAAAAAAATAGAAGTGTATTGGATAAAAAATTGGTGGAAAATATAATTTTTTTGTGGAAACTTTGTTGCCATGCTTTTTTAGGGTGTCCAAATAATTAGAGGATATGGGCATGCTTGAAAATTGTGACGGTAAGAAAATAAACTAGCCACACTTCAAAAGCGTGCCTGTTTCTTTCTATGGCCACCCTTTGGTTAGCGTATATCTAAAATGTGGCCAAATCACTAATCAATCACCACCCTCATAAAAGTGTGGCCATTAATCTCTTTTGACTATGCTTTTGAAGCATGGCAAGAAAAACATGTGACGACATGACTTTTTTTTTCAGCGTGTACATTTTTTTTCAAAGGCAAGATATTGTATTCCATTCATTAATGAAATCGAATACAAGATTGATCCAACAAAGGACAACAACAAGGATAATCTAGTCCAAAAGAGGACATTAATAGGCTAAAATAGAAAAACTAAAAAACAATACAATTTCTAAGAACTAAATAAATCAAATCAATCCTATCAACTTTGGTGAGAGAAAAAACGAGCTTTTTCTTCGGTGAGACTGACTATAGAACTTGCGACCTCCATGGGTGAAAGGCGTTTATCTTCAAAAACAAAAAGTTCCTAGCCTTCCATAACTACCACACAAGACAAGTCACAAGATGCAGTTTCTTCTTTGCATTAGTACTTCTGCACAAAAGACCGGTGAGATTTTCAAGAGGTTCCAGAATGGGTAATTCGGCCAAACTTCAAGCTGCAGTTGAGTCTGGACAAGATACAGTAGGTAAGTCATTGATTTATCTGATTGTTGGTATTTTGGCCATACTGAAGTTATTCCATAAATTTTCTCATGGAGCTTTTGTTGAAATAAGATCCCTTCATGTATAGAAAATTTTTTATTTTCAGTTAACATCTTAGATTTTAGAGAGATATCTACAGAAATTTTTGCTTACACATATCTGGGAGCTTTTCTACTACCGCATGAAATTGCTAGTATGACAGTAGTGGATAAGCTGAAGACATTGAATATTAAAGATTTTTCTCTCTATGCTAGGTTAGTTTATCTTCCTCTTGAGTAATTATAGTCTGCAATATGGCATCTGACAAATTCTATCCAAATGTCTATTAAATCAATTCATAATGCTAATGTCTATTTTCTATGATTAGTTCTAAAACCCATCTAATTTGTTGATTTAGGGTTGGAAAAAAGTGATCACTAATAGGTTTAAACTATTTGATTCAAGGGTTTTCAAGGATTATAACTTAATTTCCTCCACCTATATTCCATAAGATATTTTTTTCAAGTACTATTCTACCTTCTAAAAGGTTTCTCTACCTGCAGAAAAAATTTGCATGAATTTTACCTTTTAGGAAGGCTAAGTACTTGAAGTACTTACTTTTATAGACTTTGTGAATTAGTGAATATTCTTTTGTCTATAATCTCCATCTTTGCTTACCAAGAAGAGCTAAATTAAAGGCTTTTTGGTCTTTGAAATTTATACCCCATTGATGTTTTGGTCTGTGATGTGAAATTTTTCAAAATCACAATTTGGTAAGTGCACTGAATTGTATCAAGTAATATCACGGTGAGTGAATTATCGTTTCCACGAGGATTAAAGTAATAAGCTACAATAATTAATTGATTTTTTTAATTACATGAATCAAATAAACAAAGGAATGAATATGAAAGTAAGTCAAACATGTAACAGAGGCAATAAAAGTAGCAAAAAGTGAAATGTGTAGACAATAACGGTGAGAATGTTAAGGTTTCAGAGATGTTCACTTTCTAGGGAAAACAATCATTGTGTTCATTTATTTGAGGCATGCAAAAATCAATCATGACAAATGACAATTAATCAAATTCTAATTCCTTGGTAATTCAATTTATCTTTAACCTAATTAATCGCTAATTCCTTAGTCAATTATTTTAGAAAAGAGGTTAAGCACAATTCTGATTAAATTTCAGATAAGATTCAAGAATAGTCCTTAGGTTGAATTATATGTCACTTATCCAAGCTAGTCCTAAATAATTGAAACTTACTAAGTGTTGCACATTCTTTGAAAGTCCTAGTTAAACCAAAAAGTTGTGAGAAAGAGTTTTCAAGCTAATTCCAATATTATTTTTTCCAAAAACAATATTTAGAATTCAAAATGGAGTTAGAATATTTTCTAATAATTCTAAATCTTTAGGGATGAAGAACAAAAACCCAATCATGAAATAGATCAAAGCATATACCTCAAATAAAATAAACACTTAAATTAATAATCCATAAAAAGATGAACAGAGCTCCTAACCTTAACAAAAGAGATTAGTTGCTCATAATGCAATAAAATAAAAACTATGAATTCTAAAAACGGCTAGAGGAGAAGAGAAACCCACATGAGTGTCTCACTCCTCTGTAAATACTAACCATAAACCTTATTACTTTAGAATTCAAACCAAACCAAATTAAAACAAAATCAAATCTAAACTAATTAATGTTCCTTCAATAGTTTTCCATCCAAGTCAAGCTGTAGATAATTCTTCATAATGGTCCATCAATACTCTAAATCATGGGCCTTGTACTCTTGCTTCAATCATCAATTAAAGTTCTTGAATAATTGAAGGATTAGTGAAGGAACTAGAGCCTTGGAGGCGTGAAGCGCAACCCAAGCTTGAAGGAATTGAAGGGCTTTGTGAAGCATACGTGAGGCGCACCAAGCCATGCGTGAGGTGCATGTCTTGTGCGTGAGGCGTAAGGCAAGGATGGCAGCCCTTGGAGCTCTCTGGATACATACGTGAAGCGCATGGAACCACAAGTGAGGTGCATGGCCATGTGTGAGGTGTAAAGAGAAGGACGTGAGGCACATGGCTTGAGGTGTCCCCTGGGAGTGGACTTGGATACTCCTTATATCCTTGTCTTTCTTATTTCTCGTGCTTGCTTCTCCTTCTTCTTATTTTTGCTTGATTTCTTTTAAGATATCCTGTAACAAAAGAAATTCACACATTTCAAAGTAATATGCACTAAACCATGAATTGATTACTTGAAATAACAAGAATCATTAGCTTATGGAATAAAATTAAGAGAGAAAACTAATAAAGATGCGGATGCATTAGTCTACTAACAATATTCCAACTAATACACCATATCATCTTCTTCGCACCACATTGTCATCCCTACCAAAAGTATAGAATCGCTAGTTGGATTTTACTAATTAAAGTCTCTGTAAGCCTGAAACAAACAGTCGTACCGATGACGTTGATGAGAACTTCCTTCCAACTATTAGACAGTAGAGATATCTTCCAGTGTTAAAGCTTTTAAGTTACTTTGTTCTTATTATAACTAAAAGTTACTATTTTGAATTTTGTACCATTGATAGGAGTCCGAGATATCTATCCTGATTTTCAACATGAGAGATTTGTAAAATTTTAGCAAGCATTTCTTTTAATAAAAATAGGAGTGTTTTTGCTTAAAAAGTATAAGATTATCTAAATTCATCATTCGATCACTGATATTTGTAGTAATATTTTCATAAAAGTTTAGTATTCTGCCTCTTTGACTTTGCAAAACAAAATAAAATCATCTGCAAACACTACAAGAAAAACACACTAGTACCGTTGGTTTTATCGTCAGATTTAGCGTCGCACATTAGTGTCGGCTTTACTGACGGATTCACCGGCAGTTTTGACATCGAATTCGTTAGGTCAAATCATTATTGGCGGAATTCAGTATTCGACAGTAAATTCGCTGGTAATACTTGGAGGAAAAATGGAGAAAATAGGCGCGAAATGTTGTGTGGGATTTATCGTCGGAGAAATCCGCCGGTAAACACATTTTAATGAAACGCTGCATTTTGGTCATCCGCAACGACGAGTTACTATCGGATTTATCCGCCAATAAATTCGACACTAATAAGCGCTAAAATTCAAAGCGCGAACCCCTCTCCCCCTTCAATTCAAAACTACTCTCTCTAACCTCTCTTCCCCCCTTTCTTTCTCTAGCCGCTGAACCATGCCAATGCCGTCAGTCCCACTGCTGTCGCTGCTGCCGACGCCTCCTTCCTCTCCTTGCACCTCCCATTCGCCACAACATCTCTATTGCGGCTGCCGTTGTGAACCCTAGCCTCCGTTAGGGGTGTTCAAAACCAATCCGGACCGAACTAAACCGACGAACTGAACCGAAATAACCGAAAACCGAATAAACCGAAATAAAAAAAAACCGAAAAAAAACTGGTTTTGCTATTTTTTGCGGTTCGGCAAAATCCCCTAAAAATTAGTAACCCCACCCCCCAGACCCCCACCCGCCCCCAAACAAATGAAACGAGTGCTACTGCGCGAGCGTGAGTGCGCGTCTCTAACCCCCAAATCCCCAATCGAAACCTAACCTAGCTCAGTACAGTAGCTCTCTCTTCTCCAAATCTCTCCCTCTGCGGACCCAGCGATGGAGCCAGCCAGCAGCCACCCACGTCCTTGTGTCTCCACACCTGCGGCACCCACGTTCCTCCTAAATCCCACCAGGCCACCACCGCGAAGCCTTCCTCCGAATCCCAATGCCGAAGCCTTCCTCTTCGCGGACCGAACAGAGATCCCCCACCATTGGTGCACCACGAACACGAAGCCGTCGCACAACAACCCAGCACCCACTGACTCAACAGGGCAGCACAACAACACGCCAGTGAGACGCCACCACCCTGCAGCGTTTCTGGGTTCTAGCCACAATCATCAGTTCAACACATTGAACACAGCACCTCCCAGTCTCCCACCCAGCCTTCCTCCCAAGTTAATATGGAGTCCGAGCTACCAATTCAGGTAATGTTTAGTTATTTACCATTTGCTGTTTACTGATGCATTGTTGCTACTTGCTGTTTGAGTGTTTGTTAGGTAAAGTTGGTAACTTGTATTGAATTATTGATGAATTATTTTATTGTTGGTATTGTTGGTGGTTGCTGTTTATTGTTCAGTAATCAGTTTATTGAAATTAGTTTATTGTTCATATTATTGTTCATTTTATTGAAATCATTTTATTGTTCATATTATTGTTTAGTTTATTGCTGGTCAGTTTATTGCTCAGTTTATTGTTGAATGTTGATAACTTGGTATTGCTGGTTATTGATTTATTGTTCAGTTTATTGCTGGTCAGTTTATTGCTCAGTTTATTGTTGAATGTTGATAACTTGGTATTGCTGGTTATTGATTTATTGTTCAGTTTATTGCTGGTCAGTTTATTGCTCAGTTTATTGTTGAATGTTGATAACTTGGTATTGCTGGTTATTGATTTATTGTTCAGTTTATTGCTGGTTTTTAATTTATTTGTTGTTGTGTTTCTGTCCTTGATTTATTGTATTTGTTTATGTAGTTTGACGTCAATTCAAGTGAGAATATGGGCGACACCAGATTGCCACCAGTTCTTCTTCCGAATGAATCAACAAGCATCAGATCTCCGACTGCATTGCCTCCTGTTCCACTCCCCATCAACAAATATAAGAAGTTTAGCTATTTTGTTGGAGCAGACACAATAACTTTGCTATCTTTTAATGACAATTTATTTTTATTTTCAGTTGTGTTGATTGTTGAACTATTAAACTTCTTTAATTCTCGTATTTGAATTCTTTTGTCGTTAAATTTCATTAGATCAAGACTTTGTTAGCTATTGTGTATTTGTGTTTGTCGATTTCAATGTTATAACTTTGCAAAATAGTATGGTAGTATTTTTTGAATTGATTGAAAAAACTGAACAAACTGAACCAAACCAAAACCGCAGTTTAATTAGACGATCGGATCAGATGACTTTTTCCTCAAAAACCAAACCAAACCGCACCGCGAACACCCCTAGCTTCCGTTGCAGTCGCCGCTCTTCTCACCATTGACATGCGCCATTCTTCGCATTGCCAACTTTGTCATCCGTTGCCAAGTCCAGCTTCGTCATTGTCCGCTAGGTCCAGGTTAGTTAATTTTTTTTCTTGCTTAACTTTTGTTCTATTTTTAACCTATTTTTCAAAAAAAAAAAAAGAAATGTGATTTGGTTAACTTATCTGATTTGGGAGTGTTGGAGATGCAATATGCTTTAGCAAATGACAGCTTGTAAGTCACACATACCTTTTGGTTAATATATGAACATTTTTAATTTCATATAGTCTTCGTTAATCATTTAGCTAAGTTAAACAAAATTATCAAAGCATGACAAAAAAATACAAGATTATCAAATAGGATAACTCTAAGTGTATGTCACATAAAATTGTGTTAGAAGTTCATAAATTGGAAATGGAACACTACTAAATCTCGGTTGCTCATGTACTATTGTGTAGGCAAGCTTCTTCCATTTTTAATGGTTTTTGAATAATAAAGCATATATACATCAGGTTGCAAGGTTTAGAATAGAGAATATTGTGATGAAAATATTTGTATATGTTAATGAATATATGATTTTTTTTTTACTTTGAGTGGTGGAGCTTTGATCAAAGGAAATGGGCATAGAAAATGAATAAATTAGTGAGGTTCCTTAGTTGGCTCTAAGTAAATGGTTTAGTACTTTAGTAGTCCAAGCTAAGCTTGTAGTTCTCACTCCTCAAAATTAATAAAAGTAGTTAGAGAAGGTGATGGACAAAAAGATGAAAGCAGTGAGCTCAATATTCATCACATCTTGCATCATTGTAGCCTTGTCGAAAGCAAAGGCAGCAACTAGACTAAATGGATCACTCTTCGTACTATATTTCTTATTTTGTTTTCCCTTTTATAATATTATTTTTGTTTGTCTGATCTATTCTCTGTTCTTTCCAAGCTGCATTGTCTTCACTTTTTGTCCATTTTATGAGTTATGGATAATTTTGTCATATTATATTTCCTAAGGTTATGGGAAGAATAACTGAAGATGGAAATAGAAATAGAAACAACTGATGCACACTTATATTAGATAGTTTTAATTCATAAGCTTTTATTCAATTCTCTAATTATCTATGGTATATGATCTGTTAATATTCAATAATTAGTGTTATGGTTTGATTAATCATTCAATAATAAATTCTGCTTTTGTGAATCTACTTCAAGATTTGCATATTGCTTTGCATTGATTTATGCATGTCAAATCTTATTGCCTTGGATTTGAATCATGAAGACTCTTTGTTTATTTGAGTTTAATTCTTATGAAATTTATTGTGTGTTGACTGATGCCGTGGGTTGAGATTGGTTGGATTTGTCGAAACCGTAAAGGTGGTTATATGTCCAATTTTAGGGGAGTTTATGTTCAATTTTTTCGAGGAGTTTTATTGACTGATTCGTGTAGTTAATATGTGGCTGATTAGTGTTAATAATACATTCTTTTGGCAGAAATGTTGACACGTAGCAGAGGTAGACTGAGTAGATCTCGTGGTCGTGGTAGAAGGAGAGTTTCCACCAGATCTCCTTGGACTGTTCAGTCATCGCCCTCTACCCCCGACTAGCTTGTCGACCCCTGTGACGTCACAGGCTAGTCCAGCAGACCAGTAGACCAGTAGTTCATCATGGTCCCAAACCTGAACTATGTTCATCCTTCTACTATGCCCCCTGCAAATCCAACGACAAAGCCCGCGGTGGGTGAAACCTTCAGTGCCCCCAACAAGATGCCCCTCCACCACCGTCCATCATCCGACTGAGGATTTGGCCCGATGCAGGCGTGAGTACATACAATTTTTTAATCTTAAGTTTATGCATTTCTATATGTTTGTTAATATTACGTTTTTTTCTCTGATAAGTTTGCACCAAATCCCAATACTTGCATACAGAAGATCTCCGAGGTTGCTAAGTCGATGTACGATCACTTGTGGCCGACTTACACGCAGATCTTGGCTGAGACCTGAGATCGATGATTTCAGAAGTGGGCGGTAAGAAGCCAGTAATGTTGAATTAATTAACTGTATTTGAACTGTATTTTATTCCGACTAACTAATGTTGTTAAATCACTTTGTGCAGTTGATGTTCATATGGGATGTGGAGCATAATCTCATGATCAGGAAGATCTACAATTACCAGGCAACTAAACGACTTCAGCAGATGATGAGCAACGTTCGTAAGGGGCGCGACCACCTAACGTCGTGGATCCGTCCAGCCATCAAGAAGGAATTGGAGGCCTATTTTAGGAATGATGAGGGGTTCAAGTGTCACCTTCTGATGAATGCTGCTAATAGGGCTTCGCCCAGTCGTCAAAGTATACGGGTGGGTCGGCGACCTTCATGAAGACGAAGAGCAGCCTGGTAAGAATTTTGTCATTGTTTAATTTTTTAGTAGTTACTTGAATTAATTGGTTAATTTATTCATTTATTTTGTTGGTTGATATATTAATTTGTAGTCTAAGTCGTTGGACCGTGAGGTGACATTGGCAGAGACCTTCAAGTATACCCATATTTTAAAGGCCAACAAGGAGAGATTTGCTGACGAGCAGTCTGCGACCCATTATGTGAGTTTAAATTAATAATAAGTTTCGAATTTATTTGGTTTAAAGTCAATTAACTGTTATCTTAATTACAACGTGTGTGACACAGGAGGATTATACGTAGAGGTTGGAGGCCACAACCCAATAATCTTAGCTGCCTAGTGGAAACGACGAAGCCAGCACCAAGACCTTAGTGGTAGATCTTGATAGGATTTGACGCGAGACTGCATCTGAACCCCACAAGAATTGCCGTTTTGGGTTGGGGTCGTTCTTCGTAGTGACCTCCGCTCCTCTGCATTGGCAGCTTCCTTTGCCTCTGCCTCTGTCACCAGTCCTGCCGATCATCAGGAGGTTGTCAACTTGAAGGAGGAGGTACAAAAACTGACACAGGAGCTTCACCAGCAAGCGGAGCTATTTGAGCAGAGGTACAATGACCTTCTTGCATGTGTGAGAGGAGTTGTTGCAATCAACTCGGACCTGACGGAGAAGCTATTTCGGTTGTAAGAGCAGATGAAGACGTACAACCAACAAATGCACGCTAGAACCAGCGGCGCTGGAGGCAACGACACTGCTGGTTCCAGCGGCAACGCTGCTGGTAGGGCACCGACATCATCACCTACTCCGCCGCCACAATAGGGAGACCATGACGATGATGACAACGATGACGATTACCGGGATCTGTAAGAGTTAGGGTTTTATTTTTGTGTTTGTCTACTTCATTGTATTATACTTCTGTGACTTTTTATTGTATTCAGACAATTTATTTTTAATAAAATAATTTGTTGATTTCTGTTAATTTTAGATTTCTGTTAATAATTTTGTTAACAAGAGTTTTAATTTGACTATTAATTGTGGCTTAATTGTGCCAAAAAATTAAAAATAAAAAACTATTGACGGATTTACCGATGGATAAATCCGACGGTAACTTAGTGCATAAACATGTGAAAATGGCGCCAAAGTTGCCATTAGATTAATTCGACGGTAATCATCAACTCAGTCTGGACAAATCTTTTTTAAAAAACTGACGTAAAATTCGTTAGTAATTAGCGTTAGATGAAAATAATCCGTCGGTAAATAGTTTTTGGTGCCGTTTATATCGCAATCTACGACGATGGTAAATTTGACGGTAAATCAATTATTGGCGGATTTATTTAATGAATTCAACAATAAATTCGACAGTACTCAATGTTTTTCTTATAGTGAAAGAACAAACGACTAATTTTAGGCCATCTATGATTAAGTAAAGGAAATATTAGTTGGGTAAGATGGTTATAACTTTGTTTCATAGCATGCATAATAGTATAATCCTAGGATGATTATATCCAAATAAAGGAATTAGATTAATCAACTTGATAATTGATTTCACATCAAACTATAGTAGCTATAGCTCGATGATTAGATGATATTTATATACTTCGGCTGGTTTTGTTGATGGAACTTGGAAGAAAAATGGACGAAAATACTGTGTCCTGCGCCGAAGGAAGTGCGGCAAACACAATATGCATTGAAGGGTCCACTAATCGCGTCTGTGCTTACCTACATCGACATATTTTTATCCAATTAATTATATTGTCTCTCCTCGTCATATAAAATGTGAAAAATAATGTTCAATTACAGTATACAACTTACATGCAATCATGTTGTGCTGAAATAAAATAATTATTGATAATATAAAAAAGTAAAATAAATTAGAATATTCTAGTGATTCCAAAAAAATTTAACTAAATTAATCCTCAGATTTTTATTTCTTAAACAAATTGGTTTTTGATCATTTTAAATTTTTTTAAAGATTTTTACATCGTTGTCAAAATAAGAATTGAGGTTGATTTGTCTAGCTAAATTTTTTAAGCAAAATTTGTCATGAGGCTATTTTTTTTTAAACAAAAGAAAAGGTTGATGGCTAATTTAGTAATTAAATTTTGTTGAGAACTAATCAAGTGATTGACCAAAATTTTTAAAGAATAATTTAGGTATTATCTTTAAAAAGTTTAATTTTAAAGTATTGTTAATGTAAAATAATTTTATACGTATATTTAATTACTTAGTACATAATAAAAATAATTAATTTTTATATTAATTATATAAATAATTATTTAAAAAATAAATATGATTAGATAATTATTTAAAATATTTTATATTATTAATATATTAAAATTAAACTCTTAATTAAAATAAATTATTGGAGAGGATAGTTTTTCTTAATTAATAATATAACAATAATGATATCAATAATCATTATTTTATATTTTGAGTGATGTTGCTGGGATTTGATAATTTAAAATTAATAACAAAATGGCTGAGTCACCCTATATGTTCTCTGTGGAAAACCAACTTTTTTGCCAAGTGGAGAGATATGGCGGCGGTTTTGGTGAATGGTGAATGGTGATTGATGGAAATGGCGAAATGCAAATTGCTCATATGGCTGCCAGAATAATAGTATAGCATTCAGCAATCATGCATGCATCGTATATATACATCTTTTAGCCAATATAGGAACAGTCTATTTCCCACTCAGTAGTGACACCCATTAGCCCATGTGATTGATTATATTATTCGTATATATCGTTCTAATTATTTTTTCAAATAGCAATTTAACTTTTCATATATATATATATATATATATATATCACAGTCATTTCAAGGATCGTTTAAAGATAAATACATGGTTAAATACGATTTTGGTCCTTAACATAGAAGCCGAAAATTTATTTTATTATTGGCCTTTTTTTCGTTACAAAATAGTCTCAAAGATTTCAATTTATTTTAAAATCGTCTTTTTTACCAAAATTTTAATTTTTATTCCAAAGATACCCCTAACTAAAAAAGGAAAAAAAAAACATAAATAAAGGAGAAAGGGGGAAGGGAATCACGGACGCTGAAGGGGGGAGTTGGTTCAGAAGAGGGGGAAGGGAAGGTGGGAAAGGGAAGGGGAAGGGCCACCGCCACTGATCCTCGTCGCTGCCGCCGCTGCTCCTCTCCCCTCTTTCTTCCTCGTCCTTCTTTCTTTCTTCTTCTCTCTCTCTTTCCCCTCTCCCCTTTTTCTGTGCCATTGCCGCAGCCAGCCCGTCGTCGCCGTGCTGCCGGCGAACCCATCACATTCCTCTTCTCTTTCCTTTCCACACTTCATCTCTGCCCTACTTCTGTTTGGTCACTCCCAATTCTTCGTGGCTTTGACAAGTGAAACAGGGCCCAGCCTCTGTTTTTAGTTCTCTAGCCACTCACAGCCGCCTCTAGGCCAGCCACCTCTTCTGCTTCAACTAGCACATTCTTCGGCCACCTTCAACCCCTTCCCGTCATGCCCAGACCGTCGGTGCTCCACCACTACCTCCTCTGTCCCCTCTTTTCTGTTTTCTATTTTCATAATTCAGATTACCATTTTGCTTTTAATTTCTTTTTTTAATTAGTGTTAGTTTCTTGATTTGATTCTGGATTTGTTTAGCTGAATTTTGATTTTCTGTTAGTTGATTTTAGGTGGTATTTAATTGCTGAAAGTTGCTGTTGAATTGTTGTTGTTGTTGAATTAGTTTAGATTTGATAGAATTAACTTAGGTTATTGAATTTCTGTTAATATTTAACTGTATACATGATCCATTGTTGTTGTTGTTCTTCTGCATCTGGTTGTTGTTGTTGTTGCTTCTGCTGTTCTTCCGCTTCTGGTTTAGCTTCAGATTCTGCTTCTATTTTTTGTTGATTTTGAGGAAGAAGGGGAAGGGTATTTTCATCCGAATGGCAATTTTAAAACAAATTGGAATTTTTGGGATCATTTTGTAGCGAAAAATGCCAAAAACAAAATAAATTTTTGACTTTTACGTTAGGACCAAAATCGTACTTAACTCATAAATATAATATAACAAAGATAATATTACAAGATGATGATGATGTTAATCATAATAATAATAATGATAAAATACTCATAAAGATAGATAATTTAATTCGACTCTTATTGAATAATCTGAAGTTGACAGGCGATACAAATTAAAAGAAGTTTTAAGAGATTACAAAAAAACTCAAAAAAAATACAAATAAAAAATAAGAGAGAATAAGACGGTCGAATGTCTACAATTGAAATATAGCTCTCTTTTTATAGAAAAATATTACTATTATTTAAAGGTTTTCAATGGTTTAAAAAGGGGTTGAACTTATGATTTTTTAATATTTTTTAAATTTTAACACCAAAAATTATTTTTGTTGAGTCTGCAAAAAGAATTATGCATGAGATAAAATATTTGTCTCATAACAATCAAAAGAAAAATAAAGCAGAGAAAAGAAAAGTATACAATCATATATCCTGATTCATCTACTTTATTTAATGTGATATATATCCGGTCTTCATCATAACTATGATAGAATTTTAACTATCTTTTTAAAGATTTACATTCACCAATTCCCTAAGATTCTTCTTAATCCTATCTGGGATAAACCAAACTTCCAACTAAGCTTGATTTGACTTGATTCACTCCCAAGACTTTCAACTACTAGGTACTTATACCCAACTTAACAAAGGATGCTTTTCAGATACAAGAAACAAAACAAAAACAGATTATAAAAGAGATTGATACAATTATTTGGCTTTTCTCCAAGCTAACTCTCTTTGTCTTTTTTCTCAATGAATTTTTCTTAATACTTTACTTAAATACATTTTTTCATTGATACAAAGAAAGATAAAACTAAAGAAAATAGATTATTCAATAATGAACCACGAAAGAAAATAAGATATAGTTCAAAAGCTATGGAGACCCAAACAGTGTGCTCACTCTCCTTGCTTGCTTCAATTCTTGGCCTTTACCCTTTTAAATAAGAGTTGATGTGGATTTTTACAAACCACAAACTATCGGCAAGTGTACCAAGTCGTATCAAGTAATACTACGGAAGTGGGTTATCGTTCCCATGAGGATTAACTGTAACACCCCATTAACCTAAGTTTTACCTCTAGCCGTAAAGTAAAGGATAACAAAGTGCCACGACAATTCTAAAGCTTATATTATATAATATATGTCCAAGAATTTATATAACTAGAAGCCGGATGAAAGAATAAAGCTCAAAGTCGCATAAAGCGGAATCACAAAATGCGAAGAGTTCACACACGATAACTAAACGCGTAGGCCCGGACAGAACAAAACATAATATATAGTTTGGGGGTTTATATTTTTTATAGGTTAAGATAAAAAAAAGTGTTTGAATTTAAATGTTGGTTAGTGCTTTATGGTTATCGGGCCATCTTAGGCCATGGTGGTGACCCAGGCCTGGGCAACCAGGTTGTAACTGCTCCAATAGGGGACCCGGCATCGGGTTTGAAACAGTTTCCCTCGGAGCGAAAAAGTGTGTGTGCTCAATCTCATCACCGGAGGAGTTCGTTTTGCTGCTTGGCCACTAAGGCTGGCATGAAGTTTGTCCGAGTTTCCTGGCCGAGGTCGGGAATTCGTGGAGTTTGGTAGGACGTCTTGTTACTTGTTCGTTGCTCTTTCCTTTGATGGGATCTGTCTGTTGTATTTTTCGAGGTGTCATCTTGGCGCTAATATGGGAAGAGAGAGGAATTCGTATTTTTCCTTTCTGCCCTTTGTTTTATTTAATTTTGAAACGTTTGGGTTTTGTTTTAATTTCTTTTTGCCTTTTTACTGTAACTGCTCATTTATACTTTTCCTTATATTTTTTTCGCCTGCATCTACCTTTTCTTCTTCCCTTTTCCTTGCTCAAGTATCTTCCATATTCCTTTCCTGGAGTTGCTCTCGAATGGGTTGTTAGTGCTTTGCGTTTGTCTGTTGGCACTGCACTAATGCATTCCGCTTCATGTTCTCTCATTTGTTTTTCTGGGAAACAGGTTGGTGCTCCTCTTGCTGCTTCTGTAATGTTTTGTTTGTTTGCTTCTATATTACGTCTTTTGTTTCCTAAGTAGGGGTAGTAGGAAAGTAGGTGGGGGTGCCACTATTTTGATATAGCTTCATGACTGTGGTAGTGGTAGAAAAATGGGAAAAAGGTGCCTTTGCTATTTAGGTATCTTTTGGTTGCATTAGTATGGAATTTGTATGGTTTTCTTGTTCCGGGGAGTGGGCTGATGGTGGTGCCCCCTTCGTTTTTAGGTATGGTTGGTGGAAAACTGATGAGAGGATATTTTATACACTTTGACATCATTTTCATATAGTTTTTAGTAGTTTTTGTTTAGTTTTTATTAAGTTTTTATAGGTTTTAGTGTTAAATTCACATTTTTGGATTCTACTGTAAGTTTTTGTATTTTTGTATAATTTCAGGTATTTTCTAGCTAAAATTGAGGAGTTGGAACAAAAGTCAGATTCAGAGACACAGAAAGCACTACAGATGCTGTCCGGATCTGATCTACCTGCACTCGGAAGAGCTTTTCTAGAGCTACAGAAGTCCAAATAGTGCGCTTTCAACGGCTATGGAAAGCTGACTTCTAGAGCTTTCCAGCAATATATAATAGTTCATACTTTTCTTTGGATTAGAAGGCCCAAAACTGGCATCCAACGCCAGCATCCTGCCCCTTTCCGGGCGTCCAGTGCTCAAAAGTAGAGACCAACATCCAAATGCCCAGAGAGGACCCCCTAGCCAGAATTTCACACCCTAGGAGCCTCATATCACATGGATCTCATCAAGCCTCAGCCCAAACACTCACAAAGTGGGACCCAGAAGTAAATTTTAGCACTAAAAATACTATTTACCCTTACTAGTCATCTATTTAATATTTAAAGTGTATTTTTACATAATAACGCATAAAAATCTAGACTTTTACATCACTTTTACCAACATACACGTTTTATCATTGTTTTTCACATCAGTATGAGTTTCTAAACCTCCTAGGTTGAGGGGAAGAGCCCTGTTGAGTCCTATGAATAAAAGTACTACTGTTTCTCTTCGATATGTGTTTGATTAAATCTAAGATGTATATTCATACTTCATCGTGGTGAATAGGATGATAAAACAAATTAGCTCTATTCATCACATTAAGACGGACGTGCCTGACAAACACCCACGTCTACTTGGGTTCAAAGTGCATCTTTCACCCGACAATGACGAACCAACAGATTGAATATACGTCTCTCAGACGGCTAATCCACAACTTCATTGGAGACTTCTCGAGACATCAGTTCAGCCGATTTTCGGGGAGATTAGGGTCTCTGTGGTAGAGGGTAGAACCCAAGGTGCAGCATTCTCTTATCCGGAAGATCCGACCTTGTCTGTGGCGTTTTGAGTAGGATCATTAAGGAGAATGGACTGTACGAGCTTCACCCTCAATCAGAATGGATCCGCACTAAACCTGGGGTTCAGATCTAGAGGAGCATTGGCGGCCTCTCAACTGGCGTCAATCACATACAGCCTGCCATTGAAGAAATCACTCACAAGCAAAGGAAACAGTACTACCAGATTTAATTCAGAAGGACAAAGCAACTCCAACCCTTAACTATTCTCTTTTCATATTTTACACGACTTCTGAGTTCTAATTACCCTGTTTATTTATTCCCTTTATTTTTATACAATTAAAAATAACATACCAACATCTCCTACTCTTTCATCTGCCTGACTAAGACCTGCAGGATAACCGTAGATTGCTTCAAACTACAATCCTCGTGGGTTCGACCCTGACTCGCTCAGGTATTACTTGGACGACCCAGTGCACTTCTGGTACAACAGTACGAAGGTGTGGGGATTCGTGCTACCAAGTTTTTGGCGCCGTTGCCGAGGATTGTTGAGTTTGGACAAACTTACGGATTGTCTTGCTCCCTAGATCAGATATTGTCTTTAATTTTTGCAAGAGTATAACTTTATTTTTTTGATTTGAGTCTTTTATTTTTATTTTCTTTTTCTCTTATTTTTCAAAAAATTTTAAAAACATTTAAAACTCTTTTCAAAAAATATTTTTATTTTCTTTGTTTAATTCTTGTTCTTGGTTAGAGTATTATGTTTATGTCCTTGGTAACTTTTTGCTTCTTTGAGTCTCTGTATTTATTAATTATAGCAATTTTTGAATTTTTTGGTATCTTCCTTTCAAAAAGTTTTCAAAAATAATTTTTCTTTGGTTAAATCTTGTTTCAATTTTTAAATTTGGTGTTTTCTTGTTGTTTTTCTTTAATTTTAAAAAATTTCTTTTTAGTTTTCTAAAAATTTTAAGTTTGGTTTTCTTTGTGTGTTCTTGTGTTCTTTGAGTCTTGTTCTTTGTGTTCTTGTTAGTCTTCAAAGTGTTCTTAAGTCTTTTTTGTGTTTTGATCTTAAAATTTTTAAGTTTGGTGTCCCTTAGTGTTTCCCTCCAAAATTTTCGAAAAATAGGGACATTAGATCTAAAAATTTTAAGTTTTGAGTCTTTCACTTGTTTTTCTCTTTCATCATTAAATTCAAAAATAAAAAAATATCTTTTCAAACTTAATTCTAACCATAATTTTCGAAAATTAACATAAAAATTTAGATTTCAATTTTTAAATTTTATATTATCATATCTTAGTTGTCAAGTTTTTAAAAATCATATCTTTTTCAAAAATTTTATCTTTTTCAAAATATCATCATGCCTTTTTCAAAATTTAAAAATCTAATCTTATCTTATTTCAAAAATTCAAATTTCAAATTTCAAACTCCTAAATTTAAAATTCAAAATTCAAAATTTTCAAAATCAAATTTCAAAGTTTTATCTTATCATATTTCAAAATTAAAATTTCAACTTTCAAAATTTCAAAATTCAAGTTTTCAAAATTCAATTTTCAATTTTAAAATTCAAGATTTAAATTTAAATTTTTAATTTTTAAATCTTAAATTCAAATCTCTTTTTAATTAATTGCTTATCTTCTCTCTCTTCTTTTTCAAACTTCCTAACTAACTCTTCTACTCTTCTCTTTTCTTTTTCGAATTGAATTTTTTTTAATTAATTAATTTTAATTTCAATTTAAAAAAATATATATTATAATTATTGTTTATCTTCTCTACTTCTATCTCTTCTTCTACTCTTCTATCTTCTTCCTTCCTCATCTTCTACCTTTCTTCGTCATGAACCCAAGTGGGAATGAAGAGTTCAGAAGAACTTTGGGATCTTATACAAATTCCTCTGCTGAATTCTATGGAAGAAGTATTAGCATACGTCACATCAGAGCAAGTAGCTTTGAATTAAACCCTCAACTTATTACCATAGTGCAGCAAACCTGCCAGCTTTCTGGACTTCCATAGGAAGAGCTTACAGAATTCCTAGCAGATTTTTAAAGATCGCTGACACTGTACACCATGAAGGAGTAGACTAAGAGGTCTACAGACTATTACTTTTTCCTTTTGCTGTAAAGGATCAAGCAAAGAGGTGGTTGGATAACCAGCCCAGATCTAGCTTGAAAACCTGGACACAGTTAGTGGACAAATTTTTAAATCAATACTTTCCCTTAAGGAAGATGACCTAATTAAGAGTGGACATCCAAGGCTTCAAAAAAGGAGATAGTGAATCTCTTTATGATGCCTGGGGAAGGTATAGGAGGATGCTAAAGAAATGTCCCACTAAAATATTTTCAGAATAGGTACAGTTAGATATCTTCTATTATGGACATTCAGACATGGCTAGAATGTCTTTGGACCACTCTGCTGGTGGATCCATACATATGAGAAAGACCATTGATGTGGCTCAAGAGCTTATTGAGACAGTTGCCACTAATCAGCATCTGTACTCATCTCCTGAGGCCTCTATAAAAGGAGAGATTAAGGCAGTAACTGCTGAACTTAACCCTCCAGAGTAGGATGGCCCATTGACTCAGCAACTACACGCCCTTGCCCAGCAACTGCTGGAATTGCAAGAGGCTCTGCGAGAAACTCAGGCTTCTAACAGGAATGTAGAAGCCCAATTAAGTCAAACAAGGCAGCAGTTATCTAAGAAGATAACATATGAATGCCAGGCTATTTAACTAAGGAGTGGGAAAACCTTAAGCACCCAACCTCAGTACAATAAGAACGAAAAGCCCATAGAGGATAACCAGGTCTCTGCACAAGATAACTCTGGGCGTTTAAACGCCCAGTGAGGTATCCCTCTTGGCGTTGAACGCTAGGAAAGGGCAGAGATTGGGCGTTCAAACACCCAAGGGGGCAGCAGCATGGGCGTTGAACGCCCAAGCAAGGGAGGTCAGTCACTCGCTGATAACAACCCTCCTAAGCATGCTAGTAACCCCATTCCAAAACACATAGCATTTGGCCTTCATCAACCAAGGTTGATGATTATAAGGCTAAGATGCCATTTCCTCAAAAACTTTGTTAAGAGGGAAGAGATAAACAGTTTTCCCACTTTGCGAATTATCTCAGAACATTAGAGATAAAGATCCCTTTTGCAGAAGCTCTTGAATAGATACCTTCTTATGCAAAGTTCATGAAGGACATCCTAAGTCATAAGAAGGATTTGAGAGAAGTAGAGACAATAGATCTTACTAAGGAGTGCAATGTAGTCATTCAAAGGAACCTTTCTCAGAAACTGCAGAGACACCCTAACACTCTTCTCAGAGACACAGAAGTGAATCCTAGAGAAGAGTGCCTGGCCCTCATTGTCACCAATGAGGCCGAACCTCAGGAGCATGCTACTGAGGGACTTAAGGCAATCAAGGACCAGGAGGATCCTAAGAATGTCATTGAGCACGGCCTTACAGAGGAGAAGGAATCTCAAGTTGATTCTTCTCTAGGCATGCAAGTGGAGCCTGTGATGATCACAGAGCTCGCCCCTGCAGAGGTGAAAGAGCCTCAAGAGCTATCTTTCCTTGGCGTGCAGAAAGAACTGGCAGATGAGTAGTTGGGTCATTCCCCAGCAACCCTTAAGAAGCTGCAAGTCAATATCTCTTTTACAGAAGTATTTGAAAAGAAGGACCTAGGGAGAGATGAAATAGAGGTACTTACTAAGAAGTATAGTATCCTAATTCAGAATGAGCTGCCAAGGAGGATGCCAAATCCAAGGAGTTTTCAGATCCTATGGACTACTGGAAAGATCATTTTAGACAAAGCCCTGTATGATCTTGGCTTAAGTTTAAATCTGATACCTTCCACTGAGGCAAAGGCCGAATTCGGAGAGTTTGGGAAGGCATTAAATGCTAGTAAGGAGTAGAAGAAGAGATAGAAGTAGAGAAGATAAACAATAATTAAAAAAAAATATATATATATATTAAATCAAAATTAAAATTAATTAATTGAAAAGAATTCAATTCGAAAAAGAAAAGAGAAGAGTAGAAGAGTTAGTTAGGAAGTTTGAAAAAGAAGAGAGAGAAGATAGCAATTAATTAAAAAGAGATTTGAATTTAAGATTTAAAAATTAAAATTAAAATTTAAATCTTGAATTTTGAAATTGAAAATTGAATTTTGAAATTTTGAAAGTTGAAATTTTAATTTTGAAATATGATAAGATAAAATTTTGAAATTTAATTTTGAAAATTTTGAATTTTGAATTTTGAATTTTAAATTTAGGAGTTTGAAATTTGAAATTTTGAATTTTTGAAATAAGATAAGATTAGATTTTTAAATTTTAAAAAGACATGATGAGATTTTGAAAAAGTTAAGATTTTTGAAAAAGATATGATTTTTATTTTTGAAAAGATTTGATTTTTAATAACTTGACAACTAAGATATGATAATATAAAATTTAATCCAGAGAGTCTGGGAAGGCATTAAATGCCAGAAAGGAAGCCCTCACTGGGCGTTCAACACCCATAATGACAGCAAGCCTGGCACTGAACACCAGTGAGGAAGCCCTCACTGGGCATTCAACGCATATCCTGGCAGCAGAGTTGGCGTTAAACACCAGCTAGGGAGCACTGGCTGGGCATTCAACGCCCAAACACACAGGCTTTCTGGCGCTGAACGCCAGTGAGGAACCCCTCACTGGGCGTTCAACGCCGATACACCCAGGAAAGCTGGCGTTGAATGCCAGCAAGGACATCCCTACTGGGCGTTCAACGCCCAGAAAGACAGAGGGACTGGCGTTTAATGCTAGTAAGCATGGACAGCAAGGGCGTTTAATGCCCAAAGAGCTATCAGAGCTGGTGTTGAACGTCAGTCAAAGCACACCCTTTGAGTGCTTGAATCCCACTCAAGAACCCTCTATCCCAGAACCAAAGGAAACCATAAAGACCGTTGAGGTTCCTTTGAATGCACTCCTATAGTGCATAAGTTCTGATGACTACTCATCCTCTGATGAGGATAAAGACACTAGGGAAAAGCAATTTGCTCGGTACCTAGGAGCTCTTATGAAGCTAAATGCCAAGTTATTTGGTACAAGGGCTCTGGGGGAAGAACCTCCACTGCTTACCAAAGAGCTCAATGCTTTAGCTCAGCTAAAGCTACTCAGAAGCTTCCAGATCCAGGACGCTTCTTGATTCCTTGCACCTTAGGCACCATGACCTTTGAGAAGGCTCTGTGTGACCTAGGGTCAAGTATAGTAATGGAGAAGCTGGGAATCCAAGAGGAAATAAGGATTACCTTGGATAAGGACTGGATGATATTCAAGGTTCTTGACCCTCCATTACCCCCTGACAAGGGAGGCACTTGAATAAAGGATTCAGCGTCCAAGCCTCCTCTCTTGAATGAAACCAATTCAATCCCTCCTAAGACCAAACGTAAGTTTGGTATTGGATGTACACCATCCACAAAGGAGGAAGGCCCCAAAAGGAAGATACCTAGGGGCTGGAAAAACCAAAATATCCTTACTGAGGGATTTTCACCATGGAAGAGGGAAGTGACAAAAAGGGACACCAACATACTGCAGTAAACTTAACCCTGCCTCAGGTAGTGAACAAGATCCTGTCTCTCGAGCATATTATGCTACTCCATGAGAGCACAGGAAGGAAGCTCCCGGTAAGCAGTAGGGATTTATTCCTCTATGAGTATCTTCCTCTTTGAAAGGAGTTGTCCGTCAAGCTAATGACATTAAAAAAGCGCTTGTTGGGAGGAAACCTAACCTTAATTAATTATTTATTTCCCTTTATTTTTTTTTTGTTTTTCTTTTAGGGTCATGATCATATGCAGCAGTCAAAATAGAGACAGAATTCACAGCAGTGAAAACAAAACACTCTGGATGGAGTGTCAAAGTTGAACGCCAGCCAGGATATCCCTACTGGGAGTCCAACGCCTCAAATGGGCAGCATTGCTGGCGTTGAACGCGGGAGCAGCCTCTGGGTGTTCAAACACCAGTGCAAGAGAGTAGGGAATCTGGAATTCCCTAACCTCTCAGGACCAGTGGGTCCCGCAGAAGCTGCACCTACCCCACATTCTTCTACCCTATTCTTCTCCATTGTTCATATTTGCTCTAGGACGAGAAAAACTCTTAAGTTTGGTGTTGCAAAAGCTTTACTTTTCGACTTCTACCACTCCTAAATATGGCACCAAAGACTGGTGCAACCTCAAGGAAGAAAAAGGGAAAGGCATTTACCCTCACAAGAAGAGGATGGAGCAAATTAGAAAGCATGCACTTGAGCTTGTGCAGTAGCCTTAACAGAGACAAAGGAGTGACATTGAAGAGATCAATCACTACATGGGATCCTCAAGGAGGAGCACTAGCCACCATCATTCAGGTGGATTCGTTCTCTTTTACTCCTTTCTTGTTATTTTTCTGTTTTCTGTTTGTTTATTTATCTGTCTCTTGTTCTTATTACATGATCATTTGCATTGATGTCTTAAAGATGTAAAATGTTCCATATATCTCTCATCTTGCTTAAAAGAAAATTTGTATTGAAAATAATTGAGAGATACATGATTTTTGAGTTTTATAATAAGATTAGTTTAATTAAGTTGATGTGGTGTCATGTGCTTTTGTTTTCTGAATGAATGAAATAAATAGTGCATATTTGAAGTTGTGATTTTAGAATGTTGGCTCTTGAAAGAGTAAGGAAAAAGGAAAAAATATTATTGGTGATCTGAACAATCAATAAAATTGATTCTTGAAGCAAGAAAAAGTAGTAAAAAGAAAAAGAAAAAGCTTGCATGCGGAAAAAAAAAGTGGCAAAAAAAAAGAAAAAGAAAAAGCAAGCAGAAAAAGCCAATAGCTCTTTAAACCAAAAGGAAAGAGCAAAAAGCCAGTAACCCTTTAAACCAAAAGACAAGGGTAAAAGGGCCCAAGGCTTTGAGCATCAGTGGTTAGGAGGAGCCAAAGGAATAAAATCCTGACCTAAGCGTCAAACAAAGCTGTCCCTAACCATGTGCTTGTGGCGTGAAGGTGTCAAGTGAAAAGCTTGATACTGAGCGGTAAAAATCGTGGTCCAAAGCAAAAAGAGTGTGCTTAAGAACTCTGGACACCTCAATCTAGGGACTCTAGCAAAGCTGAGTCACAATCTGAAAAGGTTCACCCAGGTAAAATGTCTGTGGCATGAATGTATCCGGTGATAATACTGGAAAACAGAGTGCTTAGGGTCATGGTCAAGACTCTAAAAGCTGTGTTCAAGAATAAAAAAAAACTTAACTAGGAGAATCAATAATATCATCTGGATTCTAAGTTCCTGAAGATGCCAACCATTCTAAGTTTCAATGGATAGTGAGATGCCAAAACTATTCAAAAGCAAAAAGCTACTAAGTCCCGCTCATTTGATTGTAACTAAGCTTCATTTGAAACTTTGAAATTTATTGTATCTTAATTTTTTTTCTATCCTACTGTATTTTCAGTTGCTTGGGGACAAGCAACGGTTTAAGTTTGGTGTTGTGATGAGCGGATATTTTATATGCTTTTTGAAATCATTTTCATATAGTTTTTAGTAGTTTTTGTTTAGTTTTATTAAGTTTTTATAGGTTTTAGTTTTAAATTTACATTTTTGGAGTCTACTGTGAGTTTTTGTGTTTTTGTACAATTTCAGGTATTTTCTAGCTGAAATTGAGGAGCTGGAGCAAAAGTCTGATTCAGAGATAGAGAAAGCACTGCAGATGCTGTCCGGATATGCCCTATCTACACTCGGAAGAGCTTTTTTGGAGTTATAGAAGTCCAAATGGAGCGATCTCAATGGCTATGGAAATCTTACTTCTAGAGATTTTCAGCAATATATAATAGTCCATACTTTGCTTCGGATTAGAAGCCCCAAAACTGGCGTCCAACGCCAGCTTCCTGCCCCCTTCCGAGCGTCCAGCTTCCAAAAGCAAAGATCAGCATCCAAATGCCCAGAGAGGACCCCCTAGCTAGCTTTTCACGCCCTAGGAGCCTCATAGCATCTGGATCTCATCAAAGCTCAGCCCAAACACTCACAAAGTGGGCCCAGAAGTGAATTTTGGCACTAAAAAGACTATTTTACCCTTACTAGTCATCTGTTTAGTATTTAAAGTGTAGTTTTACATAATCACGCATACAGATCTAGACTTTTACATCACTTTTACCATCATACACATTTTACCATTATTTTTCACATCAGTATGAGTTTCTAAACCTCCTAGGTTGAGGGGAGGAGCCCTGCTGAATCCTATGAATTAATAAAAGTACTACTGTTTCTCTACGATCTGTGTTTGATTAATTCTAATATGTATATTCATACTTCATTGTGGTGAATAAGATGACCTAACAAATTAGCTCTGTTTATCATATTAAGATGAACGTGCCTGACAAACACCCGCGTCTACTTGGGTTCAGAGTGCGTCTTTCACTAGACAATGACGAACCAACAGCTTGAATATACGTCTCTCAGACGGCTAATCCACGACTTCGTTGGTGACTTCTCAAGACATCAGTTCAATCAATTTCCAGGGAGATTAGGGTCTCTGTAGTAGAGGCTAGAACCCAAGGTGTAGTATTCTCTGATCCGGAAGATCCGACCTTGTCTGTGGCATTTTGAGTAGGATCATTAAGGAGAATGGACTGTACAAGCTTCACCCTCAATCAAAATGGATCCGCACTAAACCTGGGATTCAGATCTGGAGGAGCATTGGCGGCCTCTAAACCGGCATCAATCACATACAGCCTGCCATTGAAGAAATCACTCACAAGCAAAGGAAACAGTACTACCAGATTCAATTCAGAAGGACAAAGCAACTCCAACCCTTAACTATTCTCTTTTCATAGTTTACATGACTTCTGAGTTCTAATTACCCTGTTTAGTTAATCCCTTTATTTTTATACAATTAAAAATAACATACCAATATCTCCTACTCTTTCAGCTGCCTGACTAAGACCTGCAAGATAACCATAGATTGCTTCAAACCACAATCCTCGTGGGATCGACCCTGACTCGCTCAGGTATTACTTGGACGACCCAGTGCACTTGCTGATATAACAGTACGAAGGTGTGGGGATTCGTGCTACCAAAAACTGAAGGCACTAGGGTTCCCATTGCCCTGACTGGTGGCATTCTCAATGCTTACTTTGAGTGATCTTTGATGTGTGGGGGACGCCTTCTTGGGTTACGGAGGAGGATCTCCAGAAGTTACGCGATGAGGGCGCAGTTTGTGGAGGTGGCGAGGCGGAGAGCCAATACGGGATTTTGCTTCCCAGGGTGGATGAGAAGGTCTGCTATATAAACCCTGATTTTCCCTGAATCGCTGATTGGTTATAGGTTTATGAGAGTATGTTTACGCGGCTACGGGTGTGGCTTCCCTCCTCCCCATTTTTTCAGGCTCTATTGAATCATTGTTCTGTGGCGCCGTCTCAGCTGTATCCCAATAGTTGGGTGATAAACCCCAATTTTGTGGTTTATCTTGTGTTAAATTTAGCAGATTTTATCAACCTTTCTCAAATTTATTCAATGAAATAGCATGATTTTATAAATTTCTCCTAAATTGTGCTTAAGAGTGAAAACAAGCTTTTTATGCCCTTAATTTGCTAAATTTAATTCTCTTTAATTCCATTCGATGCCTTGATGTGTTTGTTTAGTGATTTCAGGCTTGGAAGGCAAAGATTGGATTGAAGAAGTGAAGAAAATGCATGCAAAAAGGAGAATTCATGAAGAAATGAGGATTTGTGGAAATCATGGCCACGCGCACGCATGAGGAAGGAAATTCACTAGGCGACGTGTACGCGTGACCCACACGTATGCGTGACACTTGTCACGTGACCTCATTAAAGGAACATGTTGGGGGCAATTTCTGGACTTGCTGGAGCCCAATCCAACTCATTTCTGAAGCTATTAGAGGCCAAATTCAAGAAGGATGAAGGGGGAGCAATTAGTGTAGTATAGGAATCATGCTTTAGGTTAGTTCTAGAGAGAGAAGCTCCCTCTTCTCTTTAGAAATTAGGCATTTTAGTTTAATTGTCTCTCAGATTTAGGTTTCAATTCTTGTTTTCATCTAGCTTCTTTTACATTTCCTTATTCTATTGCCTTAATTTCCTTAGTTTATCTTGTTAATTTCTCTTTTGAGCCAATTTTTATGTTCATGAACTCTTGTTACTTTTAATTTTATTTAATGTATTTTGATGTTTTATGTTTCTTTGATGTATGCTTGAGTTCTTGTTATTTTCTTTTTATGCACACCAAGTGTTTGATAAAATGCTTGGCTTAGTCTTAGAGTAGATTTTTGAGCATTCATGGCTTGGAAAGAGAAATTAAGTAATCTTGAGTCATTAATACCCAATTTGGATTGGTGATCTAAGGTTGTTAGTTAATCTTTTTTTCATTGACATTACTTAAGGATTGGGGTTAACTAGTGTTCATACCCTGGGTCGAGCTATCCGACCTGGGGAGATCGAAGACAAAGCAACCGACCTCTTCCGGTCAGCTTCCCTGACTTTTTCTCTAAAAGAGGTCAGCCAAATTGCTACAAAGGCCCAAGAAGGCCCAAATTAAAGGACATAGCCCAAAATCTAAAGGCAGCTACAACCTAGAAAGATAGAGGCGGTTCCCCAGAAGATGAAGATGACCTCACTTAAAGATAAAGATAAGATAACTAACTTATCTTATCTAGAAAGGTCAGCCCACACTACTATAAATACACTGGAGCACCCATGTATCACTCATACTCTGATTCTACTAAAAAAACCTGCCTAAAGCACGTGCTAACTTAAGCATCGGAGTCTCTTGCAGGTACCACCACCCTCCGGTGACGATGGATCAGCATAGCACCACCAAGTCCAACAAGTCGGACACGACAGCTCCGGCCACCGCTGCAGATCTCGTCCGAGATCGACCTACAGTTTCAGGTAACCCTTGGAACATTGGCGCTGTTGCCGGGGAGCCTGGAAGTCATCCCTTCACCATGGCAGACGACCATGACAATGACCACGACTTTGGTTTGGTGGATAGAACACCAAATAAAAATGCGGACGCCACATCAAAAGATTTTCCTCAAAACAAGGGGATAAACAACCCTCCAATCCAAACACAGAAATCTTGGAAGCTATCCGAGAACAGCAAGAACGCCTCAAACAGCTCGAACAAGAGGCTGAACACCAGCGAGAAGCTGAAAGAGACCTCCGTAGAGAAACCAGGCGACGACGAGATCTAGAGGATAAGCTTCTAAAGCTCGAAGCCGACCTCAGGAACAGAACTACTCACTCCAACCATGAGGATAAATCTCACAAGGACCAAGACCCCTTCAGCAAAGAGATCATGAAAGCTAAAGTTCTAAAAGATTTTAAAGTTCTCGACATGACGTCATACGATGGTACCTCGGATCCCAGCCATTATCTCAGCAATTTCAGGAGCAGAATGTATCTCACCGACGCCTCGGATGCCATTCGATGCAAAGCCTTCCCGACAACCCTAACAAAAACAGCCTTAAAATGGTTCGACAATTTGCCTCCCAGGTCCATCACAAGTTTTGACGACCTAGCCAAAAAGTTCCTTGCCAGATTCTCCATTCAAAAGGACAAAGCCAAACACGCCCCGAGCCTGTTAGGGATCAAGCAAGGAGAACAAGAAAGTCTCCGCAACTTCATGGAAAGATTCAACAAAGCATGTCTGGACATACAAAGTCTGCCAACAGAGGCAGCTATCATGGGTCTCATCAATGGCCTTAGAGAAGGGTCTTTTAGCCACTCCATATCAAAAAAGCATCCGATGTCCTTAAACAAGGTACAAGAACGACAGAAAAGTACATTAACATGGAGGAAAACTCACGACTAGGAGAGACATCAAAATCTGGATTCTCCTACCCATCTAGGGACAAGGACAAAGAATCCAAGAAGAAAGAAGACCAGCCCAGTGGGAAGCCAAGAAAGTACCACAACTACACTCCACTTCGGGTGTCCCTTGTAGATGTTTACCGAGAAATATGCAACACTAAAAAGATCCCTCCACCTCGTCCAATCAAAAGCAAAAAAGGAGGGGAAAATCGGACAGAGTACTGTGAGTACCACCGAATTTATGGACATCCCACCAATGAATGCTTCGACCTGAAGAATGTAATAGAGAAATTGGCTAGAGAAGGTCGACTAGATCGGTACTTAGCTAACAAGATGGAGGAACCAAGAAAAAGGAGAAGGGATGAAGAGGTCGGGCGAACAGAACGACCATCTCACACTCCCGAGAGACATGTCCACATGATAAACGGAGGATTCACAGGAGGAGGAATCTCTAAATCATCTCGGAAAAGACACCTTAAGGAAGTATATCATGTCAGAAAAGGAGAGAGATCAATCGACCTCCCTACAATTACCTTTACTAAAGAAGATGCAACAGGTGTCATCCCGGGACATGATGATCCCATGGTCATTACTATCATATTGGCCAATGTTAATTTTCACAGAACATTAGTGGATCAAGGAAGCTCCACAGACATCTTGTTCAAATCTGCCTTCGACAAACTCGGCCTACAAGAAAAAGAGCTCAGAGCATATCCGAATAGCTTATTTGGGCTAGGAGATACACCAATCCAACAACTTGGATATATCTCGACACATACAACCTTCGGAAAAGGAACCCGGTCAAGGACACTCAACATAGATTATATAGTAGTCGACGTGAGCTCAGCCTACAATGCCCTAATAGGTCGGACAACATTAAACCAGCTCGCTGTAGTACTTTCAACTCCACATCTGTGTATGAAGTTCCCAGCTTTAGAAGGGTTCGCAACAATAAAAGGAGACCAAAAAATTGCGCGACGCTGATACAATAAGAGTTTGAACCTCAAAGGCAACCCCAAAGGAGAGGAAGTCAACACCATTGAGAATTCGAGTTCGCGAGGAATTCCGCCCACAACTGATGGTGACCCAAGGGTGTATTGGTAAAGATTTTCCTCAATAAAACTGCGTTGCAAGTATAGCTCTACCAACAACAATCCTCGGGCATCAAATTTAGAAGAGGGATTTGGTTGTCACAAGTTCAACCCCAATAGAAATAACCGAAGTATTCAAACCTCGGGTCATCTCACAAGGAATGGGCAAACATGTGCTTCAACATTGGTTAGAAATCCGGGGTTGTGAGTTATGAGCATAAAAATAAATGGGAATCTTAACAAGCAAATAATCTTATATTGCAAGAAGCTAATTCAATCAACTAAGCAAGATATGAGTGATTTCAAACTAACAAAGTAACATTCAATATGATTCTATTCTAAGCTAAACAAGCAACTATAACTAAGGCAAGTAATTGGGGATTTTGGTTTCCAAGTATGAATAATAAAAGCAACTCTTGGCTAGGCATGGGAATTGGGGTCACCATCCTTGTCTAATAACCATATCATGATAATTATGAGGAACCAAACTCATTAAGTCTACTTCTATACTTGAAGTACATCAAATGGTTTGGTCAACATCAATCCATAAGTTCTAACCTCACTACTAATTGACTTAGGAGAAGGTTAGCGTCAATGGTTATCAAATTGACCACTAAGGGCTCCCAATCAAATCCATTAGACCCAATGACTCAAGTTTACCCAATTCCCTTGGCCTAGGCCAAGAGTAAAGAAAACTACTCCATAATCAAAGTAAACATTTCATCAAACACATGGTAAGCATTAACAAACGACATGTTCAAAATAGCAATTAAATTGAAATCAACAAGTACCCACTAACAATTGTCAACATACAATCATCCAAACAACACAATTAAACATAGAAATCATCAATATAATATCAACAAGCCAAGATTCACAACATTCATGAAATGGGTATAAAATGACAATTGACAAGAATTCATAAAACTATCACAAGATATAAGCAAAATTATACTAGGAAATTCAAATTGAACAATTAAAACTAGTAATTAACAAGATCCAATTCACAATTCAACAAGGGAAGATCAAATTAAAACTAGATCTAGAGAGGAACAAGGGTTTCTCTCTCTAGAAGAAGAAAGAACCAAAAACTAGCTAAAAATTGTGTCTTAGTGTAAAATGGTTGATCCCCCCTTTTTCCCCTAGCATTCTTGGGTCTTTTCCATGCAGAAACAGCTTGAAATTGGGCCTGATGAGCCTCAGAAATCGCCAGGCACGATTTCCTTTAATGAGGTCACGTGCAGCTTCCCACGCGTGCGCGCCAAGTGCGCGTGTGCGTCGATAGGAATCTTCTGATCCGCGCGGATGCATCCATCCTTGCGCGCCGCTTCCAGCCAACCTCATCCACGTGTGCGCGTGGAGTGCGTGGGCGCGCCAATGCTACTTTTTCTAAAATTTCAAGTCTTCATGTTCCTCCCTTTTGTACATGCTTTCTTTCTCTCTTCTAGGCCATTCCTACCCTATAATTCCTGAAATCACTCAACAAATACATCACGGCATCGAATGGCAATAGAAGAGGATTAAAATATGGAAATTTTGAGGCAAAATAAGCATGTTTTTTTATCATGGGGAAATATTAGGAAGTGAACACAAAACCATGCATTTCTTGTGAATAAGTGTGAGAAATATTGACAAAAATCCCCCAAATTCTACACAATATAAACCACAAAATTGGGGTTTATCAACAACCTGACGGCAAAATGGAAGACGTCCAAATTGGTGATGATTAGGACAAAATAACAAATATTGGGGGAACCTTGAAAAGAGACCTAAAGGAGTCTCTGATACAGCTCCTAAAGGAGAACGTTGATCTCTTTTCATGGAAGGCCGCAGACATGCCCGGCATAGATCCCAAACTAATGTGCTATAAACTGGCGGTATACCCAGGATCTCGGCCAGTGCAGCAGAAGCATAGGAAGGTCGGGCCAGAAAAGTCCGAAGCTGTGGAAGAGCAGGTGCAAGCCTTACTGAAGGCAGGATTTATAAGAGAAGTCAAATACCCATTATGGCTAGCCAATGTTGTCTTGGTAAAAAAGTCAAATGGGAAGTGGCGAATGTGTACTGACTACACCGACCTCAATAAAGCTTGCCCAAAAGATCCATACCCACTACCAAGTATAGACGCTCTCGTAGATGCATCTTCGGGATACAAGTACCTCTCCTTCATGGATGCTTATTCAGGATACAACCAAATCCCAATGTATCCACCTGACCAGGAAAAGACCTCGTTCCTAACTCCCAAATCAAATTACTGCTACATCGTTATGCCGTTCGGACTCAAGAACGCAGGAGCTACCTACCAAAGATTAATGAATAAAGTCTTCGCAGAGCACATCGGGAAACTGATGGAGGTTTATGTCAACGATATGCTGGTAAAAACACAAAGTGAGGAATCCTTGTTGACCGACCTCGCAAAAGTGTTCGACACCATCAGAAAGCATGGTATGCGGCTTAATCTTGCAAAATGTACCTTCGCGGTAGAAGCTGGAAAATTCCTGGGCTTCATGCTCACACAGAAAGGAATTGAGGCAAACCCAGATAAATGCCGGGCTATACTCAACATGAAAAGTCTGACATGCGTTAAAAAAGTACAACAGCTCAACGGAAAACTGGCAGCTCTGTCCAGGTTCTTAGCCGGTTCAGCCATCAGATCCCTCCCCTTTTATGCCACATTAAGGGAGGGAAAGAGGTTTGAATGAACTGAAGAATGCGAAAAAGCTTTCCAAAATTTCAAGAGTTTCTTGGGGCAACCACCCGTTCTTACCCGACCATAGGAGGGAGAAGCACTCATACTATACCTGGCAGTAGAAAATCGGCCGATAGCTTCAGCACTAGTTAGAGAAGATGAAAGCGGGCAACAACCCATCTACTTCATCAGCAAAGCCCTACAAGGGGCCAAGCCAAACTATCAAAAGATAGAGAGGTTCACCTACGCCCTCATACTCACCTCCTGATGACTTCGCCCATACTTTCAAGCACACACTATCAAGGTTCAGACTAGTAAGCCCATAAAAGGCATTCTACAGAAGACAGACTTAGCTGGGAGAATGCTGCAGTAGGCAGTCGAGATGTCTGAATTCGATTTGCAATATGAAGCTCGGACTGCAATCAAATCACAGTATCTGACCGACTTCATTGCTGAGTACACTGATACCCCGGGAACTCCCACAAAATGGAATCTCTACGTGGACGGATCCTCAAACAAAGCTGGGAGTGGGGCAGGAGTAATAATAGAAAGTGATCAGAGAACCCAAATCAAACTCTCGCTAAAGTTCGAATTCCCTACTTCAAATAATCAGGCTGAATACGAAGCATTACTGGCTGGTTTGAGGCTGGCTAAGGAGGTAGGAGTTTAAAAACTCACCATCTTCAGTGATTCTCAAATAGTTACCTCACAAATAGAAAGGAAGTACCAAGCTAAAGACCCCAACATGAAGAAATATCTGGACAAGACAAGAGAACAGCTCGGACAACACAGAGAATACGAGATCCAACATATACCTCGAGAACAGAATGCTCGAGCAGATGCACTCTCAAAACTAGCCAGCACCAAACTAGGGGGTAATAATAGAAGCCTCGTCCAGGAAATATTACAAAGCCCATCAATCTTAGAGGAAGAAAAGGTCCTAACCATATCAGGTCAGGATCAGGGATGGATGATCCCCATAATCAAATACCTCAAAACGGAAACACTCCCCACAGACAAGAAAGAGGCAAATCGTCTAAGACGAGAAGCACAATACTACACCATGATGGGCGACATCTTATACAGGAGAGGGTTCTCAACACCCCTCCTGAAATGCGTATCATCCTCCAATACAAAAGAAGTCATGGAAGAAGTAAACAGTGGCATATGTGGTAACCACTTGGGGGCACGAGCTCTTTCCAAAAAGGTACTCCGAGCTGGATTCTTCTGGCTGACCTTGCAAAACGAAGCAACAGAGTTCATCAAGACATTTCCACCATGTCAAAAGTATGCTAACTTCCACATCGCCCCACCAGAAGAACTCATCAGTGTAACATCACCCTGGCCGTTTGCAAAATGGGGGTTAGACCTCCTCGGATCCTTTCCCCAAAGATTGGGACAAGTAAAATTCCTCATTGTAAGGGTAGACTATTTCACAAAATAGATTGAGGCAGAGCCCCTAGCCAATGCTACTGCTCAAAGAAGTCAGAAATTTCTATACAGGAACATCATTACGAGGTTTGGAGTCCCTTACTCCATTACCACAGATAATGGTACGCAATTTACTTATACAGACTTTAGGAACTTGGTAGCCAACTTGAAAATAAAGCACCAATTCACATCCGTAGAACACCCACAAGCCAACGGACAGGCAGAAGCCGCCAACAAAGTCATACTAGCCGGGTTAAAACGGAGACTATAGGACGCAAAGGGAGCTTGGGCAGAAGAGCTCCCACAAGTCCTATGGGCATATCGGACGACTCCGCACTCCACCATAGGAGAATCACCCTTCCGACTTGCTTACGGAATGGAGGCAATGATCCCAGTGGAGATAGAGGAAGGATCCCCCAGAACAATCCTCTACAATGAAGAAGTCAACTCCCAAAACCAAAGGGAAGATCTCGACCTACTACCCGAGGTCCGAGAAAGAGCTCGGATTAAAGAGGAAGCACTAAAGCGTCGAATGGCCTCAAGGTATAATCGGAGAGTAGTCCAGCAAAGCTTTGCCAACAATGATCTCATCTTAATCCGAAATGACATCGGAGCAGGTCAATAAGGAGAGGGGAAGCTAGCAGCAAACTGGAAAGGACCTTACCGAGTTATAGAGGTACTGGGAAAAGGCTACTACAAGGTATCTGACCTAGAGGGGCGAGAGCTACCAAGGTCATGGCATGCCTATAACCTAAGGAGGTACTATAGTTAGAAAGTAATAAAGATTTTAGGTTAAGGTACACTCTTTTTCCTAAAAAGGTTTTTTAATGAGACACCAAGCCAAGATCTATAAAATTGACCGATTTAGAAGGGTAAGTACTTATATGTATATACTCTTGTTTATTTTATATTTTTTCTACTTGAATAAAGCTTTTCAGAATCCATAAAAAAGTTATCTACCTAGACGTATTAATCTGAGTGCAAGAATTCACCGTCTGAATACGACAAGGTCAGCAAGATGAAAACCAAATTCATCATCCGATCACGACAAAATTGGCAAGATGAGAACCAAACTCATCACCCGATTACAACGAAGTCGGCAAGGTGAAAGCAACAAAAAATAGATTAATGCAAGAAGTTATAAAAAGTAATCCATAAAAAGTCGCCTGACAAGACCTGGCTAAAAATGGACTACTAAAAATTACTTAAGAAGTACCGACACAGAAGTCGGACAAAGGCAATCAACAAAAGTTATAAAAAGCAATCCATAAAAAGTGACTTGACGGGGTCTTACTAAAAATGGATTACTAAAAATAATTTACGAAGGTTCGACAAGAAGAAGTCGGACTAAACCGAACAAAGCGACAAAAGTTATAAAAAGTAATCTATAGAAAGAGACCTGACGAGGTCTGAGTAAAAATGGATTACTAAAAATAACTTACGAAAGTTCGACAAGAAGAACTCGGACTAAACCGAGCAAAGCGAAAAAGGTTATAAAAAGTAATCCATAGAAGAGACCTGGCGAGGTCCGAGTAAAAATGGATTACTAAAAATAACTTAAGAGGGTTCGACAAGAAGAAGTCAGACAAAACCAACCAATAAAAGCGGCATCTCAAACCGACAAAGTTGACCATCTAAAAGCATACGTCGCTTTGCCCGAAGAGCCACGGCTCCACAATAAGGCTATCAAAATTGTTCAAAGACTAACTAAAAAGGTTCTGCCAGAGTACTAAAAGGTTGTCGAGCAAATTAGACCCAAGGGTCATCTCGCCCAATTAGAGGACAGATAAAAAGATCTAAATCAAAAAGAGGTCGGACAAGAAGATTGCCAACACTCTATAAAGATCTACAAAATTTGCAAAGGTTGCCAAAAAACAATCAGCATATCAAAAGAAACACAGCAATCATCAAAAAGTCTCAGAGGCAACCTGGAGGAGGACCTCAAGAATTCAAAAGTACTTTGTTTTCCTACGGAAAGTTGCATAGAAGCAACTAGCAGTCAAAGAAACCAAGTTATAAACGAAGTTACAAAAACCAGAGTTTAAAAAATCCCACAAGTCGGGCTGTGGAGATAAAATCACATAAATCACAAGGGGTGCAAAGTTTTCCCAGTAGCAGCATCAGTGGTAGAGGGAGGAGGAATGATATTAACAGGGACGGCGTCCACGGTTCCATCCTCACGGTTAAGAATTTCACAATCCAGATCAGGCTGGGGAGGGTCGACCTCAGCAGAAGGATTTAAAGAAGTCGTGGTAGCAGAAGCTTTGGCTAACAGGACAGGAAGAGGCTCGTCATCTTCATCATCTGGAGCAGGCACTATCTTGCCCTCCTCCACAATGTTGTCCAGACTAAAGAGCGTCAGGTCAAGTTCAGGAGCAAGAACTCGGACCTGAGCCTTTAGATTTTCATACGCGTCCATCACATTATCTACAAGATGGCTCTGGAGATCAGCATAATCCACAAGAGCATTTTCAAGCCTCCCCCTCAGCTCCAACACCTCCGCATAAGTGCGGGTGTAACTCTCCTTATGCTTTTTTGCCATCTCCTCTGCCAAATTTGCAGCTGCCTCAGCCCTGACGGCCCTCGACTTCTCCTTCTCCAAACCTAATTCTAGCTTAATAACCCTGGCGTCAAGCTTGTCCTTCAAACCGTTAATCCTATCAAATTCCGACTTTGCATCTTCCAAAGACTCCTTAGTTGCATGAACTGGGGAACCCTGGATAGTTCGAGACAAAGCTGCATCCATATGGGCCATCTAAATGCTACTACTAGTGATAAAATTCAAATGACGAAGAATGGACACATCGTCCATGGGAAGTCGACCAAAGGGGGCAATCTGGTTATCAACAAACCCCACCGCATCAAAATCTGGGGCATCCAAGTCAAAAGGCTCAACATTTTTTTGTTTTTTAGGAGGAGGACCAGTAGTAGGAGAGGAGGCAGCACCAGTAGATGGTCGAGCTAGGTCAGAAGGAACAAGTCAGACCTGAGGGGTCAGAATAACCTTCCTCGGTCCAGAAGCACTTGATGCCGGGTTCTTGGGAGGAACCTGAGAAGACTCTCCCTCTGCATTCTTGGCCGAGATATTGGAGGCAGTCGTCGCCTTTTTAGCTCGGCGATAGGCCTTCATGGAATCTACAGACTTCACCATCTCTGAAATAGGAAAACAAAATCATAATTAAGAAGGGGATAGATCGGCAAATAAACAAACAAACAAAGAAAAGCTACAAATAAAGTCGACAACTACCCAATTCAGTCTGAAGAAGAGAAGGGTCTCCTAAAAACTTCTTCGTCTCAAGATGGGGAGGCTCTCCCTAAATTTCCTCCAACACATTCACAAAGGCCTTTCCGACCTCATCAAGACTATTCCAGGAATACCTGATGTGTGGAAAACAATCCAACACGAAACTCACCGGCAAGTGGACCGGGTCGCATCAAGTAATAATAACTCACATGAGTGAGGTCGATCCCACAGGGATTGAAGGATTGAGCAATTTTAGTTAGGTGGTTGATTTAGTCAAGCGAACAAGAGTTGATTTGAGTGATTTGTATCCAACAGAAGCTAAATTGCATGAAATATAAAGGGAGAGGGATAATTGACAAGAATTTAAAGTGAAGAAGAATTAAAAGAGCTGAATCTTAAAGTGCAAGTAATATAAATTGCAGAAACTTAGATTGCAAGAAACGTAAATAACTGAAACTTAAAGTGCAAGAAATATAAATGGCTTGAATCATAAAAGGAATTGGGAGTTGGGAGTACAGAAATTAAACAAGCAGAAGTAAATGACAATTAACAGAGAAATAGAAGGTGAATTGAGATGCAGCAGATCTGAACAAGAAAGGAAGAATTGCTTGAGGAACCAAACAAAAAGTGAAATGTAGCTCAATTGCAATAACTAAAAGAAAGTTGAAGATCTCAGGGGTGGAGGAGACTAGAAAATAAGTCTAGATCTCAAGTCCTTCCTTGATCCAACAAGAACAATTGCAAAAGAAGTGGAAGAGTAAATTGCAGAAGAAGTAGAGGATGAAAGCAGTAAATAGAATTTGGATTCAAATCACAGTTTCTAGAATTATGCAGAAAAACAAACAAAGAGATCTCAAGGTGAGATTGAAATAGAATTTCTTCAATTCTCCACCCAAGATCTAAGACAAGAAGTAGAGATTGCAGAAGTAAGAACAAGGAAGAAGAGAGATCAATTCTCCTTCCCAATTCTCAGAGATCCAAAGTAACAATTCATAAGAAAGTTAAAAATAAAAAATTCTCAAAATGAAGGTAAAAGTCCTATCTAAATCAAACTTGCTTCTATTTATACACTTCCTATTTTTGGATTTTAGAATTTGGAGTGGGCTTTTTAATTTGGGGAAGAATTGAATTGATTTGGATTTTTAATTGAATTTTCAGCCCATGTGTTGCTCCCAGGATCAAGCTCGGTTCATGGGGAGAGCTGAGCTTCAATGTGATTATTCCACTTCAATTGCATTTCAGCCCATGTGTCGCTCCCAGGGTCAAGCTCGGTTCATGGGGAGAGCTGAGCTTTGGTGTTGCTTGTGTGTTGCGCACCAAGCCTTCCCTGCCATGCCAAATTGCTCACATCACACTCCCTGACCGTGTCACACTCGCGCAGGACATGCTTCATGTGGCAAGGGAAGTAGCGCTCAGCTCTTGGCAAGAGCTGAGCTTGCTCCTTGTCTTTGGTGAGGTCTCAAGTTCGAAACCTTGGTGAGGCAATTGAGTGCCCAAATTTTGTGAAGGAAGACAAGGCTAGCGCATGCCTTGAGTGGGAGCTCCTTGGTTCGAAACCTGGTGAGTTCAAACAAGCCAATTTTGTCTTGTTTTTCTTGCAAAGTAGCGCTACACCCTTCCCTTGGGTCATGGGTTCGAAACTTGTGGCATGCATTAGCAAACTCTTTTCTTTGAATTTTTCCTGGAGGATGGTCGATAAAGCTCTTGGCAAGAGCTGAGTTTTGAAACTTTGCCTTGCTCCCTCCTTTGGTTGTAGTGCTCGGTTCTTGGCAAGAGCTGAGGTTTCCCTTTGCTTTGCCTTTGGCCTTGGAGTAGCGCTCCTTGTAAGAGCTCTAGGCTCTTGGCAAGAGCTTTGGGCTCTTGGCAAGAGCTTTGGGCTCTTGGCAAGAGCTTTGGGCTCTTGCTCCTTGTGTTGTGCCACGCTTTTCTCTTCCTTTGGCTACACTTTTGGGCACGCTCCTTAGGTCACGCTTTTTTTATTTTTTTTTTCTTTTCTTCACTTACAAATAATCAATACAACCAATCAAAGTATCACCAAATTCACAAGGTTTAAAATTCATTTAAAAATCAATTAATTTTTGCTTAAACCTCATAATTTTGTATCAATTAAAGGGTGGTTGATTGATTCAATAAAACCATGTAATTCCACTCCAAATTACTTACTTACAATGCAAGCAAGTGCATAAAACCTAATGAAACAAGTGAAAAATGCTTGAAAAGCTAGCATAAGATGACTTGTCATCACAACACCAAACTTAAAACTTGCTTGTCCCCAAGCAAGCACTAATCATAAGAGAAAATGAAATGAAGCAGAGAAGTGTGCATGTCCTTATTTAGCAGATAGTTGAACTTGGTTCATGGGGTTTTATGCAGACAATGGTAGCTCATTTATTACTTGCTGCTATATAAACAATGTTTCCTCAAAGGTTCACTAAGGTTGCTGCTACAATGCTTTACTTTTTGCTTAATCCCTTGCTAGATTTTCCTTCTTTATTTTGCTTAGAGAGCTTATTACTTATTGAAGGCTTGGTGGCAAATGTTGCAGCAGCCTTTTGGCTTAATTTTGCTCAACATTTCTTCACCACAGACATATGGCTCACCTTTTTCTTCCTATGATCATTGATGCCCAGCATCTCTTTGGATAACTAAGTGTTTTGTAGCTAGGTTGCTCTTTATTGTGGAATTTCACTTGGCAATCCCAAATCAGTTGATCTAAGTGGCCAAGTTTTGAAATACTCCTTAGAACTTACTTGTCCAAGCATATCCTAGTACAAAAACACCACAGACATGTGTCCTAGGTTCCAAGCTATTGGTGTTTAGCCTTATTGTTTGTTTCTTTGCCAATTCTTGGCTTTTCTTTTTTTTTTCTTTTTGTTTTGCTTCATTCTCAAGGGACTTTCATTAATTGAAAGATTATAGCAGCAAACTAGCTTAGGCTTCAAGGAACATGTCATTATGCAGCATTTATTTTGTGAGCTAACAATTGGATCAAACAAATACCACCACTAACTTTCATCCTAACTTTTGCAACATTGAACATTTACTTTTCTAACTCAAATATCTTTCTTTTATTCAAACAGCAAGGAGACAAAACAAAATTTAAGCAAATGAAGGATGACAAGATTATGCAGATCACTTTCAAGCTAATTACTCAAAACAAAAATGCAGAACAAAGAGCAATTGGAGGCATATCATGTTTCAGACATACATCTTCCTTATTTAATTTGAAATTATGAAAGAACTTCACCACCTTCTAGTTGTTATGTTCCTGGTTTTTGCTTGATTCTCCCTTCCTCTTCTTTCTATTCCAGAGCTTGGAATAGTCCTGAGATTCTTCACCAGGGCATCTTCTATCCCAGATAGAGTCTGTCAAACCTATGAGTCCAGTCTCCTCTAATCTAGACCACATACGATCTGCATTCTTCTGAGTTCTTGCTCTCTGACGGTTCACTAACTCCTGGTATTGCTCTTATGGTTTGATTTGTGGTTCCAATGCTGGCATGCAATGGGTTAGATAATCCAACTTTGCTTGAGTGTCTTCATCATACTCTATTCTATCTACATGCTATTCTTCCACTGATATAAGTTGTGAGTATACTCCCCATACTTGGCTTGGGTCAGGAACATTTTGTCATATGACTCTTTAAGATTTGTTGTTTGTTCTCTTTGCCCCTCAAGAACCTTTGTTTGGAATTCTTGTTGTTGAGCCATCATTTGTTGCTGCCAGCTCTCTTGTCTCTCCTCTATTCTGTGCTGCCAAGCTTCATTTTGCTCTCTATCCTTTAAATATTGCTCCCGGTGCTCTAGATATTGCTCTTGTTATTGCAAATATAGCTCTTGTTGCCTTGAATACTGCTCTTGTGCTCTCACATTTTGTTGTGATATTTCCTCAAGAGCTCTTTGCAATTGACTCATGTCTATGGCACCAAGAGTTTCCTCTTCCTCTATTTGTGGTCTTCTTCTTCTTTGGGGTTCTTCTTCTTGATCATCATCTTCAATAATGCCATCCATGCTTCCTTTTGTGATTCCCTTTCCCTTTTTTACTTTCTCCATGTCCTCATCTTCAAAGATCACTCCAGCTTTGTTACATAGCCTTAGAATGGTGCTTGGATGACTAAGCCTACTTGATTTGTTTGTGCTTTCAACCATCTCTTGAATACTGTCGGCTATGAGTTGCACTAGGTTGATTTCTCTTCCATGTAGGATACAGTATACCAAAACTGCACGCTTGACTATGACAGCTGAGGTGTTTCCTGTAGGAAGTATAGATCTTTTTACTATCTCATACCACCCCTTGGCTTCAGGGGTGAGATTTACTCTTTTCAAGTAACTTGGAACTCCTTTTGAATCTCTTTCCCAATCTATGCCTTCTAAACATATCCCCTGTAAGATCTCATCGGGGTCGTTCTCTCCTTGCATTCTGGCCTCATAGCTAGGCTCTTCATAAGTTATGGTTCTTAACTTCAGGGACCTTGCGATTGATGATGGACTAAAATCCACTTTAACCCCTCTGACATAACTCTTGTAAGGGGCACTGTTTTCGCTCTCTTTCACAGCATTTGCATAAAATTCCCTGATCATGATTGCACTAATGTTAGTGAAAGGATCGCATAGAAGCTCCCACCTTCTTTCCTTAGTGATTTGCCTCATGATGGGGTACTCCCCTTCCCTCAGCTCGAAGCCCATCTCATGAATGATATGCTTTGTTTTCATGAGCCTATGATATTTTTTTTCATGAAACTGAGATCTAAATTTCCTTGTATCATAGGATGGGGGTTCGGTCACCATTGGTTCCTTTCCCTGTCTTCTCCTTGGACTTGATGAGGCCATAAATTCAAATAGAGGAAAGAAGCAAGGATGAATTTGTGGTTGATTGAGGCACGGTTTTGTAGTGCAAAGAGGATGAAGAAAGGAATGTTGATGTTGAGTGGGGAACGGGACGTGTTTTGGGTATGCACAAGGTAGAGCAAATGCTTATAATTGTGAGGAGGGCTTGTAGGAATATGTGATGCAAGAAATGTCCCAACCTATTTATAGGCAAGGCATTAAAGCTTTGGACAAAAATACACTTGAAGAGGGGTTTCAATTGAAGGCATGAAGGGTGAAAATTGAGCTAAGTATGGTGGAAGGCTCATGAGATGGACGGTCTGCATGCTTTGTTGAAGATTGACAAGGATTCTCTCCTCATTGGTTGCATGCATTTCGGTGTCCAAGGGTGCATGCATGCAGATTTTGTTTTCCAAGGGGCACGCTTCTCTAAGCACATGTGATCACTTCTCACTTGACTTGTCATAGCCGTGACTCCCTTTTCTTGTCATTTTCTCAATCTTCTTTTTCCTATTCAACCAAATTAACAAAAGGGTGAGTCTTAGGAAAAAAATAGCACGGTGATGTGGTGATGGGTATTTAAACTATTAATCATGTTCTTTATTCATAAACAACCAATTGTGTTCCTTAGATAATGAACCAAGATTTGGTGAACACCAAACTTGTCCATTGCTAAGGAGTCAATATAAAATGCACATATTCCATCACAATTGGTATATTATTCATAAAGCACATTTTATTTCCTACCATGAATTCCTAAAATGAAAACCATGTATGATCCATTCATGCATGACTTTGATTTCATGAATAGAAATTAATTTTTTTAAAAATTAATGCATGTGTAGACACCAAACTTAATGTTTGGTCGTATTCTTTATCACAATGATTGAGCATATAGTCTAAGAAAGCTTGAAAAGCCAATCTGGAGTGCCTTTAGGCACACCAAACTTAGAAGTCTAACATATGCTCCAAAATTGTGTATGCAGCTATCAGGTAAGTTCATGAGAGCTCAAATTCATGCTAGAATGATTATAGATTATTGAATTCAAAGACAAGGCAGAAATCTTAGATCATGGGTTGCCTCCGATGGAGCACTCTTTTATTGTCACTAGCTTGACATTGCTCTCTTATTAGGGTGGTTGCTGACTGTAGTGTCTCAGCTTGTCTCCCCTCACTGTGATCTTCCTTTTAGTGCCTTGATGCTCAATTTCAGCATGCTCTAGTGAGAGTATTTTGCTGACAGTGTAGTAGTCATCAGCTTGTTGGCTTGCCCCCAGTTGTTGGTAGATTAACTGCACTTTATCCCCTTTTTGGAATCCCTCAGTTGGGATCTTTTTGTTCTTCCATCCCTTTTTAACCATTTTCTTGCTTTTCTTCTTTCTGTGTGTGGATCCTTCCCCTTTTTTGGCAAAGGACTGCATCATTGGACTTTCCTTCCCAGTAGCTAACACTTCAATTTCTTCTTGTTTTCCTTCATCATTCTGCACAGTTTCATTCTCTTTCTGCCTTGCTGTGTCGTTTGTTTCTTGCTCCGGAAGGTAACCAATGATTGTCTTATTTGTTTTCTTCTTCCATTGCAAGTATCCTTTATCAATCTCCATGCAGTTCCTCTTTTCACCAAAGTGTTGTGTTTCTGGAAAGACATTTAAGGTGATGCTTTCATTGTGCATTCTGAGGGTCAGCTCTCCTTGCTCCACATCTATAATGGCCCTTGCTGTGGCCAAGAATGGCCTTCCCAGTATAATGGAATCACCTCCCTCTTCATCTGAGTCTAAGATCACAAAATCTGCAGGAAATATGAATTTGTCTACCTTAACTAGAAGGTTTTCAATCACACCCCTGGGACATATCACTGACTTGTCCACCAATTCTAAAGACATATGTACTGCCTTCACTTCCTCTATGCACAGCTTCTTCACCAAAGAAGAGGGCATTAGATTGATACTCGCCCCTAAATCACACATTTCCTTGTTGATAATCATACTGCCAATGGTACAAGGCCAAAAAAAAAACTTCCAGGGTCTTCAAGTTTTGGGGGAAGCCCCTTCTGGATTAATGCACTGTATTCTTCAGTGAGCAATATAGTTTCATTCCCATGCCAGCTTCTCTTTTTGTTAATAAGCTCCTTTAAAAACTTGGCATATAGGGGCATTTGCTCTAATACCTCAGCCAGGGGGATGTTGATCTCCAATTTCTTGAAGACTTCAAGAAATTTAGGGAAGTGTTGCTCCTTAGTCTCCTTATTGAACCTTTGCGGATATGGTAATGGAGGTGTGAAGTTCACTCCCTGCCTTTGTTCCTTGGTTGGTTCTTCCATTGCTTCCTTCTCTTTTCTTGAGATTTGTGGCTGGTCTTCCTTTTCTTTGAGCTTCTCTGAAGTTTGCTTGCTTGCTGTTACTTCTTTGTTGCTAGCTTCCTCTTTTTCAGCTTGCTTCTTGTCATTTTCCTTTGACTTCTTGGTTGCTCCTTCATCTTTCACCAAGATCTTTCCACTCCTTAGCTGTATAGCTTTGCATTCTTCCTTCGGATTTGGAATTGTATCACTTGGGAGTGAGCTTGATGGTCTTTCAGTTACCACTTTCTTAGAAAGCTGTCCAATCTACCTCTCTATGTTTCTTATAGAAGCTTCATTGTTCTTGGTTATAAGTTCTTGCTGCTTCATCATTTTCTCCATCATCATCTCCAACTGGGAGATTTTCTGAGAGTCTTGTGGAATTTGTGGTTGGTTGTGAGCTGGTGAGGGTGAATGATGGTTGTTTAGGTTGGTGGTTTAGTTATTGGATGGATAATGGTTGGAGTTGGGGTAAGTGCTTTGGGGTTTTCTATATGGATTTTGGTTGTTATTCTGCTGGTTGTTATGGTTTGTGTTTTTTCAACTGTTTTGGTTTGAATTTCTTTGCCATGGCTGCAGATTCTGAGTGTGATTGTCTCCCCATCTGAGATTAGGGTGGTTCTTCCATGATGGATTGTAGGTGTCACCATAGACTTCACTTGCGCCAGAACTTTGGTTGTGCATATACTGGACTTGTTCCTGCTGCTGATCCTCTTGATTCTCTTTATTTGTCCCCCATGTGAGTGATGGTTGGCTTGTGTTTACTGCAGCAACTTGGAGGCTATCAATCCTTTTGGCCATTTGCTCAAATTGTTGCTGAATTTGCTGCTGCATCATTTTGTTTTGAGCTAGGATTGAGTCCACTCCTTCCAACCCCATCAATCCTTTCCTTTGTGATGGTTGGCGTTGCCTTTGGTAAGCAAAGAAATATTGGTTGTTAGCCACCATATCAATGAAATTTTGGGCCTCCTCTACGATTTTCATCAATTGTAAAGAGCCCCCTGTTGAGTGATCTAGTGCTTCCTGGGCTTTTAATGTCAAGCCTTCATAAAAATTCTGCAATATGTCCCATTCATTGAACATTTCAGGAGGACACTTCCTAATTAGAGCCTTGTATCTCTCCCATGCCTCATAAAGATGTTCAGCATCTATCTGTGTGAATGTTTGAACTTCAATCTTCAATCTAATAATCCTCTGAGGTGGGTAAAATTTGGCAAGGAACTTGCTCACTAGATCCTCCCAATTGTTGATGCTATCTCTCGGGAATGACTCTAACCATTGAGTGGCTTTGTCTCTGAGGGAAAATGGAAATAACAGCAGCTTGTATATATCTGGATGTACACCATTGGTTTTGACAGTATCACAAATCCTCAGAAAAGTGGATAAGTGTTGGTTTGGATCTTCAAGTGGTCCTCCTCCATAGGAGCAGTTGTTTTGAACCAAGGTGATAAGCTGTGGCTTCAGTTCAAAATTGTTTGCATTAACATTTGGGGTAAGAATGCTACTCCCACAATGTCTAGGATTTGCAAATGTATAGGAAGCCAAAACTCTTCTCTGTGGTGGATTATTGTTGTTGGCTACTCCTGCTGGTGGATTTGTTGGGTTTGTTGAGTGTTCCTCCATTTCTTGGAACTCTTCCTTTAATTCTTCCTCTCCAACAACACTTTTCCCTCTTGCTTCTCTTCTTAATCTCCTGAGAGTTCTTTCGTCTTGTTCACAAAAGGTGGGTATAGCTCCCCTTGTCCCTGACATACAAACCAAAATAAAAATCACACAAAACCATAAAAACCAGAAAAACTTCACTCTATTGCTAAAGTCAGGTTTTAGTTAGCTTGAGCAAAAATTCAAACAGTTAGTATGCTTAGTAAAAAGAAAAAAAACAGAAAAGAAAAAGTGCTTGATCTAGACCTCTACCTTCCTTAATCATTGTCAATCTAATCAATCCCCGGCAACGGCGCCAAAACTTGATGTGTGAAAAACGATCCAACACGAAACTCACCGGCAAGTGGACCGGGTCGCATCAAGTAATAATAACTCACATGAGTGAGGTCGATCCCACAGGGATTGAAGGATTGAGTAATTTTAGTTAGGTGGTTGATTTAGTCAAGCGAACAAGAGTTGATTTGAGTGATTTGTATCCAACAGAAGCTAAATTGCATGAAATACAAAGGGAGAGGGATAATTGACAAGAATTTAAAGTGCAGAAGAATTAAAAGAGCTGAATCTTAAAGTGCAAGTAATATAAATTGCAGAAACTTAGATTGCAAGAAACGTAAATAACTGAAACTTAAAGTGCAAGAAATGTAAATGGTTTGAATCATAAAAGAAATTGGGAGCTGGGAGTACAAAAATTAAACAAGCAGAAGTAAATGACAATTAACAGAGAAATAGAAGGTGAATTGAGATGGAACAGATCTGAACAAGAAAGGAAGAATTGCTTGAGGAACCAAACAAAAAGTGAAATGTAGCTCAATTGCAATAACTAAAAGAAAGTTGAAGATCTCAGGGGTAGAGGAGACTAGAAAACAAGTCTAGATCTCAAGTCCTTCCTTGATCCAACAAGAACAATTGCAAAAGAAGTGGAAGAGTAAATTACAGAAGAAGTAGAGGATGAAAGCAGTAAATAGAATTTGGATTCAAATCACAGTTTCTAGAATTATGCAGAAAAATAAACAAAGAGATCTCAAGGTGAGATTGAAACAGAATTTCTTCAATTCTCCACCCAAGATCCAAGACAAGAAGTAGAGAGTGCAGAAGCAAGAACAATGAAGATGAGAGATCAATTCTCCTTCCCAATTCTCAGAGATCCAAAGTAACAATTCACAAGAAAGTTAAAAATCAAAAATTCTAAAAATGAAGGTAAAAGTCTTATCTAAATCAAACTAGCTTCTATTTATACACTTCCTATTTTTGGATTTTAGAATTTGGAGTGGGCTTTTTAATTTGGTGAAGAATTGAATTGAATTGGATTTTTAATTGAATTTTCAGCCCATGTGTTACTCCCAGGATCAAGCTCGGTTCATGGGGAGAGCTGAGCTTCAATGTGATTATTCCACTTCAATTGTATTTCAGCCCATGTATTGCTCCCAGGGTCATGGGGAGAGCTGAGCTTTGGTGTTGCTTGTGTGTTGCGCACCAAGCCTTCCCTGCCGTGCCAAATTGCTCGCATCACACTCCCTGACCGTGTCACACTCGCACATGACATGCTTCATGTGGCAAGGGAAGTAGCGCTCAGCTCATGGCAAGAGTTGAGCTTGCTCCTTGTCTTTGGTGAGGTCTCAAGTTCGAAACCTTGGTGAGGCAATTGAGTGCCAAAATTTTGTGAAGGAAGACAAGGCTAGCGCATGCCTTGAGTGGGAGCTCCTTGGTTCGAAACCTAGTGAGTTCAAACAAGCCAATTTTGGCTTGTTTTTCTTGCAAAGTAGCGCTACACCCTTCCCTTGGGTCATGAGTTCGAAACTTGTGGCATGCATTAGCAAACTCTTTTCTTTGAATTTTTCCTGGAAGATGCCCGATAAAGCTCTTGGCAAGAGCTGAGTTTTGAAACTTTGCCTTGCTCCCTCCTTTGCTTGTAGCGCTCGGTTCTTGGCAAGAGCTGAGCTTTCCCTTTGCTTTGCCTTTGGCCTTGGAGTAGCGCTCCTTGTAAGAGCTCTAGGCTCTTGGCAAGAGCTTTAGGCTCTTGCTCCTTGTGTTGTGCCACGCTTTTCTCTTCCTTTGGCTACACTTTTGGGCACACTCCTTAGGTCACGCTTTTCTTATTTTTTTTCTTTTCTTCACCTATAAATAATCAAAACAACCAATCAAAGTATCACCAAATTCACAAGGTTTAAAATTCATTTAAAAATCAATTAATTTTTTCTTAAACCTCATGATTTTGTATCAATTAAAGGGTGGTTGATTGATTCAATAAAACTATGCAATTCCACTCTAAATTACTTACTTACAATGCAAGCAAGTGCATAAAACCTAATGAAACAAGTGAAAAATGCTTGAAAAGCTAGCATAAGATGACTTGTCATCAATACCTAGCTACTATTATATTCTTCTGCCAGTACAAAAGGAAAGTAGGTTCATCATTCTCATGCAGAAAAAAGGGACGAGCTCCCTCAACAGCTCGGACTTTGAAATAGTAGTTTTTGAAGTCCCTAAAGGACTCGTCATACATAGAGAAAACATTTTTTCCTTGAGCGGATCGGAAAGAAACCCAAGAGGCTTTCTTCTTAGCTGCCCCAGGCTTCGTCAACACGAAAAGATAAAGAAAAAGAGTTTGGGTAGGTCGGATATCCAGTTCTTGACATAACAGTTGAAAGATTTTTATAAAGCCCCAAGAGTTCGGGTGGAGTTGGGAAGGAGCCACATTACAAGACCACAACAACTCGGTCTCAAAAGGGGTGAAAGGAATGGTAATATTCAACTGACTAAAGAAATAGTCATAAGCATAGAAGAAGGGATGTTCTCCTTGAACCAAAGAGGGAAAACTGACTCTCTCTTCAGGATCAGGCGACACTAGCTCATAATTCTTCTCCTGATCTCTATCACTACAAATCATATGATGCCTCCTAAGTCGCACACAATACTCAGAATCAGCAACTGTGACACACATCAATACAACAGAGTCCAGCCAGTCGGACATGCCTTCCGGGACCTTGGTAGACATTTCAACAATGTTCTTGAAAAGAGACATGGGTCAACTATTCCTACAGAAAGAAAAAAGAAAAATGGGGTTACTACCAAACATCCCAAACAAATAAGGAAACAACTCGGATGATAATATATGATCACTGACGTTAGGATTTTTGCAAGTAAAGAATTTTATAAAAATAGTCGCGTTGTAGATATAGTCTCTAAACCAACAGAAATCCCTTCGTACAAACGTTTTGGTTGTCACAAGTAACAAACCCCTTTAAAATTGATAACCGAGTATTTAAACCTCGGGTCGTCTTCTCAAGGAATTGCAGGGAGGTATGTTCTTATTATTGGTTGAGTCTTGTAAATTAGGGGTTTTAGAAAGTAAGGAAGCAGTATGTTGAATGATAAGAAAAATAAAATAATAATAATAAAATAAACTCTTGGCAAGGTATTATAACTGGAAGTCCTATCCTGGTTATCCTTATCAATTGTAATGAGAATTTGATTTTTCTCCCACTTTGTTAACCTCTAACTATGAAGGTAAGTTAAGTGGATGAATTAATTTTTATTCCTCAGGTCCTAGTCTTTCCTTGGGAAAGGCTAGAGTTATTGGAACTCGAATTAATTCTTGAAGAATTCCAATTTTCAGTCAACAATGAGTTTGATAACTCAAGTGTCTCCAATGACTCAACCAAAGCCAAAAGGGAAAAATTTAAATTATTTATATAATAAATAAAAGAAAGCAATCTTAAATCTGAAATACCTCAAGTAATATTAATTAAGAAAATCATAACATGAATGTAGCATAAGCCAAATAGGCAACATAACTAATATAAGCATTAACGTATCTGAAAATAAGAGATAAATATAAAGTAAAAGAACATTGAACCTGGGATTGAGAGTCACTCCTAAAACTAAGAGAAATCCTAAATCCTAATCCTAAGAGAGAGGAGAGAACCTCTCTCTCTGAAAACTACATCTACTCTTAAAATTTTGAATGTGAAAAGCTTGATGATGAATGGATGCATTCCCCCACTTTATAGCCTTCAATCTGTGTTTTCTGGGCCGCAAACTGGGTCAGAAACAGCCCAGAATTCGCTGGCTGCGAATTCAAACACGCTGATTTTTCGTCACTGCGACGCGGCCGCATGGACCACGCGGTCGCGTCGCCTAGCGTTAAAGCAACTATGGCAAATTATATATCAAATCGAAGCCCCGGACGTTAGCTTTCCAATGCCACTCGAACTGCGTCATTTGAACCTCTGTAGCTAAAGTTATAACCGTTTGAGTGCGAAGAGGTCAGGCTGGATAGCTTAGCAATTTCTCTAACTTCTTGTATTCCTTCCACTTTTGCATGCTTTCTTTCCATCCTCTGAGCCATTCCTGCCCTGTAATCTTTGAAATCACTTAACACACATATCAAGGCATCTAATGGTAATAAGAGAGGATTAAACATAGGGAACTTAAGGCCAAAGAAGCATGTTTTCAATCAAAGAACATAATTAGGAAGGCAAATGTAAAACCATGCAAATAGTATGAATAAGTGGGTAAAGAGTTGATAAAATTCACTCAATTGAGCACAAGATAAACCATAAAATAGTGGTTTATCAACCTCCCCACACTTAAACACTAGCATGTCCTCATGCTAAGCTCAAGAGAAGCTATAAAGATGAAGAGGAATTGTAAAATATATGAAATGCAACCTATCTATATGAATGCAACTACATACAAAATGTTTCTACCTACTTGGTTAAAAGTAAATAAGTTCTCCAAGACAAACATAAATCATATTTCACCAATTCAAATTATACAATAAAAGACAAGTAAACTTGTAAGAAGATAGCTCATGAAAGCAGGGAACATAGAATTGAGCACTGAACCCTTACTGGTAGTGTATATCACTCTAACTCTCAAGTGTCTAGGGTCAATCACTCTACTCTTCTCTAGTCATGCTTTCTAAAATTTGTTCTTCACCTAACCAATCAACAATATTTAATATACCAATGCAAACATCATGAGGTCTTTTCAGGGTTGTAATTGGGCTAAGGTAAAGTTAAGGATATATATATGGCTAAGTGAACTATAATTTGAATCTTTGACTAACCTAAGTTCTCACCTAACATACATACACTCTATAAAACTTTAAAATCATACCTAGCTACCCATAATTTCTACTTTTGTATGATTCCCATACTCATGTACCAAATTTTTTATATTTCTTTACTTTTGTCACATGTGCATTGATATTTTTATTAACTTAGCATTTAGGTAATTTTGTCCTCTTATTTATTTATTTATTTATTTATTTATATTATATATATATATATTTTTTTCTTTTTTTCTTTTTCTCTTTTTTTTCTTTTTTTATTTTATTTTATTTTTTATTTATTTATTTTTTTTTTGAATCATAAAAGCAAACATAACTTATCAATGCACATGGATTCTCCATTATTTTTTTATTTTGGTTTTTCATGAGTAGGTTCCCAAATTTTTCAATATTCAAAATTAGAAACATGATACATTCCCTTATTAACCCAAGTTCCCACAATTTTCCCACACTTAGTTGATGCACAATCTCTATCTTAAGCTAACCAAAGATTCAATTGGGGTATTTAATTTATTTTTCTACTTAAGGCTAGTGATGTGGTAAAATATAGAACAAATGGGGATTAAAAAGGCTCAAAGTGGCTGACAAGGGTGATTTAAAGGGTAGGCTTATTTGGGATAAGTGAGCTAAAATCAAACAATGGCCTCAATCATATGCAAGCATGTAAATACACTAAATAATGGACATATAGATTGGAACAAAATATAGATTACAATCATAGAGAAGGAAACACGCAGGAATAAAATATTTATGGTTAAATAATGTAACCATATAAATAAGCTCAAATCTCACAGGTTGTGTGTTCTTTAGCTCAAAAATCATGTTCCAAATACAACTTCAAACAAGTTTTAACATAAAAAAATTTTTCAATTTAAATTAGTGAAATTTTTCAAAGATAGGGTCTTAAAAGAATTTTATTACTTTAACCAAGTAGTAACTAAATGCATAAAATCAAACAAATATGCAAATGCAATAACTAATTTAACAAAAAAATTAAACATTGGTGCTAAAATATGAAGTGACTAACCCATGGAAGTCGGTATCGACCTCCCCACACTTAAAGATTGCACCATCCTCGGTGCATGCTGAGATGTGCAGGTGGACGGGTTGTTCCAACTGATGCTTTTCTTCAAGGATTGTGATGGACTTGTTTGTCTCCCCTTTTAGAATTTTATCCCTTTTTCCGTCTTTGGTGGCTAGCCTGAAAGAAGAGAAAAAGAAGAAAAGTAACCCAAAAGATAGAAAATAAATAAAATATGGGTGTTAATGCCAAATGATAAGGGTCTCATTTACATGGAAGCTTCAACATGTATGTGAGAAAATAATAGAAGTCATGGCATACCAGTGGTGCAAAATTTGCAACAATGGGGAAGAGAGTGGGTAATGAAAGACAATGTAAGTTCATGTCGATGCAAAAGGAATATCAGTAATATAAAAATTAGCATTGATTTAAATAATATTACCCAATCAGAATAAAATAAGTCATGAAGCACCAAAATAATACCAGAAAAGATATAACAGTTGAATAAGAACAATTGAACACCAATGGTAAAATAATAAATTTAGAAAAGAAAAGAAAAATATGCACAAAATTAAGATGCAATGAATAAAATATTCAAATAAATTAAGTAAAATAAAGTGGAAGATAAGAAGAATGAGAAGGGAAAGAAAGAAAGAAGAAATAAGTAAGAAAGGAGGGAGGGAGGAAAAATTAGGATTGGGGAAGAAAAGATAAGATAAGTGGTAAATCAGGGAAGCTGTGCAGCGCAATCGACGCGGTCGCGTAGGGCACGCGGTCGCGCGACTTGCGCTTATACTGATTGACGCGGTCGCGTCGGTCACGCGGTCGCGTGACCCGTTTTATGCTACTGGCACGAGGGCAGCCTCGCACTCGCACAACTCTCTGTTCAAAATCATTAATTGCCAAATATTGGGTGACGCGATCGCGTGGGGCATGCGATCGCGTGAGTGGGTTTTAGAAGGAGATGACGCAGTCGCGTGGGTCACGCGGCCGCGTGGGAAGGATTATGCGTTCAGCACCAACCCAGCACCACTCTCGCACAAGTTTCGGTCGTGCACCACTTTGACATCGAAATCCTGGTCATGCGGCCGCGTGGGGCACGCGGTCCCGTGGAAGGCCATTATTCCATATGACGCGGTCGTGTGGGACGATTTGTGCCATTGGCACGCCTCCAGCCACACTCTCGCGTGACTCTCTGTTCAATTCTCTTCTTCCCAACGCACTAGTGACGCGGACGCGTCAGCAACGCTGCCGCGTCGCGTGCGTGTTTTTTTTTTAAATCTGAAAAAAAAATGCAGAATGCAGTGTTAATATGAATGTGATGCAAAACTCCAGGTTCAATATAATAAAATAAAATAAAACTCAAAAACAAATAAAACTAAATGAAAAAGGAACGATCATACCATGGTGGGTTGTCTCCCACTAGCACTTTTAGTTAGAGTCCTTAAGTTGGACATTTGGTGAGCTCCCTGTTATGGTGGCTTATGCTTGTATTCATCCAGGAATCTCCACCAGTGTTATAGTGGGTTGTCTCCCACTAGCACTTTTACACCCATTTTTGTCGGGATCTGTATTTTCCCAGCCGGGTGATAAGTAATTTGAATTCTCACTGCAGCTACCAAACAGCTTCCTAGACCCATTCAATTGAGCTCTACACCAATCTTTGCGTTTAAACATAAAGCTTCGAGCCATAATGAACCTTGCAGGACAATTCTTACCACTGACCATCTTCTTCTTACTCTTAATGCCACAAAGAGCTCTAAGCTAACCATCCGTCTCCAGTAGCCCATATTCAAGTGGGATTAGAAAGCTAAGGGATATGAATTTTACCCACTTGAATGTTGTGAATGATGATGGCAACTTAGGGGGAGGGGTCTCCAATAACTTTGGCAAGGTGATTTCAAGCTCTACTCCCTTGTGCTCTTTGACAACTTCCACCTCTTTGCAAACTTCTTTAATTTCAACCTCTTTCTCTTGAATCTCCATCTCTTGATCAACCTTTTCCAAGTCCTTAACCATGACATGCCTTGGAGGTTGTACACCCTCCTCAACATCAAATGCAACCGTCTTGAAAGGAGGTTCTATGTCTTGACTTTCCCATGGAGGTTCAGCATCTCCTAAGTCTTCAAACACTTCTTCCTCTGCAACTATTGTGGCTTCCTCCACTTGTTCCAATACAAAGCCATGTTCCTCATTGTCCACCGAAGTTTCTAGTGTCTCCTTCATGATTTGCTCTTCTTTTGATTCTCCACATGTAGCCATGGGAGTTCTTTGAGTGCTCAGATATTGGGAAGCTATTATATTTACTAACTCGCCTAAGGCGGCCGTGAAATTTAGCACACTCTTATTCATCCTTTCTTGCCTTTGAAGAATAACACGAAGTCTGTCATCCATTGGAGGTTGGGGTGGATATGAGAATTCATTGGTTGGGAGAGAGGGTTCATAATAGGAAGGTGGTTCATCTTGATAATGATATGGAGATGGTGAATATTGAGGTGGTGGTTCATGAGAGTAGTTGTGTTGGAAAGGTAGTGGTTCTGTGTATGGTTCATTTGGCTCATAAGGTGGTTGGTATGGTGGATACGGGTTAGGGTCATATGGAGGTGATTGGCGGAAAGGGGCTTGTGAGTATGGTGGTCCAAAGTCATGTTGAGGAAAGGGTTCATAGGCATATGGTGGTGGTTGTTGATAGTCCATTGGAGGTGGTTGTCGCCAAGAGGGTTGATCAAATCCTTGTGGCTCCTCTCACCTTTGATTGTTCCAACCTTGATGCCTGTTCTCATTGTAATTTCTTCTTCCTGCAACATAATTGTAACCAGACTCATAGCCAAAGGGGTGAGAGTTCATAGTAGCAAATAAAAATTAAAAACAAAAATAAAAACAAATTTTTAAATTAAAAGGTTATTTAAATTTTGAATTTGAAAATTAAATTCTGAAATTTGAATTTTAAATTTTTGAAATTTGAATTTTGAAACTTGAAATTTGAAATTTGAAAAAATTTTAAATTTGAATTTTGAAAAAAAAATTTAATTTGAATTTTGAAATTTGATTTTTGAAATAAGATAAGATAAGATAAAAATTTTAAAATAAAAATCTGAAATTTTTTTTTTCAAAAATAAATCAATTTAAAAGCAAAATATTTACAATAACCAATAATAAGGCACACGTTTGCAATTTCCCGGCAACGGCGCCATTTTGACGTTAGGATTTTTGCCAGTAAAGAATTTTATAAAAACAGTCGCGTTGTAGATATAGTCTCTAAACCAACAGAAATCCCTTCGTACAAACATTTTGGTTGTCACAAGTAACAAACCCCTTTAAAATTGATAACCGAGTATTTAAACCTCGGGTCGTCTTCTCAAAGAATTGCAGGGAGGTATGTTCTTATTATTGGTTATGAGTCTTGTAAATTAGGGGTTTTAGAATGTAAGGAAGCAGTATGTTAAATGATGAGAAAAATAAAATAATAATAATAAAATAAACTCTTGGCAAGGTATTATAACTGGAAGTCCTATCCTGGTTATCCTTATCAATTGTAATGAGAATTAGATTTTTCTCCCACTTTGTTAACCTCTAACTATGAAGGTAAATTAAGTGGATGAATTAATTTTTATTCCTCAGGTCCTAGTCTTTCCTTTGGAAAGACTAGAGTTATTGGAACTCGAATTAATTCTTGAAGAATTCCAATTTTCAGTCAACAATGAGTTTGATAACTCAAGTGTCTCCAATGACTCAACCAAAGCCAAAAGGGAAAAATTCAAATTATTTATATAATAAATAAAAGAAAGCAATCTTAAATCTGAAATACCTCAAGTAATATTAATTAAGAAAATCATAACATGAATGTAGCATAAGCCAAATAGGCAACATAACTAATATAAGCATTAAAGTATTTGAAAGTAAGAGATAAATATAAAGTAAAAGAACATTGAACCTCGGATTGAGAGTCACTCCGAAAACTAGGAGAAATCCTAAATCCTAATCCTAAGAGAGAGGAGAGAACCTCTCTCTCTGAAAACTAAATCTACTCAACTATAACATACTATATATCAAATCGAAGCCCTTAACGTTATCTTTCCAACGCAACTGGAACCGCGTCATTTGGACCTCTGTAGCTAAAGTTATAGCCGTTTGAGTGAGAAGAGGTCAGGCTGGACAGCTTAGCAATTTCTCCAACTTCTTGTATTCCTTCCACTTTTGCATGCTTCCTTTCCATCCTCTGAGCCATTCCTGCCCTGTAATCTCTGAAATCACTTAACACACATATCAAGGCATCTAATGGTAATAAGAGAGGATTAAACATAGGGAACTTAAGGCCAAAGAAGCATGTTTTCAATCAAAGCACATAATTAGGAAGGCAAATGTAAAACCATGCAAATAGTATGAATAAGTGGGTAAAGAGTTGATAAAATTCACTCAATTGAGCACAAGATAAACCACAAAATTGTGGTTTATCAATCACCAAGAATCAGAAGCAGCAGTAAAAGGGAAACTCCAAGATTCAGACTAGAGTCCAGGGGCACCCTTTGGAGGCAGTAACAGGGCAAAAAGCCTAGAAAGAAAGAAATCGACAATCCATCCGTCTCCTAAAAACATCTCTCAAAATACAATTCCTTTTCTATCAAACATCACTACACACAAATTAGTAAGAAAGTCATCATCATCAATAAAAAACATTAAAAGAAGAACCTTTCCTACGAACAGTTTATCACCCAAGCAACAAAAAGTTTATGAAAGCTACAGACCCAGCCTACCAAACAAATTCGCAAAGGCTAAAGATCTTCGATCAAACAGAAATCATGACAAACAATAAAACCCTAAGAAATCAAAACTACCAGATGCACGTCACAGTAAAAGGGTACAGAGATCACCACAAAGATGCAAGCTTTTGCAGAAAATCAGGAAAACAAAATGCCGAAGGGAAAGATACAATCTTTTTTGAAGGAAGTCAAGATTCTCAGAGAAAAATCACATGCAACCGTAAAAGATATACAAAAGGGTGATGAAAGCATAAAAAGGAAAGAAAAAACCAACTTGGAGAAGAGGAAGAAGTAAGCGTAACGGGAGGATCGGGAAGAAAGGCCACGAACCCACACCAACAACCACCTCAGAAGCCAAGCAAGGGGGGAAGCAAGGAGATAGAGTAGCGAAACGCCTTGCAAGCAATAAAGCAGAGAAGACAAAGAGGAGTTAGAAAAACTGTGAAGAAACACTTTGAAAAAATTCAAAAATGAAGTAGCAAAGAGGAAAAAAGGAAATGGCGAAGGGATATTTAAGAGCCTTTAAAACCACCCTCGCACGTTTCCAAGAAAAGCGCAACGCGCGCTACAAATTAAAAAAAGAAGGAAAACGCTTCACATCCAAAGAGCCTCAATTAGAGATCAAACCAAAGGCAAAATGCTCGATTTCGACTTCTCCGAAAAGGTCGAAGTCTAAAGACACGACCCTAAAAAAGTAAAGATCGAGCTCAAGCAGGGGCACTGTTCATACCCTGGGTCGAGCTATCCGACCTTGGGAGATCGAAGACAAAGCAACCGACCTCTTCCGGTCAGCTTCCTCGACCTCTTCTCTAAAAGAGGTCTGCCAAATCGCTACAAAGGCCCAAGAAGGCCTAAATTAAGGGGACATAGCCCAAAATCCAAAGGCAGCTACAGCCTAGAAAGATAGAGGCGGTTCCCCAGAAGATGAAGATGACCTCACTTAAAGATAAAGATAAGATAACTAACTTATCTTATCTAGAAAGGTCAGCCCACACTACTATAAATACACTAGAGCACCCAGGTATCACTCATACTCTGATTCTACTAAAAAAATCTGCCTAAAGCACGTGCTAACTTAAGCATCGGAGTCTTTTGCAGGTACCACCACCCTCCGGTGACGAAGGATCAGCAGCACCACCAAGTCCAACAAGTCAGACACGACAGCTCCGGCCACCACTGCAGATCTCGTCCGAGATCGACCTACAGTTTCAGTTAACCCTCGGAACAACTAGGCATATTTGACTTTCTTCCGATGTGAAGATAACGTAATAGGCTTTAGCTCTTGGTAATTATTGTGTTATGATTAATGACTAGGATAGAAAACCTTGATTCTCAATCAATGCCATTAATGCCTTTTATTTAGTGTCTACTATCTTTAGTTGTTTGATTTATCTTCTTGCCATTCAATTTCTTGCACTTTCATTATCAACCCACCTTTGTGAATCTCATAACCAATAATTGAGCACTCGATTGTAATTCCTAGGGAGAATGACCCGGGAGTAATACTCTCGGTTATTTTTATTGGGTTGAACTTGTGACAACCAAAATTAAACTTTGATTGAGGGTTGTTTGTCAGTTTAGATCTATACTTTGACAAGACTATTTTTGTGTGAAAATGGGCTGTGTATCATTCTGAATCTAGCCGAATTGGTGGATCTTTAGGTTATTCAAAGATTGCTTTCACAACTTCAAGGAGAAATACTTTAAGGTCAGACCAACTCAGGGGAACCATCCCTTTTGGCTAACCCTCGCGGTGGAATGCCGTTTTACTACGTCCTGGAATTTTGGTGCCGATGCGTCGTACCTGACACAGGTTAAATACTAGGGTTTGTCTCCCGAGAACGAAGATATTGCTGACGTTCTATTGGCAATTTTCAGGGATAGGCAGTTAAACCCTCAAGACGTTATGCATCTTGTGGCATGTCGGTTTTACGTTGGTGGGTTTACGAAGTTTTCTCTCATTTTAGTTTAATTTATTTGTTTTCTGAGTTCGAAACTTGATGTCATTTCTTTCCTTTTTTCAATTAAGATGTTTAGAGGTTTGACTACACTTGCGAGGTTGAAGGCTGCCATGACCCAGGATGTTGGGAGTGAGGTTGGCGAGGCCTCACCGTCAACGCCGCAGTCCGTGGCTCAACCGGACTTGCTGACGGTGTCTTAGGGGGTGTCCTCGATGGTGGTGACTAGTGCTAAGGCCGAGGTTGAGGTTGTGGAGGTCGTGGTTCCTGGACTGGGTAAGAAGCGGAAGAGGACGATTGAGGGTACTTTGGGGGAAAATTTGAAAGAGGGGGGAAATGTGCCTTCTGTGATGGACCGGAGTTACGATGCTCCGGCCTTCATTGACCAGCACCTCCTGCTGGGTGCCGAGGAGTTTTCCCATGACTGTGATGTTGTCGGGAAGGTAAAGTCCGTGTATCGCGCTCTTCTCCATTTGACTATTATTGTGCGGAAGGCAGAGCCGATATAGACTTAGGTGATCCTTCTGGATGGCAAGCTTTGTCAGTCGCAGGTGAGGTTCGTAAGATAAAGGAGTAGCTGAATGTGGCCAAGGCTGCTTGTTTGAAGGCTGTGAAGGCAGCTGAGGACGTTGGCTCAAAGATCCTCTGTATTTATGAGTTAGAGACTTCACTCCTTTCTCAACTATCTTAAAAGCAGAAGTGGGCAGCCAATGCCGAGCCAAGGGCCGCTACTGTGCTTGCCGAGGTGGAGACGCTGAAGATTAAGGTTGCTAAGCTGAGCAAGGAAAAGGAAGGCCTGCTTACAGACACCAAGGACGCGATCCTGACAACAAAGGAGACGCTGAAGGCTTAGGTTCGGGTGTTGGCCCCGGATGATGATATGTCAGTCATAGAGGCATTCTGAATTGTGAGGGAAGGAGAGATTGTAGATTTGGAGTGACTTTGTTTTATCTTTCTAAAAAAGTTTATAAGTTTGTAAGCCGTTTGTTGGCATGACAATTTTCTTTTACATATGTACGCCGTCTGTTCGGCATGTATGTTTCTTTTTGGCAAACAATTTCTTTAAGTTGGTAAGCCATTTTCTCGGCTACTTTAAACTACTTCTGGAGACCTTTTTCATGTGCCGTTGTTATGAATGGATTATGGGCCTCCTGGTGGGCCGTTTCGGGTATTTATGCTTAGCGGATATCCGTTTGTGTTTGCCTTAGGGGTGATCGGGATCCAGGGTAGCCGTTTGTACCGTGTTTCTCGGGTAGTATTTTTTAGAGTTTTTAAGAAAAATGGTAACTTTTATTTAGTGTTGGGTCTCATTAAAACCTCTTGTTTTGGATACGAAAGAGTGCCTAAAGAAATGACAATACATAAAAACGAAGGTAATTATGAAAAATTGTAAGAATGACTAAAGAAAATTAACAAAATTATTGAACTGCTAGGGCTTTCCTATGAGTAATAGTGCCGTAGGTTTGCAGCGTTCTATGATCTCGGTAGTTCGGTCCCGCTAAGTCATTCTAGCTTGTAGGATCCTTTCCCGATTACAATCTTGATTCAGTAGGGTCTTTCCCAGTTAGGTGTGAGTTTTCCTTCTCCCCCGCGCGCGCGTGGGGAGGGGGGACCGATGTTGTTACACTGCAAGACTAGGTCCCCTCTCTGAAGTCTCGTTTCACTATGCCTTGGTTGTACCTTAGGCTTACCCTTGGTTTCAAAGCCAACTCCTATAGGTGGACTATGTTCCTGACTTCGTCTGTGAGGTCTCGCTCTGCTTCTTCATTGTGTCCTCCTATGGTTTTTCTTGGGCTTGGTTCCCCGATTTTCACGGAGATAACTGCTTTCAGGCCATATGTTAGCTGGAAGGGGGTTTCCCTGGTTAAGATCTCGGGTGATGTTCGGTATGACCAGCGTATTGATCCAAGTTTGTTGGCCCACAAGCCTTTGGCTTCCTCTAGCCGGTTTTTTAGCCCTTTTGTAACAACTTTAATTTTTGCACCAACGCGAGTTTTTCTTAAAATAATATTTTAAAGCGATTAGTTTTATTTTGACGAGTCGACTTCGAACCCCGAAGTAAAATAAATGTTAATATAACTTAATTATTATGTTATTTATTTATTTTACTTGCTCTATTATAATGGAGCCTAGATAATAATATTAATATTATTATCAAGTCCGACTTTTGCCGATATAAGTAATTATCAGTATTTCTTAATGAGCTTAAAGTTGCTAATGCTTCATCACATAATTTTTGCCATCAAGTTACTAATGTCATTTATATTAGTAACTCATATATAATTACCCTTATATATATTATTACTTGTGTAATAATATATCGAGTTTTTATAATTATCTATTTAAGATATTTATAACTTGAATCGCTGACTCATCAGTATACGGGTGTGACACCCAACACCTTAATTTGACAAATCACCCTTCAACTAAATTAAACTCCTTCTCTAATCACCATTCATTATAATTAACCGAACCATTCCTTGAAAAGAAAAGAAAAGAAGCATGGAATCACTTTAAACAATGGCATTTCATTAAACACAACCTTAATCATCATCATATATTATCATCAGCATATCCCTTAATTCTTTTTCCAAGTGACTGAATAAAATGGAGAAACAAAAAAAAAACAAAGAAGCTTGTGACACCCAACTACTTATTATTGTAAGCATAACACCTAATCACTTTATATCATATTAATCATCATCAACTAACTTCATTTGGTTTCATTTCATGCACGGTGAGAAGAGAAGTGACCGAGAGTGAGAGAGAGAAAACTATAACCCCCACCAAACTTTCGGCTTCGATTTCTTGCGATTCGTAACCCCAATCAAAAATCTAATCTGGTAAAAGTGTTCATATCCTCCTCCTCTACGTGTTGACGTCACTTTTGATTAGTGAAATTTGACGATGACGTAGCTCCCCTACCTCTTGAGTTCGGTCAACTGGAGTTCTAGGAGGCACAGACAATTCTGAACGTTTTCTTCTTCGGCAGCTCGGTCAGAAAGCTTCTCCAAAACTTCGAATATTTTAATTTCATACAGAGGTAGGGTTTCAGTAAATTTTCATTGATTAAATTTGATTTGGATAAGTGAATGATTGTTGTGGTTAATTATTGATGGAGTTTGGTTGACTTTATATTGAATTTTGTGGATATATTATTATAGTGATTAAGCTTGTGATTTGGTTATGTTTGTGCTGCCCAAACCGTAATAATGAGATTGATTTGGGGATGTCATTGTGTTAGTTTTGAATAAAATGGGTGAGGTTTAATGGCCGAGAGATTAAACTAAAAGTTGTGAAAAATTGGTAACCGAAAAACTCGAAAACGGATTAAAATACAAGTAATATTTTGAAAGGAAAGGATTAAGGGTTTCAGTTTTGGTATAAAAGAAAGATTAGTAATTATGTTTTATTTTTGAAAGGAAATATTGTATTTTTATATAAAAATTGAGGTATAACTTGTAATTGTATAAGCTTTCGGGTATTTTGGGTAATAAGTAAAGTTTAGGGATAAAATGGATATTTTATAAAAGTTTAGATTATATTTATAAATATAAAAATAAGTGAGGATTCAAATAAAATTTTATAAAATATTGAGATTGAAAATACAATATTAAAAAATTTGTGATTTAGAAAGTAATTAATAAAAGTTTTAAAAATAAAGTTTTATAAACTAAGTTTTAAAAGGAGATTATAAATATTATTTTAAATACTTCTTTAAAATTAATTATTTATATTAAAATAAATCATTATTATTATTAGTATTTATCAAAGATATTATTTTGTAAGAATATTATAATGTGTAACATTAATGAGTAAGCAAGCAAGCAAAGTAATCCTAAAAGCTTTAGAGAATGCAGACTTAATTAACGAACTTTATAATTCTTTTCCATAAAACACTTAGGCTATGTTTGTTTACAGAGACAGGACAAGGAGACAGGGACACAGATACACAGAATCGTGTTTGGTGGAGGAGACATAGACAGAGACAATGTGTCTAGAGACACTGAATTAGTGTATTTTGTGTCCATCCTGACAGGAAGGACACGGAAACACTAACAAGGGATAAAACTTATTTTCTATTTTTTATTTCATTATTCTTATTAATCTTTCATGATTATATTTTTTATTATTATATTTTTCATCTCAAATTTTTTAAATGAAAAAAATGAGAATAAATTGAATTTTCATAATTTGTTCTAGTTTATCTCCAAACAGAATACAAGAACACAAAATTTTGTGTCTCTGTCCTTCAGTGTCTTGTCCTGTCCTATACTCTTGTCTTGTCCTGTCCTGTTCTTAGAAACAAATGCAGCCTTAGGGAGAGGCGAGGGAATAATGCGAAAATAATTTATATTATGGAATAATAGAAAATAAAAGAAGAAGAAGAAAGAAAAGAAAAGGAAAGAAAAATATTAAAGAAATATCTGTCACAAAAAAGCAGAGAGCAAAGATTAAAAGAAGAGTAAAGTATTGTTTTTGTCCCCAATGTTTGGGGTAAGTCCTAAAGTTGTCCCTAACATTTCAATCGTCCTATTTAAGTCCCTAACGTTTCAAAACTGACTCAATGTTGTCCTGCAGTTAGGGATCTGTTAACAGAATTGACGGCAGAACAAAATTGAGACGATTTTGAAACGCTAGGGACTTAAATAGGACAAAAATGTTAGGGACAAAAACGATACATAAAAATAAATTTTAATTTAATTTTATCTTTCAATAATATTAATTTTTTACTGTATATAGTATTCAATTATTTTTCTATTATATCTAAATAAATTCCACTTAATCACATTACTTTCATTTTAAATAAATTTATTTTTTTATAATTTTAAAGAATTTTGATACATTAGAGACAAAAGGTATAATTTATATTTTATTGTATATATATTATTTTTTCTGCAAGTTTATATACTAGTCATTTTACAAACATTTCATGAGAACTAAAAATCTTTAAGAGTAAAATTATAAAAAAATTAATTTATTTAAAATAAAAATAATATGATTAAGTGTAATTTACTTAGATGTGATTAAAAAATAATTGAATACTATGTATAGTAAAAAATTGATATTATTGAAGGATAAAATTAAAATTTATTTCTATGTATCATTTTTGTCCCAACATTTTTGTCCTATTTAAGTCCCTAACGTTTCAAAATTGTCTCAATTTTGTCCCGCCGTCAATTCTGTTAACGGATCCCTAACGGCAGGACAATATTGAGTCAGTTTTGAAACGTTAGGGACTTAAATAGGACGATTGAAACGTTAGGGATAACTTTGAGACTTACCCCAAATGTTGGGGACAAAAACAATACTTTACTCTTAAAAGAATCTAAAGAATCTCTGCCACAGGAGAGCAGAGAGTAGGAATAAAAGAAATGAAAGAAAGAACGAAACGAAAAGGGGATAAGTAGAAGTATTGTTTGGCCTTGAGAACGAGCTGAAATGATTATGTACCTACTGAAAATGAGCTGAAAATGAGCAGAGATATGGTGGTGAGTCTTCCGAGATTTGCTTCCAAAGATACATCAGCCAATCCAAGGGATGGTCGCACCTGTAAGACAGAGGTTGCTTACAGAGGTTATCGATACATACATTGGCCAGAGAGAGCCTCACCTGTAAGACCAAGGTTGCTTACAGAGGTTATTTGTATACATCGGCTCAAGAGAGTTGTACCTGTAAGAAAGAGGTTACTTACAGAGGTTATGGCACTGGAAACCAAACCCAGACAAAGGTTGCTGAGTTGTGTCGAGAGCGGGTCAAAACTGATAGAAGAACTCATTACCTGCACTAGGGATAGACATGCATCATGATTGTTTGAGCATATCTTCTATGAATTCTGTTTTCTGTGATTGTGTATATGTTGTGTTTGTTTTCTCTTTATGTTCTTTAGTTATTGTGTTTGATGCGTGATTCGGTTGTTGCTGCTGACTGAGTATAGTATTAAAACAGACTTAACTAACCACCTCAACCCTACTAAGAACTCCCCGGTTCTTACTGCTGCTCTTCCCCTTCAGATGAAAATAGGAACTCTAGTTAAGATTAATCCTATATATACGAGAATCCAGCGAAGGATATGAAGGTGATAGAGATCTCGTATTTTGCCTGCAATAATCGATCAGAGACGGTAAGAGTTGGTAGCGAGTTTTGGGTGGCGCCTTCAGTTTAGAGTGGGAATTTTGGTTTAGTCTCTCACTTTTGGATAGATCTACCGAGAGATTAGGAACTGTAAATACTGGCTAAGCTAGTTTCAGGCGCCAGCTTAGGGGCTTCCTATATGGACCAGGGTCCAAAGTGTTAATTATGTATATAGTAGCAAGATATGAAGGGTTGTACGCTAAATTTTGATATATATGGTAGTACTTTTATATCTATGTATGATTTATGCTATATGTTATGTTTATATATAATGTTGGCCTTGTGTATGCTTTATTTGATTCCTTATTGTGACTTGTGTATGTTTAATTAGCTGTCCTCGCATATCTTTTTATAAAATAAAAGTTTTTCCAAAAATTTCGATAATACTCTAATTCAATTACAGACTTGAAAGTAAATAGTTAAAGTTTTGGGTAAGAAAGTTGGTAGCACTCGGTTTCCAGTATGATCATGACGTACTGGGAATTGGGTCGTTACACCTTTCACGATGATCTTGTTGGCCGCTTCTACTTGGCCATTGGTTTGCGGGTTTTCCATCGAGCTGAACCTTTGGGAGACGCCGAGTCCCTCTAGGAATTTCCTAAAGCGCTTATCTGCGAGCTGGGTCCCGTTCAGAGATCACGATCTCTGGAATTTCGAACTGGTTTATGACTTGTCTCCATAATATTTTTTGGCACTGGGTGGTCGTGATTGTGGCCAACGTCTCGGCTTCGATCCCTTTAGTGTAGTAGTTAATGGCTACTATAAAAAATCAGAGATGCCCAAGAGACGTAGGGAATGGACTGACGAGGTCAATTCCCCATGTCCCAAAAAGGCGATCTTCCGGTATCATGCTGAGCTTATGGGGGGCTGCTTGATAGAGGTCGGCGTAAATTTGGCACTACTTGCAGCTTTTCACTAGTTGAAAGGCGTCTCTGATGATGGTGGGTCAGAAGTATCCAGTCCGGATGACCTTCTGGGCTAGGGTTTTGCCCTGATATGATGGCCACAACATCCTTCGTGAATTTCACAAAGTATGTAGTCCGTGTCCCCGCTATGGTGATGTATTTCGTGGCTTTTTGCTTTATGGACTTTGTAGCAACCCATATTTTTGAAACTTCTCTTATAAATTATTTATGACCTATTTTATTAATTGAACTATTTATTTAGAAACTATTTTATTAGATATAATCAAATTGATTTTATGATTATTGAAGTTTAAATTGACTATAATTATTATATAATTTTATCAAATGTGGTATTTTGCATAATTGAAACTAGAATTTTAGTAATTTATGAATGGCAAAAATTATATAATTTAAATTAAGTGACTGATATTTTGTTAAACATCATATTTTAAATTATTAATTATGAATAATTTATGACGTATTTTATTGGAGCTTTTATTTTTAAAAACTATTTTATTAAAGGTATTTAAATTAATTTTTATGATACCTTGAGTTTACATTAATTAACATTATTATATAATTTTGCTATAATAAGATATTTTACATAATTAAAATTATAATTTTAGTAATGTATTAATAATGAACATTTTTTAATTTAATTTTGGTTATTAATATTTCAAGTTCAAAATCTGCCGGTATAAGTAAATATCGGTACTTCTTGATGAACTTGGTATTGTTACTAATATATATAATTACTTGTATTTTAATATATCCAGTTTTTATAATTATCTGTTTAAGATATTTATAACTTGAATCACTGAATCAGCAACTTTAAACACCCAGCTTAACCCGTGACACCCAACCCCCTATGTGTCACTTAATCACTCAAATCATCATCATTTTTCACTAATCATCATCATCATCATCACTTCTCATTCTCTTGAAGAAAGAAAAAGAGAGAGAAGCCAAGTGGGATTTCATGGCACCTTCGAGCTTTCGAGCTTAATTTCTTGAGATCCGTAACTCCTGTAAAAAATCAGAACCAATTAAAGTGTTTGTATCTTCCTCCTATTCACGTTGACGTTACTTTTATTTAGGAGAAATCGGCGGTGAAGCTTCTCTCCCTCCATGCATGTTCGGCCAAGGGAGCCCAGAGGTAAAATAGCCGATCTTTCATATTTTTTTCTCAGATTTTTTTGTCAGAAAATTTTCCTGTTACTTCGGTTGTGAGAATAGCGAGCTAGAAGTAGGGTTTGGTAATTTTTTACCGATTAGATGTTAATGTGATAAGTGAATTTTAGTTTGATTGATTATTGCTTGAGATTGAATTGAGTTTGAATTGAGTTATGTTGAATTTTGTTGATATATTATTGTTAAATTGAGATTATGATTCGGTCTTGATGGAAATAGCCTATAACGAAGATTTTTTAGTGAATTTTGGAGCTGGTTTACGCAAAATTATTGAGAAAAATTGATGAGATTTGATGGCTGAGAGATTAACTGAAAAACGGTAAAAAATCGGTAACCGTAAAGCTCGAAAACAGATTAAAAATCACATATATTTTCAAGCAGATTTCAATGAAGAATTTTTGAGTTTAGAAAGTTGTGTTTGTCACTAACATAAGATTATTATTTTATTAATGAAATTGTATTCTGATAAAAGTTTAGATTGATTTTGTAAATATATAAGTTTTGGAGTATTTTATAAAAATTATGGGTACTTTTATAAATTAAAATATGTGAGATTTAATTAATATTTTTCTAAAAATATTGGGACAAAAATAAATATTTAGAAGCTTGAGGTTTAAAGTATAATTTCTAAAAGTATAAGGATAAAGCTTTAATAAAGCTAGTTTTTGTATAATAAAAAATATAAATATTAAATATTAATTCTTTTTAATCATTATTGTAATTATACATATTTAGTTAGTATATTTTTGTTAAATTTATTATTTTATTTTTGTTTAATAAGAAAGAAAAGTAAAGTAATAAGAATTTCTAAAAGTATTAGAAACACAGAGTATTATTAAAGAGTTTTATAATTCTCTTTTCATAAGACATTTAGGAAAAGACGAAAGAATAGTGAGAACATAATTCGATATTTTGAGATTTATAAAGTAGAAGACTAAAAAAGAAAAAGAAAGAAAAGAAAAGAAAACAAAGAGAATAAAGAAGCAATGAGGTTCTGAATAGAAGTGTGAACTAAAGATGTGTAACCAAAAAGAGTAATTGATGGTGAATAATAGAAAAGATTATGTGAGAATCTACTGCAGAAGGACAGTCAGATAGATGGTGGTGCGACCATCGAGATTTGCTTTCCAGGAAACCTTCGACCTATGATTGCAGCCTGTGAGGACAGGGGTGTTCACAAAGGTTTTGTTATACATACTTTCAGCCTGGAGTCGCAGCCTGTGACGATAGGGATGTTCACAGAGGTATATCAGGCATATGTTGGCAAGGGAAAGCTACCCTGTATTAATAAGGGGTGTGTATAGGGGGTATGCCAACTAGAAAGCCATATTCGAATATGATTACCGAATATTGTCGGGAGCGGGTGTATAACCGACAAATGAGCTCATTACCTGTACTAGGAATAGGCATGCATCATACTTGTTTGCACATATCTACCTTTGATCATACGAATAATGCTTGTTATATGGTGTCAGGTTCCAATGGAAAGTACGCAGTATTCGGATGAAATAAAGATGCTTGCATGCGGTCCCATGCTTCACACAAGATATTTTAGGGCGTACAACGTCAATGGATACAAGTTTAGAATTATCGCAAAGGAAGAATGGATAAAAATTCAAAATAGTGGAGTTTATGTTTCTTCTAATACAAAAAGTTATGCAAACATGCATGACAATAGAGTGTTGTTGGCAGTATTTCATATTACGGAAAAATAGTGGACATAAGTGAATTGAATTGAATTATAGTTGTCATTTCATAGTCGTATTATTAAAGTGTATCTGGGCAGATACAACTATCAGTAGAGACATCAAACAAGACCATTTGGGTCTTACTAGTGTTAATTTCTCTCATTTGATACACACTAGTAATTGAGAAGATGATGACCATACGTATTGGCATCAGAGACTTATCATGTTTATTATGTGGATGATGAAGTAGATAAAAAAATAGAGTGTAGTGGTTCATGTGAGACCATGAGACTTGTATGACATGAGAGAAGACAATGAAAAAATTGAGTTAGTTTTTCTCCACAGCCATAGTTGAACATATCAGTTGGAGGTGACATTTGAGATTTACAACTGACAAGGGATGATGACATAGAAAACTCTGTAGATAATGCTTTTAATAATAATGATGAGACTATAGAATATAAATAGTAAAAAGTTAATGTAATTTAAGAATTATCTTAGTATAATAGACACAAAAATAATGTTATTTATGTTAGCAATTTGCTTGTTATATTATGATCTGGAGTTTGGTATTTTGATGTAAATTCACTGATTTATTAGTCTTATCTGAAAATATTTTTTTCTTTTTTATAACTTATTATTAAAAAAAATATTTTACAATTAAAAAGCATCATCATCATCATCATCATCATCATCATCATCATCATCATCATCATTAGGAGTTGATGGTTTAACAGGACAAATGAAAATGGAGAACTTTTTATCATGTGTAAGCACAATATTCACTAAAGAAATGGCTTTTGCCTCTCAATTCTCTTCACTAGAACATGTAATTTCTATTGCTAGAGACATATGGTTTAATAATCTTAATGTTAGTTATTGGTTGGAGGCTATATCAGCACGCTCTTGTTTCAACCAATATTTGGCAACGACGACTAAATTTAGCATGCAGGTTTGCACTGTAATGCTACCTTTAAAATTTTTTATTTACTATTCTAGTTGCTCCAATGATATTTTTTATTGTAAATTTGAAACTTGCAGGGACTGCATGAATGGAGAGCAAAGTACAATAAAAAATGTGGATATGCTTTTGTAACATGTGCATCTGGAAAGAGTTTTAAAGATATACTTGTTGAATTGAAGGTAAATAAATAAATCTCTAAAATAGAAAGTCCATCATTTTTGTGATGGTATCTTTTGCATAAAAGATCCTGAACTATATTTTGTATTGTGTAAACATGCTAAATAAACAAGTATCTTGTTGAGTTAGATATTGAATCACAGGAGAAAATGAAGATTATAGAATTGCACCTTACAGAATTTTTTTTACAAGAGAGAACAAATCTACTCTAAAATTATTAACCAATTTGCTATAACTAGTCCTAATAAGGCATATGGTACTTGTTGTTTATTTTGTTTGGTCTTGAAAAATGTCTTAACATTTTAATGTACATCTTTTTTCTAAATTAGCATTTAATTAAACGTGAAAATTCTTACTTATGACTTGAGTAAACTTACATTATTTTATGCATGCTGAAATTTTTAGAATTAGCTGAAGATTCAGGCAAAATAGTTAATGGTACTCCAGATGGAGCAAAGACTGTGACACGTGACAATTTAGCTAAGGTCACCTCCCTTAAAATTGACATTGCCATGCATTTTGATCTAAATAAGATTTCGAAAGAAGATAATAGAGCTTTAGATAGACAACAACTAAAGGATGATGTACGTGTTGTAGATAGTGGTTCAACATTAATAAAAAGCCATAGTTTGGAGATAATTTATTAGATACTCTAGCACGTGAAGCATGTAGAATAATGACAGAGTATTTTTTGCCAGGTCAATATATACGATGTTTCAAAAGAAATTTGATCTGAACAAAGCACTAGTAATTGATGATGTAATAGACTTGCTGATATTTGATTTTAAGACTTGGGTTAATTTATCTAATTTTGATGGTTAGGATCGTAGTATTAGATATTTTTCTATGGTACAAATATTTTAGTGAGGTTAAGTAAGATGCAACTTGAAAGAAGTCTTAATTTATGCTTAATTGAATTTTGTTTTATTTTTATGAATTCATTTTAAATGATGACTTATTTTCTTTTAAATTTATCTCTAAATGCAAACTTAAAAGATCTTATACTAAAAGAGCAAATTTAATTACTAAATTTGTTCACACGATAAAAAAATTTTAAATATTATTTCGAATTATTTTGTTTAAGGTCATTTTTGATATTTTTTCGCAACAACTTTTATTTTGTGAAATTGCACTATAAATTCAAAAAGAAACGACATATTAGGGCATTATAATTTCACAGCGGTTTAAAATGAAACCATCGCTAAATAAGCTAAATTAGCAAGGTTGTGACATAACTGTCACTAAATTTAAACAAAGTTGGCCGTGAAAACACTTTGCCGCACTAACTGCTGCAAAATGTCCTTTTGGCAACGGTTTGGGTCACCACCAAACCGCCACTAAATCTTCGCTACATCGAGCTAATTTGGGGCATTAACCACTGCTTAGATTGCTTTTTGCAGCGGTTTCGGTGAACCGCTGCAAAATGTCTGCCTCTATCTACTGGATTTGTTATAGTGGCGGATGAACATATAGTGATGATTATGAGGATGGAGATGATATAGGCTAGGTTTGTTTCTGAGAACAGGACAAGACAAGACAAGACAAGACAAGACATTGAGAGCAAAACACAAAGGACAGAAATACAAAAATTAGTGTTCTTGTATTTTGTTGGTGATAAATTAGAAAAAATTATGAAAGTCTAATTTATTCTCATTTTTTTCATTCAAAAAATTTGAGAAGAAAAATATAATAAAAAATATAATTATAAAAAATTAAAAAGAATATATAATGAAAGAAAAAAAAAGTTGTATCTCTTATTAGTATCTTTATGTCCTTTCTATCAGGATAAATACAAAATACACTAATTCAGTGTCTCTGATCACAATATCTTTATTCATGTCTCATATGTCAAACTCGATTTTGTATTTCTGTGTCCTTATTTCAGTATCCCGTGCTTGTAAAAAAAATTGATTACATGTTTACTGTCAAAAATAAATTAAAAACGTAAGATTAAAATTATTTTAAATCAAAATAAATTAAATATCATGAATATTTTTAAAACATTGTAAAAAGTTTTAAGATAAAAAATATAATTTATCATTTTTTAATTCAATTTAAAAGGATGTGTTTGAGATTGATTTTGTGACTAATATACTGGGGACAAATTAGTGACCTAAAAATTAGCGACTAAATTATCAGTCTCAAAATTAGCGAAAAAAGATGGGTAGCTACTAGCTAGTAATATTTGACTACACCATCAATTCAAATAATTGGTTGCTCAATGCTCAAAGTTAATTGCTAAATCAATCCTTCAAAAACTTTGGCGGCACCGAAGATATAGTTACTCGCCTATCATTTGCCAAATTAGTAGTTAAAGGTCTTGGACTCTTGGCAATCGATTTGGCTTAAAATCAGTCACCAAATTATTGTTCAATATCCACATATTTCTTAAAATGAAGTTTTATTATTGTCTTCTTAACAATACTTTTAGTAATCCTTTAAATTAAAGCATTTTCTTTTTACTAATTATTAATTGGTTCAGATCAATGAATGTCTCAAATTCCATTTGTATGAATCGAAAGGGAAAAAAATACGGAGAGAGTATTTAGTATCAAAAATTAGTTTAAGTTAAACTAATTGGAATCTGATACATATAATACTCACAACGGCAGCAATTTAAAAGAAAATATTCAACTCTTGGATTGGAGCGGTTATTTATTTATTTTTTGCTTTTGGTATATATACCTAGAGAGTTTGTTTGTTTGTGCGTCAGAATTTCCAATTTTGGTAATATTGAAAGTTTTAAATACATATGAAAAAGTCAAATTGATTTGTTCTTGCCGACATCCAAAATTTCATGGATGGAACTGTGTGGGAAATGGGAATCCCAAATTTCATGTCACGTGGGAAACATTCGCTTCCGCTCCTCTATATGTCACGTGACAATTTATGTGGTATTAATATATTTATATTTTATTTTAAAAAAATAATATTATTACTTCTATTTTTGATAATGTTATTTTACATGTGATTACACATGATTTGTTTACCCTACATATTTACATGAATTTATAATATTAAGGAATGTGAGTGATCATGATAATATTCATTCTCTTATTTAATAATTAAAATGTAGTTATATATTTATAATTAATTGATTCACCATTGGAATTATAATCTTCTATTTTATATAATCAATCAGTTTTAAAAAGAATGTTTCAGAATTACATAATATAAATTAAAAAGTATTCTGTGTTCATAATATTTTATGTTACAAGTTAAAAATAAACCAGACAGAAAAAATTAAAAAATATTAGGAACAGTAGTAATTTAATACAAATAATATAATATAATATTTTTTAATATTATATCAATACTAAAAATAATGTACTGAGATAACCTGAAATGAGTTGTGTGTAAGTAGATTGGTAAAAAAGGTCGACGATGATGGCAAATAGGCTTAAAATACCTTCACATCAGTTTTAGAAGGGTAGTTGAATACCTGTAAGAGATTTAAGTCAACAAGAATTTAAGCAATAAATTTAAAGATGATCTAGATATTTATAAACGAATTAGATAACAAAACATAGTCTTACCTGAAAATAATTTTACTGATGGTAGGTGATTATCCTTTTATTATTGGTGATACTTACGCAGAATGAACAGTTAGACTTCTTCTGTCTATGTAATTGAAGCAGTAGTAGAGGAACTTTTTTACTTTCTCCCAAGTTGGGTCAAATTCAGGTCTTAGAATTCGTTTTTGATGCGGATAGAATACCAGTATCGATTATTAGTTACATCCAATCTTACTAAATAGGCCAGGTTGGGTTTCGCTTACTAGATTAGGGGATCCCTCTTGGTTTTTGTTGGGCTTTTAATAATAGTTCAATTTTGTAAATATAGCTATGAATAGATTTATGAAACACTAACATTTTATTGGGTTGCCATGTCAATGTGTCAAACATATTTTTAATACGACACTCATCCTGCACTTGTTTGATATGTGTGTCTTTTTTATTCAACCGTGTCTTGATAAAAGATAAAGAACTTCTTTAGACAAGTTTGGACACATTTAAATTTTATCACATATCAGCGTGTCCAACTTTATTCTTAACTTGTATTCTTGAAATGAATTTAAAAATAATATATTATTATTTATTAAAATAAAAATTATTTTAAATACTTTATATAATTAAAAAAATTAAAATTAGTTTAAATATTAATTTATATTTGACTATCAATCAAATATTAAAATATTATTACAATTTATTTAAAAAGTATTATATATATATATCTCGTGTTTTCGTATTTAGTAAAAGATTAAAACAGTGTGTTCATGTATCTTATATCATATCATGTTCTATATTTATGTCAGTATCCACATTAGTATCTGTACTTTATAATAAAAACCATAGTTATAAAAATTGAACTGGACTAATCGGTTCGACTGAAAAATCGATAAAACTGATTTAGTTGATTCTTTGGACCGTTCAAGAAAGAGAATCGATCAAAATCGGCGAGAACCGAAGAAAATTAATCAAAACCGGTGAGAACCAGTGCAAACCGGTCTAACTGAATCAATCTGTTGTGAAAATTTTTCAAAATGCTAAAGCTAAGGTTCAAACCAAGAACCTTGGTATTACCACCTCTTTTCCTTATCACCCAACCATCTATTATATATGACAAATAATAATTATATAGTATACATTCAATTACATAATTTTATAAATATCTAATTTAATTTAATTTTTTATTTTCTATTTTTTGAATTAATTATATGTCATTTTTAATATAAATATAAATTTCACTAAATTTATTAATTTGCTTGATGTAATGTTAGTATTGTGATTAAAATTATTTATTTTATGCTAGTGTTAAAATCTACTGATATTATAGTTAGATGATAGACTTTGTGAATTAATTGTTACTCTTATTGTGTCAAATTAAGATACTATTAGTAGTACTGATAAATTTTATGTTTTACTATTAGTTATTTTTAAAATTTAAGACTTCATTCTTCATAAAATGTTAGTGAAGATATATATTTCAAATTTTAATTTTAATTTTTTCTATTATTTTACGTGAAACCGATTTTACCAGTTTAACCAGTAATTTATCGGTTGAACTAATAAACTAGTAAATCAGTAACTTGATCGGTTCGATCACCAATTCGATTCTGACCACTATGATAAAAACAAATACATTTATAAAGAAATAATACCACCTATCAATAGTTTGAACATTAAACTACAAATACGATTAATATTATGAAACGGATGGACAGAGTAATCAATAATTCTTAGTGATGGTTATTGCACTTTCATAACCTCCTTATCTTGGTGTCTCACTGCACTTTTAATTTATTTTTGATGGCCGCGTATAGATAATACTAATACACTTTTGTATTGAATATTTTTATATAAATAAAATATATTTTATATACCAAAATAAACGTAATATTAGATAATTTTATGTATTTAGATAATCACATCTCATACACAATGCATAGAGGAAAGATTAAGGCATACACGTCCGAGACATGTAACATTTGCGTTTGGCTTAATTCTATATATATATATAATATGTGAAAATTTAAATAATTGCATCTCGATATCATTTATTAGTTTGATATATCTTTATTCGGATGTTGTGGTTCCAAGATGATAAACACATATTTACACCACATCTAACATACGTTTTTTTCCGCAACATTACACATTGCAAGGATAATACTATAATACCCACAACTTAATTAGTCTTAGGATCACTCACTCGTATAAATGACATTATTATATTTTTTATTTCTCAAATTTATTAACACTCATAAAACAAAAGAGCACCTCTCAATTTTCGTAACACAATTTTTATTATTTAAAACATACTCAATATATAAGACATATGTGCCTTTATATAGGCAAAATTTTATACTAAAAATTCATAATTCTACTAACTTTATAATATACATATTTATCCAATTTTGCTTCTTACTTTGACTTTTGAAATAAGTAATTTCTTGTAATTTCTAGTACATCTTGAAAATTCTTCAAGCTTAGTCATCAATCTTGAAACTTTTAATGCAATTCATGATTCTTCTAATATGGAGGTGATGAGTACAACTTGTATTCGATTCCAATTCAATTTGATTTTGAACTTCTTCAATATTCTAGTATATTGTAATTGTACTACTTTCTTGAATATTCTTGATTTAATTTTCTAACATTGCCTCCCTTAAATCAAGCTTGCAAAATTAATCATTCCAAGCATTTTTTTCAACTTGTAAAATAACTCTGTCTTTTAACGGTTTTGTAAAGATATCTGCAACTTAGTCTTCAGTGAAACAGTACTCACTAAAAACTTCTTCATTTACCAACTCTTTGATTTTATGAACCCAAATATCAATATTCTTCGATCTTCCATGATGGAATGCTGGATTTTTGCAAAGTGCAGTAGCTGACTTGTTATCACAAAATATTTTTGTTGGAGTACTTTGTTTTTCGTTCAATTCCTCAAGAATTCTTCTTAGCCAAACTGCTTGCGTTGCACAACTTGCTGCTGCTATATATTCTGCTTCTACTGTAGAGAGTGCTACTACTAGTTGTTTCTTTGACGACCATGAAATTACACCAGAACTAAGATGAAATGCAAAACCTGAAGTACTTTTTCTTGTTTCTATATCTCCGACCCAATCACTATCAGTGTAGCCAACAAGGTTTATTTCATTAGTATTCTCATAATAAATTCTATCATTTAAAGTACCTTTGATATATCGAAGAATTCTTTTTGCCGCTTGCAAATGGTTGGTACAAGGCTCTTCCATAAATCTGCTAAACAAACCAACTCCAAACACAATATCTATTCTAGTCGCAGATTTATCATTAACACTTTTTGTTGGACACCTGTTTAAAATATGAATTGCTGTTGCGACTGCTTCTGCCCAAAATTCTTTAGGCATTTGTTTTGACTTGAGCATACATCTGACCGTATCCAGGATGGTTCTATTTTTTCTTTCAACAACTCCATTTTGTTGAGGAGTATATCTAGTTGTTAGTTGATGTTAAATTCCGTATTGCTTAAAGTATTATGAACACGCAAGATATTCTATTCCTCTGTCTGTTCTGAGAATTTTGATTTTACAACCACTTTGTTTTTCGACAAATGCCTTAAATGTTTTAAAGACATATCACATGCTTCTGATTTCTGCTTTAGAAAGTATACCCATGTATATTTACTAAAATCATCAATAAAAGTCATAAAATATCTGCTACCACCGTTGCTTGGAACTTCAACAGAACAGAGATTTGAATGCACAATTTCAAGTAATCTTCTGGCTCTCCATGACTTTCCTGTAGGGAATGGATCTCTGTGCTTCTTTCCCAGTTGACAAATCTCACAAACACAGTGCAATATCCACGATAAGTTAATCTTATATCTCTTCTCAAGATAATTGTCCCATACTCAGTAAATTGTAATCAAGTTCGGGAGCATAGAAAACATCATAAATATAACTCAGAGAACCATCTTTCAATCTAATTGGTATGTGCCATTTTCCTTCAATATGGATCTTTGTACTATTGCCAAACTTCAATAATAGTTTAACTGAATCATCTAGTGAAGAAAATAACTCCTTTCTACCAGACATATGATTACTGCAAGCATTATCCAAGTACCATATATTTTCACCTTCAGCACATGAATTACTTGTAAAAAATAAAGTCAGAGTACCCGGATTATCATTAGTATTTTGATGCTGATTTTCTGCAATGTGTGCATAATTGTTATTCACCATTTTGAATATGCAATCTGCTGCTTTGTGTCCATATTTTCACAATGAAAGCAGTTGAAATTGATTCTTTCTTGATAAAAATTGCCTCGACCTCTTTCTCGGTTGACAGGCCTGAAATTCGCTCCACCTTTTCCTTGATTAGGTGGTGTAAAATTATTATAACTTTCTTGGTTGTAATTGCCACGACCTCTACCTCTAAAACTTTCTCTGCCTCTATTTTAAAAATTAAAACTATGACCTCGTTCTTCTTGTGTACGGCTTGATTCTGTAACATTGTTAAAATTCACTCGACTTTTCAGGGCTTCTTCGGTTGATTTTTCTGACTTCTCCAGTATTCTACTGATGTGACTTTTCATGGTTCCTTGCAACTCTGCAATCGTCATGGTATCTATATCATGTGACTCTAGTATCGTAGTCACGACATGGTCATACTTCATCGGCATGGTGCGAAGAATTTTTTCCACCACTTTGCTATCGGGCATATCTTCTCCATAGACTCTCATCTTATTGACAAGGTCTGTAACACGAGTAAAATATTGTTCAATGGTTTCTGAGCTAGACATCTCATACCTTTCTTATTCTATTCTGAAAGACTGTAGCTTTACTTTTTGAGCTTTATCTACGCCTTTATATGACGGCTTCAACGTGTTCCATGCATCTTTCGCATTTTTCGCATTTGCTATTTTGCCAAACACCGTATAATCTAACCTTGGTGAATTGAGATAGCGCCAATTGATCTCTCCTCTGTTGGGCAGCATCTGCTCCTTCTTGCAAAGCAGGTTCAATGAAATTCCACAGGTTCTGGGCCTTCAAATGGGTAGACATCAAAGTCTCCCAATAACTATAATCAAGTTTCCCATCTAACTTGGGACTAGACCACACAATATTAAAAGTGTTTGTCATACTGACTCTACGAATGAACAACTATGCAAGAACTCTCTCACAACTCACAAACACTCAAACACCAGGTGCTGGATTAACCAACTCGCTGATGCCAAATACAAGTATAATACCCACAACCTAATTGCTCCTAGGATCACTCACTCATATAAATGACGCTGTCATATTTTTCATCTCTCAAACTCACTAACACTCATAAAACAAAGGAGCACTTCTCAATTCTCATAACATAATTTTTATTATTTGAAACACACTCAATACATAAGGCATATGTACCTTTATATAGGCAAAGTTTCATACTAAAAATTCATGATTCTACTAGCTTTATAATATACATACTTATCCAACTTTGCTTCTTACTTTGACTTTTCAAATAAGTAACTTGTAATTTCTTGCAATCTTGAAAATTCTTCAAGCTTAGTCATCAATCTTAAAGCTTCTAATGCAATTCATGATTCTTCTATTATGAAGTAATGAGTGCAACTTGTATTTAATTCTAATTCAATTTGATTTTAAACTTTTTCAATGTTCTAATATATTGTAATTGTACTACTTTCTTGAATATTCTTAATTTAATTTTCTAACACACATCCCAGTTATATTCAAGATCAAGTTAAACAAAATTTTTATACACCTCGAATGTACTGTATCCAAGATATATCTTAATTTTTTTTATATGTATTCGAGATGTGATTATGTATTTAAATATATAATTTTATCTAGTATTAAGTAAATTAGTGTATAAAATATTTCTTTTACTTATATAAAAAAGTCCCTTTTTGTATTTGCTCATTTTTTGTGTGTTTATCAACTCCTTTTTAATTTGTTTATCATATCCGCACATATACAGCATAATTATTTAATTTGACATAGTTGGAAATAAATTAATTGTTGGTTTCATATTTTATATTGAATTTTGATGATAAATAATGATAGATATAATTTAAAAAATTTCATTAGTTATTATTTATTGGTTTAATTTGTTCAATTTTAAGTACTAATTTTTCTAAATCATTTATTAAAAACTAGAATGATATAACACTTGAAAAGAACAGATTTATTGAAAAACCACCTCAAAACTGGCTTTTGAATAACCATCTCATTTCAAAAGAGGCAAAGACTTTATTCCAGCACCTAAAAAATAAGACATACATCGTCACTAAGACATTAGAAAAGTTTCAAACTAATGGATACATACATGTTGATCAAGTTAGACCTTTAAAAAAAAGGAATTTAATAATTTTTCATGTATGATAAAAGCATTGTACAATTGAATATATAATTGGGGCCAGGTCATAGACACATACATATATACTGGATGCATGGTGCAATTATAACGTAGACACTCACTATGATGACGTGTTGTATGTGGAGAGTCTAAGGGACCGTTTTCTGGTTGGATATCATATCCCCGACATGAAAATTGTGATTCTGATTGGTCATATTATCTTTCAAATCTACACACTCTTTTGTGTCGAAGGTAAGTAAGTGTGCAAATGCCGACATCAAGAACATACATGTGCAAAACTCACCACGTACACATAATAGTGATGGATATTAATTAATTATTTCCCAATTTCCACAGCCATGTGCATGCTCCAATTCTTTGGTCCCAACTATGACACTCATCGAATACTTTCATCCTTAATGGACTCTCCACTGTATATCAAGGCTTTAGTATTATTCACTCTCTTCAGGGTAATTAGCTTGTAAAATAACGCTCTTTTTGAGGGAAAAAAAAAAGTTAACAACTACTCAATATATTCATTAGAAAAATTCTTATCATAACATTTTCATCATAATGATAGGTACTTCCAATATTTTGAAACTTTAGAAAAACATATATTATAAATGATCATCAATTATACGTTTTTTTACTTAAATAAATTAAAAAATTTCTAAAATTATTGGTATCTTCTTGTCGCCTGAACTTTAATTTTTCGTCTTCCACAGGAGATATCGACTAAGCTTGTGTGATAATCTCAATTTGAGAAGCAGATATAATTTCTTTTCATAGGTTACTTTTAGAGAATTTACAGATTGTGTTCAATAAAAATGTAAAAAATAATAATTATAAAAAGTAAAAAGTAACAAAGAACAAGTGTAAAACATAAAAAATTATAAAATTTGTATTAAAATGTGCAAAAATTGACAAGTACTTGAATGTAAATGATAAAATTTAAATAACAAAAAAAAAAAAAGACAAAATTAAAATGACTGAAAGAAAAATAAAATCTCTCAATACATATATGGACTCATAATTTATGTTTTTGCATGTTAGTATGACTAAAAATTATTAGAGGAGTCATTGTATTGTGAATACATAAAACTTCCCTATCTTATTGAAACTAATCCTATTTATAAAAAAAAAATTCTAAATTAATTGGTATAATTTTAGACTTCAAATAAATTTACATTTCAAAAGATTTTAAACTTCAAGCAAACTTAAATTTTAAATAATTTTAAATTTCACATAGTCTTGGAAGATAACTTAATCGGCAAATCTAACTCATTTTTATTTTTTCCAATCATAATCTGTTTCATGCATATATAATCTTTAATTTTAATTGTTGAATTTTTTTTTATCAACGATCAATTATACCAAATTTTTGGCACAACACTCCTAATTAAAAAAAATTAAAACGAAAATGTCATCTTTTTTTCTATATATATAAATTGTATTAGGATAATATGAATTAGTGTTAAAAACGTTTATCCTCTAACGATTTACGTTTGAAATTTGCAAATCTATACACACAGAGATACAAGGCAACCATACAAAAGTGCGAATGGCTATTTAATGAAGGGAGACATCCGATAAGGTTACGAAGATAATAATTTAAATTATTTTATTTAATTTAATATTCATAATTTTATACATATAATATTTATAATTATATATGCATTACATTTAATATTAGGTGAATTTTATTATACTTTCTTTTAAAGAAAGGGTAAATTATCCCTTATGGTATATATATTAAAAGTGATTCACCAGATGAGTTTTATGAAATGGAAGAGATCTTTATGAATGCAATTGATGTACTTGAAGGTAGAGGAGAGCTTATGGTCCGTGATGATAGAAATCATAAAGACATTTGAAAAGATTCTTCAGATTCTCAAATCATAAATACAATTAAAGACATTGTTGTTGATGATATCAAATACAAGTTTCAAGGGATGGTAGATTCGGATCCTCATGAGATTAAAGACATTGTTGTCGATGAGGTGGAGATAAAGTCGAATTCAATTGCAGACAATAGGATTTGCAAGATGAGGTGACAATTATGCACAAAAATTTAATCACTTTCATGGGACAAAAGTTTTGCGGATAGTAAACTCCGAGGATGTTATCACCATACTGAAGAGGGTGGAGGAGGTGCAGTGGGTGAACCCTGAGATTGGAAAGGAGTTGCGCCTATGTAGCAGAGATTCTCCGTACCTCGGTAGCACAAATGTTGCCATGTGTAATGAGCTGAATACATATTTGCACCTTGTTGATGGGTTTGTGAGTTCACCTCGAAGAGATTTTTCCAACGGTGACAGCCACCACCACCACCACCATAGACTGGTGGTGCTAAACTAAATTTAAATAATCACAAGAGAGAGAAAGAAAAGTAGAAAACATATACCTAATTATTATGGTTAATATTTGATGAGCGGATAATTTATACGCTTTTTGGCATTATTTTTAGGTAGTTTTTAGTGTGTTTTCGTTAATTTTTAGTATATTTTTATTAGTTTTTAAATAAAAATCACATTTCTGGACTTTGTTATGAGTTTGTGTGTTTTTCTGTGATTTCAGGTATTTTCTGGCTGAAATTGAGGGACCTGAGCAAAAATCTGATTCAGAGGCTGAAAAAGGACTGCATATGTTCTTGGATTCTGACCTCCCTGCATTCGAAGTAGATTTTCTAGAGCTACAGAAGCCCAATTGGCGCGCTCTTAATTGCGTTGGAAAGTAGACATCCTGAGCTTTACAGCAATATATAATAGTTTATACTTTATTCGAGATTTGATGGCCCAAACCAACGTTTCAAGTCAGCATAAAAATTCTGGCGTCAAAACACCAGAACTGGCATAAAAGCTGGAGTTAAACGCCCAAACTGGCACAAAAGCTGGCGTTTAACTCCAAGAACAACCTATGCACGTGAAAGATTCTATGCTCAGCCCAAGCACACACCAAGTGGGCCTGGAAGTGAATTTCTGCACCATTTACTCATTTCTGTAAACCCTAGGCTACTAGTTTTCTATAAATAGGACCTTTTGCTATTGTATTTTCATCTTGGAATCTTTAGTTCATCTTTTGATCTCTTGATCACGTTTTGGGGACTGGCCTCATGGCCATGCCTAGACCTTTTGTTCTTATGTATTTTCAACGGTGGAGTTTCTATACCCCATAGATTAAGGTGTGGAGCTCTCCTGTTCTTCATGAATTAATGCAATTACTATTGTTTTTCTATTCAATTCACGCCTACTTCTTCTCTAAGATATCCATTCGCACTTCAACATGATGAATGTGATGAACTAGTGACACTCATCACCATTCTCACCTATGAATGCGTGCCTGACAACCACCTCCGTTCTACATGCAACAAGCTTGAATGTGTATCTCTTGGGTTTCTAATCTAAGATTAACACCTTCGTGGTATAGGCTAGAACTATTAGCAGCCATTCCTGAGATCCGGAAAGTCTAAACCTTGTCTGTGGTATTTCGAGTAGGATCTGGGAAGGGATGACTGTGACGAGATTCAAACTCGCGAGTGTTGGGCGTAGTGATAGACGCAAAAGGATCAATGGATCCTATTCCAACATGATCGAGAACCGACAGATGATTAGCCGTGCGGTGACAGCGCATTTGGACCATTTTCACTGAGAGGATGGGAGGTAGCTGATGCACATAAACTAGTTATGCTACGATTTAGGAAATTGCACGATCGGCAAAATTCCTTCCGGCAAGTGCACCGGTTATCGTCAAGTAAAAACTCACAATAGAGTGAGGTCGAATCCCACAAGGATTGGTTGAGTGAGCAATTCGGATTAGAAGTGTGTTCTAGTTGAGCGGAATCAAGATTGAGATGAGAATTGCGGAATGTAAAATTGGCGGGAAAAGTAAATGACAAGAAATTGAAATGGCGGAATCTTAAATTGCAATGAATTAAAGAGCAGAAACTAAATTGCTGAAATTAAAAGGGAATGGGGGTGGTTGCATGAATTGAGTTGCAGAATGTAAAGAGAAGATGGAAATCAGAAATGGGGGATTCATTGGGTTATAGGAGATATTGAGATCTCCGAATCAAAACACGTTTATCTCTTCCTCAAGCAATGCGTTCATTGAATTTTGCTTGGCAATCTTATATGATTGGATCCCAATCCCTTGGCTCACCAATTCTCTCTAAAAACAAACAAATTCCCAATCCCTTGGTTTAAATGTTCATAAGAAGAGATGATGCTTGATCACTGATTATACCACACAGTTTCATGAACCACAATTTGGTAGGATTACATGTCACAATATCCATCCAAACCCCAATCCAATTCACTGTGAGAAAGCTTCTCTAGCATGAATCCTCCATTCCTTTCCCAAGGTTCCGAAGGATTCCAAGTATGGGTAGTTTCTTTCCCAAGACAACTACTCAATGGAATTAGATCGAGAAGCTTTCTAACAAAATTCAAGAGAAAAGATTGAAGAAGAAGATAAACTATTATTGATTCATTGAATTACAATAGAGCTCCCTAACCCAATGAAAGGGGGTTTAGTGAATCATAGCTCTGAATTCAATTACAAAGAAAAGGAAAACTAGCTAAAAGTGAAAGTAAAAGTCCTCTCTAACTTAACTTCTATCCTATTTATACACTTTCTATATTGAGCTTCAGTTGTGCTTCTTGGGCTTTGAGGCCTCTCCTTGCTTTCCTTTTGCCTTGGGTTTATGATCCATAATCTTGATGAGGCTGTTGATCCAAATTCTGTAACATTCATTGAGCCAACTTAGTGATAATCAAATAATGACACATGACTCAATAAATTGAGATTTCAAACTCATGAATCCTTCAGGCCCAATCCCATAAACCATGATATTCAATTGGGTTTCATACTAGAGTAAGTTTAAGTTATTGTTTGTGCTCAAAGAGTAACTTAAACCGCAAGATTATTGGCCCAGAAACCTTTTTCCAAGAGTGGCGTTTAAGTTGTAGTTTAAGCTTAAACTGCAGCTTAAACGCCAGACACTTCCAGTGAGGCCTTTTGTAGAAGCACGTTTAAGCTTCAGTTTAAGGTTAAACTGAAGCTTAAACGTGGAAATGGAAGAAGGTAGCCCTGGAGAGTCATGTAGTCGAACACGTTTAAGCTTCAGTTTAAGGTTAAACTGAAGCTTAAACGTGGAGATAGGAAGGGCAGCCCTGGAGGTCGAACACGTTTAACCTCCAGTTTAAGGTTAAACTGGAGGTTAAACGTGGAAAAGGGTGGAGGCATACTGGAGGTCGAACACGTTTAACCTCCAGTTTGAGGTCAAACTGGAGGTTAAACGTGGAAGCTTAGAATGGTAGCCCTGGAGGTGTCGAACACGTTTAACCTCCAGTTTGAGGTCAAACTGGAGGTTAAACGTGGAAATGGAGAGAGCAACCCTGGAGGAGAAAAGCTGTCGAACACGTTTAAGCTCCAGTTTGAGGTCAAACTGGAGCTTAAACGTGGAAATGGCTCCCTGGTGCTCTTCCCACTCCTGGCGTTTAACCTCCAGTTTGAGGTCAAACTGGAGGTTAAACGTGGAACTCCTTCCTGAGTGGCATTATCATTCTGGCGTTTAACCTCCAGTTTGAGGTCAAACTGGAGGTTAAACGTGGAATGCTTCTTTAGTGAGGCTTTTCATTCTGGCGTTTAACCTCCAGTTTGAGGTCAAACTGGAGGTTAAACTTCAATTCCAGCATTTCTTATCCTTCATGATTTTGGCATTTAAGCTCCAGTTTAGGCTTAAACTGGAACTTAAACTCCACATGTGATATTCAAGCTTCCTTTATTGATTTTGTTGCTTCCTTGCTTAGCCTCTTCTTCCCTGAAATCATCCAAACAATTGCATCAAAGTCTTGCAAAATTTCATGAGAAATCTTCCATTCATAGCATTTAAGTAATATAACTAAAACTCATGGAATATGCATCAAAATCATATTGTTTGGATGGTTCATTGCTTTGTTCTTTATTTAACCATTTTTGGTTACTTTAAGCTCAAGAAAATGCATAAAACAACTAAAACTAACAGAAAAATGCTAGTGAAACTAGCCTATGATGCCTTGGCATCACAACACCAAACTTAATACTTGCTTGTCCCTAAGCAAGTCCTGAGTTATTTGAGAAGAAAGTATGAAACAGAAAGCAATTACATTGGCTATATTAGCAAGCATTTGAAGTTCATCAGAAGGGTTTTATGCAGAAAGTTGCAGCATCACTTTTTCATACTTATCAGGTAGGATTATCACTTTTTCATTGCATCCATCAAACATTGCTATGGCCTCTTGTTATTCTTATGTCGTTGGCCCTTTTCTCTTCTTTGTTTTCTTTTCTTTTTTCTTAGAGCTCCTTTGCTCCTTGTTTGCTTAGTGTCATGTGTTGCACAAGCCTTTGGCATTTTCTTTTTCTTATCAGTGCACTACACATATCCACTTTAGGCATTTTAGTTCACATTTCTTCTTGAGACATTGGTGCCCAGCACCTCTTTGTGTGACTAAATGTTTTGTATTTAGGTTGCTCTTGATAATGGACTTTTGGTTGATAATCCCGGGTTAGTTAACCCAAGTTACCAAGTGTTGAAACACTCCTCAGAACCTATTCATCCAAGCATATCCTTAATACATAAACACCACAGGCATTTGTCTCAGAAGTTCAAACCATTGGTACCTAGCTTATTTTCTCAATTTTTTTGCTTTTTGGTTGCCCTTTGGCTTTTTCTTCTTCTTTTTCTTTCTTTTTCATGGCCAAAGACATTTATTCATCAAGATCCATAGACAATTTTCACTTTCTACATAAAAAATGATAATTCTACACTCTAATTCCAGTGATCTGACTAAACAATCAAGCATGCATACTACCACTTAATTCTACTTGATTTGTCACTAATTTAGCCAAGTTATTTTTGTTCAAACTTTTCTTTTATTTTTGGAAACAGAACAAGCATGGCACGCACTTGTTTAAGAAGGTGAAGTTATATCCAAACATCCAGGCATTCACTTTATTCAAAGCAAATAACAAACACACATACTAGAAACTTCACATTAAAACTTAAATGACTCATAATGAAAGAAAGCTCATAAAGACAATTCACCAATTATCATTTGATTATTAAGGAACGAGACCACCTCTTATTTATTGCTTGGTTCTTCTTAATTCTTAGGATCCTGCTTCTTCTTGCTTCCTGCCTCTTTTTGACCACTTGTGCTTCCTTTGTCTTTTCTCATGAGCTTTTTCCAGAATCCAGCCTTTTTCATCGTTTCTTCCACTCCTTTTTCAAGGATCATTGCCTTGTTTATTTCTCCTTCTTTCCTCCCTTTGAAATACTCATCAAAAGCTGGGAATGCTGGGTCCATCTTGTGTAGATGTTCCCCTATGTAGTTAAGCTTGATTTGCGAACTGATGTTGTAATCAGCTTGGACTGAGTATCTTGCATTCTGTAAAGTGGTGGCTTCCTTGATTGCCAAGACATTGGCATCTTGGTGTTGGCATATGTGGCTGAAGGATTCCTGTAAGTGTAAATTTTGTTCCCTTTGCAGATCGAAGAATCTTGATTCAAAGTTCCTTTGCATATCCATCATTTTTAGGTGAAAGTCCTCTTGTCTCTCCTGAGACCTCATGTATTGTTGAGACATTCCTTCCATGATTTCCTGCATTCTGCTCATATCCATGGGGTCTCTGGGAATTCTTTGTCTTCTTTCTGGAATTGCTTGCTCTTCTTGCTCTTCTTCTCTGTCTTCTCCTTCTTGTCCTTCTTGTTCTGCTTCTTGCTCGGGTTCCACTTGTTGTCCTTCTTCATTTCTTCTTCTTGTATGTCTTGGAGGGGTTGGACCAAGAGTCATTCTGTGCGCAGTTATGGCCAATCCAGGATATAACCAATTAGGTCTTTCATCCTCAAGTGGTACTTGGGCATCGATGCATAGTCTAATGATAGTGCTAGGGAAGTGGAGCCAGGATTCAGGGTCACTTTTCTCACTAAACTCTTGTATCTGTTCAGCAATGAGTTTATGAACTTTGATCTCCCCTCCAACCATAATGCAATGTAGCAAGATGGCTCTTTTAGGGACTATTTCTGAAGAGTTTGCAGTGGGTAGGATGGATCTCCTAACTATTGCATACCACCCTTTAGCTTCAGGTGTTAGGTCTCCCCTTCTCAAGACTCTTGGAGCCCCTCTTGTTTTTCTCACCCATTCAGCTCTGATGGCACAAAGGTCTTCAGCAATAGTTGCATAGTCAGGTTCTCCTATCATCCTTTCTTCATAACTTGCTTGGCTGAAATGTATGTTTTTCAGGCCAAGAGTTTTCATGATTGCTTTGGGACTGAAGTCAACTTCCACCCCTCTCACATAGCTTTTGTATGTGGGTTTCTTGGTTGGATCCTCCCTTACTGCATTTGCATAAAACTCTTTCACCAAGTTGATGTTGATTTTAGTGATTGGCTTAGTCAGGAGCTCCCACTTCCTCTTTTTGATCTTTTCCCAAACACCTGGGAACTCATCCTTTTCAAGGTCAAAGGGAACCTCAGCTAGTACCGTTTTAGGTCTCATCCATTCGGCTTGAATCTCATGGAAAACTGATCTGTATCTCCATGCATCGAATTCCCTGTTTTCCTCCATTGGCTGCTTGTCTTTTCTTCTTTTGTGGCTAGACGAAGCTGCCATTGGTTCTTTAGTTTTGGTAAGTGACAAGCTAAAGTTGACAAGGTAAAGCAAGAAGTGTTGTTGGAAGTGTGGTAAGGTTGTTTTCGGCAAGAGATAGTTATGCTATGATGAAGGAAAATGTGTATGAAGGAGAATTGGTGGTGTGGGACTCGTTCCCCAAGTGATTCTTTATAGTGCCCATGAGTGAAAAATGGACGGCTAGGGTGGTTTGTGAAGGGTGGCTTGATGGTAAATATATGAATTGTGGAGAAGGACGATTTGCTTTTCATTTTCTTGGAAGTATTCTGGGTGCATTAGGTTGTACATGTAGCTTTCTTTTCTTGCAGAACTTCCTTTTCCCATGTGTTAGTTTCAAAGATTTGTGAATTTTCTTTTTGACCAAGCACGTACCTCCCTTTGTCTTTTTCCTCCATTTTTGTCTTTTCTTTTGTACCTGCACAACAAACAAGTTTGCTATCATTTTTCGGTCCATGTGAATTATGAATAGTACTTGCACATGTAAATCAATGATTGTCTTTATGAGCTTATAGCCGTGACTTCTACATGTATGCACACTTATTATTTGGACACCAAACTTAGTGTTTGGTAAAGTCTCCTAATGACATGAAATCCATATTGGTTGTCCTTAATGAGTGTGCATAATTCTAATAAATCATAGTCACCTTGGCTCTTTGATTCTAAACAAAGTTACTACCCTAAGTAATTGAAACCAAAGTATTAAAACAAGCGAATGGTATACTTGTCATGAATTTTGAAATCCAGAGGAACTTCTTGCTTTTCATAAACCGTGTTCAAAGAGGAACACCAAACTTAATCTTTGGTTGTGCACTAAAAATTGAATGCATTTTGAATAAAATTTGGGTGCTTTCGGGCACACCAAACTGAGTTTATATGCAAAATGTCAGTGCACTCTTTAAGAAGTTGTCCTGAGGATACAAGTTCATGCATAAGAAACCATGCTTTATTAGATGCACAACAAAACAAAAAAAAAAATATAAGGATATTAAAACATGGGTTGCCTCCCATGAAGCGCTTCTTTAACGTCACTAGCTTGACGATTGTCCCTTGTTAGGGTGGATTGTAGTGCTTGACGTCTTCTCCTCTTACTATGAAGACGTCCCCACTTGATTCATTCATGACCTCTAAATGTTCCATAGAAAGAACTTTCCTGATTGTGAACACTTGAGGGAGCTGGGAAGGAATGGTTTTGAGGTCAGGTGGAATTTCCAGATAATGACTTGATATCACTTTATCTCCCGGAGAAAAACCTTCAGTGGGAATTTTCTTGTTTCTCCACCCTCTTGGCAATCTCCCTATCACTCTTCCCTTTCTCTTGAGGATTTCTTCATTGACCCTTATGTCAGGAGGATCCTTCTGATCTGTTTCCACTGATTCTTGTGGCTTTAACTCTTGCAGCTCTTGTTTGCCTTCCAAGAACTGTTTTAGAGTTTCAGCTGCTGGATTACTTTCCTTCAGACACAGATGGCTACTATCATCCTTAAGCTTTTCAGGTTCTGGTTCAGGCTCAGATGCAGTTTTGAAAACTTTGAAAATGAGCTGTTCATCATGTATTCTCAGAATTAGCTCTCCTTGTTCTACATCTATGAGCGCTCTAGTAGTGGCTAGAAATGGTCTGCCCAGAATTATAGGGTGTAAGTAGCTTTCCTCCATGTCCACAATGACAAAGTCTGTGGGGAAATAATAATCCCCCACTTTCACCAGCACATTTTCAACTACCCCTTCAGCTTGCTTCTGAGTTTTGTCAGCCAGTTGTATGATTACATCAGTGGATCTCACCTCATTCAGTTGTAGCCTCTTCATAAGAGTTAGAGGCATCACATTTATGCTAGCTCCTAGATCACAGAATCCTCTGTCAATTTTTGTTTCCCCTATGATGCAAGGGATATGAAAACTTCCTGGGTCCGTTTTCTTAGAGAGTGTGTCCTTCTTGATGAGAGCACTGCATTCTTTGTTCATTGTTACCGTTTGTCCTCCCTTCAAAACTCTTTTCTTGCTTAACAATTCCTTTAAATACTTGATGTGTGTGGGCATTTGATGAAGAATCTCAAGAAAGGGAATATTGACATGAAGAGAGTTAAATGTCTCTAGAAACCTTGAATAGGTTTTCCTTTTTTCACCTCCTCCTAACCTCTCAGGAAATGGTGCTTTTGGTTGGTATATTTCCATCATGCCTTTTTGCAGTTCCTTGGCTTGCTCAGTTCCACCTTCCTGCTTAACTTCTTCCACACCTTCCTTCAAGATTTCTGGTTCCTGCTCTGAGGGCCTGATTCCTTCTTCTTCTGAGACTTCCTTCAATATGGTGATGGCCTTGCATTCTTCCCATCTTACTCTCTTTTGTTCCCCTTTAGGATTCTTTTCTGTGTCACTAGGGAACACTGCAGTTGATTTGGGTGCCTGTTGAGATAGCTCTCCTACTTGAGATTCCATCCTCTTGAGTTTTTCACCATGGTTTCTTAAGGTAGTTCTCACATCATCCCTGAAGCTCTTCAATTCAATTATGTCTTGACTCATGGTTGCCATCATTCCTTCTATCCGGTTTAATTGATCTTGAAATTGTTGGTTCGGATTAGGTTGGGTGTGTTGATTATTTTGGCCATGATATGATGGTTGGGGGTAAGTGTTTTGTGTGGCTTGGTATGATCTTTGGTTGGAGTTTTGGTATGTGGAATTGTTATGTTGGTTGTGGTTGTAAGGTTTGTGGTTTTGTGGTTGGGTTTGTTGGTTTCCCCACCCAAAGTTTGGGTGGTTTCTCCAGCCTGGGTTGTAAGTGTTGGAATGTGGATCATATGATTGCCTTTGTTGGTTTCCCACATAGTTAGCCTCATCCCAATCACCTCCTTCAATGCTTACTTCCTCTTGATCTTGTGTGTGTATTGCAGCCACTTGCTTTGTTTCTAATTGCCTGGTAAGCTCTGCTAGTTGCTTGGCAAACACCTTGTTTTGGGCTAGAATTGTATCAACATGGTTCAGCTCTATGACTCCCTTAGTGTTGTGCCTCTCTGATGCATAGTAGTACTCATTCTCAGCCACTGTCTCGATCACTTCAATGGCTTCTTCCACAGTCTTTTTCCTGTTCAATGAACCTCCTGATGAATGGTCTACAGCCTTCCTTGATTCATAAGAGAGCCCATCATAGAAGATGTGCAATTGCACCCAATCATGGAACATGTTTGGTGGGCATTTCCTTGTCAAGTCCTTGAATCTCTCCCATGCCTCGTAGAGAGTTTCACCATCTTGTTGTCTAAAAGTCTGAACCTCAGATCGAAGCCTATTGACCTTTTGTGGAGGGTAGAAACGTGCCAGAAACTTGCTTTCCACCTCATCCCATGTTGTTAGACTCCCCCTTGGGAATGATTCCAGCCACTTAGCTGCTTTGTCCCTAAGTGAAAATTGGAACAAAAGCAGTTTATAGGCATCTTCCTGGACTCCATTGGACTTCACAGTGTCACAAATTCTCAGGAATTTTGTGAGATGTTGGTTTGGGTCTTCATTAGCACTTCCTCCAAAGGAACAATGATTCCCCACAAGTGATATTAGCTGTGGCTTGAGCTCAAAATTGTTGGCCTGAATGGGTGGTTTCTGGATGCTACTACCACAATTCCCAGAGGTTGGGTTTATGTATGAACTAAGAACCCTCCTCTCAGGAATGGCATCGTTTCCATCAGCTCTCTCATGGTTGTGAACTTCTCTATCCATGTTGAGATCTAAAGCTTCCTCAAAATTGTCCTCAGATTCTCCTTCAGATTCCTCTTCTCCCACTACTCTCTTCCCTCTTGCTTCCCTTCTAAGTCTATGAAGGGTCCTCTCTGGTTCGGTATATGGAGGAGTTGATGTCTCTCCTCTCCTACCTGTCATACAAGAACACAGCTCAAACACAAACAAGTGAAATACTCTTGGTTAATGGAAGAGTATGGTTAGATCAATTGAGGAATTAATTCAAACAGTTAGTGAGTCAGTGAGTTAGTTGCATGAATTTAAAGGCATAAAGAAGGAAAGCATGTAACCGAGTGCAGAAATTAAAATTCAACAAGTATCTTGAACAGAATTAACAAAGCAAGAGAAAATTGCTCAATCTAGTTAGCTTCCAATTTGAGAATTGTCAATCGAAAACCAATCCCCGGCAACGGCGCCATAAACTTGATGCACATAAACTAGTTATGCTACGATTTAGGAAATTGCACGATCGGCAAAATTCCTTCCGGCAAGTGCACCGGTTATCGTCAAGTAAAAACTCACAATAGAGTGAGGTCGAATCCCACAAGGATTGGTTGAGTGAGCAATTCGGATTAGAAGTGTGTTCTAGTTGAGCGGAATCAAGATTGAGATGAGAATTGCGGAATGTAAAATTGGCGGGAAAAGTAAATGACAAGAAATTGAAATGGCGGAATCTTAAATTGCAATGAATTAAAGAGCAGAAACTAAATTGCTGAAATTAAAAGGGAATGGGGGTGGTTGCATGAATTGAGTTGCAGAATGTAAAGAGAAGATGGAAATCAGAAATGGGGGATTCATTGGGTTATAGGAGATATTGAGATCTCCGAATCAAAACACGTTTATCTCTTCCTCAAGCAATGCGTTCATTGAATTTTGCTTGGCAATCTTATATGATTGGATCCCAATCCCTTGGCTCACCAATTCTCTCTAAAAACAAACAAATTCCCAATCCCTTGGTTTAAATGTTCATAAGAAGAGATGATGCTTGATCACTGATTATACCACACAGTTTCATGAACCACAATTTGGTAGGATTACATGTCACAATATCCATCCAAACCCCAATCCAATTCACTGTGAGAAAGCTTCTCTAGCATGAATCCTCCATTCCTTTCCCAAGGTTCCGAAGGATTCCAAGTATGGGTAGTTTCTTTCCCAAGACAACTACTCAATGGAATTAGATCGAGAAGCTTTCTAACAAAATTCAAGAGAAAAGATTGAAGAAGAAGATAAACTATTATTGATTCATTGAATTACAATAGAGCTCCCTAACCCAATGAAAGGGGGTTTAGTGAATCATAGCTCTGAATTCAATTACAAAGAAAAGGAAAACTAGCTAAAAGTGAAAGTAAAAGTCCTCTCTAACTTAACTTCTATCCTATTTATACACTTTCTATATTGAGCTTCAGTTGTGCTTCTTGGGCTTTGAGGCCTCTCCTTGCTTTCCTTTTGCCTTGGGTTTATGATCCATAATCTTGATGAGGCTGTTGATCCAAATTCTGTAACATTCATTGAGCCAACTTAGTGATAATCAAATAATGACACATGACTCAATAAATTGAGATTTCAAACTCATGAATCCTTCAGGCCCAATCCCATAAACCATGATATTCAATTGGGTTTCATACTAGAGTAAGTTTAAGTTATTGTTTGTGCTCAAAGAGTAACTTAAACCGCAAGATTATTGGCCCAGAAACCTTTTTCCAAGAGTGGCGTTTAAGTTGTAGTTTAAGCTTAAACTGCAGCTTAAACGCCAGACACTTCCAGTGAGGCCTTTTGTAGAAGCACGTTTAAGCTTCAGTTTAAGGTTAAACTGAAGCTTAAACGTGGAAATGGAAGAAGGTAGCCCTGGAGAGTCATGTAGTCGAACACGTTTAAGCTTCAGTTTAAGGTTAAACTGAAGCTTAAACGTGGAGATAGGAAGGGCAGCCCTGGAGGTCGAACACGTTTAACCTCCAGTTTAAGGTTAAACTGGAGGTTAAACGTGGAAAAGGGTGGAGGCATACTGGAGGTCGAACACGTTTAACCTCCAGTTTGAGGTCAAACTGGAGGTTAAACGTGGAAGCTTAGAATGGTAGCCCTGGAGGTGTCGAACACGTTTAACCTCCAGTTTGAGGTCAAACTGGAGGTTAAACGTGGAAATGGAGAGAGCAACCCTGGAGGAGAAAAGCTGTCGAACACGTTTAAGCTCCAGTTTGAGGTCAAACTGGAGCTTAAACGTGGAAATGGCTCCCTGGTGCTCTTCCCACTCCTGGCGTTTAACCTCCAGTTTGAGGTCAAACTGGAGGTTAAACGTGGAACTCCTTCCTGAGTGGCATTATCATTCTGGCGTTTAACCTCCAGTTTGAGGTCAAACTGGAGGTTAAACGTGGAATGCTTCTTTAGTGAGGCTTTTCATTCTGGCGTTTAACCTCCAGTTTGAGGTCAAACTGGAGGTTAAACTTCAATTCCAGCATTTCTTATCCTTCATGATTTTGGCGTTTAAGCTCCAGTTTAGGCTTAAACTGGAACTTAAACTCCACATGTGATATTCAAGCTTCCTTTATTGATTTTGTTGCTTCCTTGCTTAGCCTCTTCTTCCCTGAAATCATCCAAACAATTGCATCAAAGTCTTGCAAAATTTCATGAGAAATCTTCCATTCATAGCATTTAAGTAATATAACTAAAACTCATGGAATATGCATCAAAATCATATTGTTTGGATGGTTCATTGCTTTGTTCTTCATTTAACCATTTTTGGTTACTTTAAGCTCAAGAAAATGCATAAAACAACTAAAACTAACAGAAAAATGCTAGTGAAACTAGCCTATGATGCCTTGGCATCAGTAGCCATTGACAACGGTGAAACCCAACATAAAGCTTTCCATGGAAAGAAGTATGAATGATTGGATGAAGACAATAGGAAAGTAGAAGTTCAGGAGAACAAAGCATCTTTATACGCTTATCTGAAATTCTCACCAATGAATTACATAAGTATCTCTATCCTATTTTATATTTTATTCATCTTTTAATTATCAATTCTTCATAACCATTTGAATCTGCCTGACTGAGATTTACAAGATGACCATAGCTTGCTTCAAGCCGACAGTCTCCGTGGGATCGACCCTTACTCACGTAAGGTTTATTACTTGGACGACCCAGTGCACTTGCTAGTTAGTTGTGCGGAGTTGTGACAAAGAGTTGAGATTACAATTGTGCGTACCAAGTTTTTGGCGCCATTGATGATCACAATTTCGTGCCCCAAGTTTATGGCGCCGTTGCCGGGGATTGTTCGAGTTTGGACAACTGACGGTTCATCTTGTTGCTTAGATTAGGTAACTTTATTTTATTCTTCAGAATTTTTAAGAACGAATTCTAGAGTTTCAGATGATACTTTCATCATCACAAGAGCTAGTTGATTCCCATCAATTTGGCTGTTGTATGTAATGTCTGCTGAAACTTGGCTAGCCATGTCTAATCTTTTAGATTGAAGCTTTAGACTAACATTGCATGATTCCTAGAATTCTTATTAAAAATTTTGAATGTCTCTATTTTCTTTTCCAAATAATTTTCGAAAAATTACAAAAAAATTTATAAAATCATAAAAACAAAAAATAATTTATGTTTCTTGTTTGAGTCTAGTGTCAATTTTTAAGTTTAGTGTCCTGCATGTTTTATTTAATTTCTTGCAATTTTCGAATATATGCATTATGTTCTTCATTAATCTTCAAGTTGTTCTTGATGATTTCCTTGCTCTGATCTTTAAATTCTCTTGTTTTGTGTGTTTTGTTGTTTCTCATATGTATTCTAAATTTGTTAGTGTCTCTAATATGAAAATTTCTAAGTTTGGTGTCTTGCATGCATTGTTTATTTGATCTTAGTTCTTCATGATTTAGTTTCATTTTGTTATTATTCTCTAAAAATTCAAAAAAATTCAAAACTATGTCTTTTCAAGTCAATAATACAGAGAATTAAAGATTTAGAACATTCAGCAGAGGAATTACACAGAAAAAGCTGGGCGTTCAAAACGCCCAGTGAGGAACGAAAACTGGCATTTAAACGCCAGCCAGGGTACCTGGCTGGGCGTTAAACGCCCAAAAGGGTAGAATTTTGGGCATTAAACGCCAGAATGGATACCATTCTGGGCGTTTAACGCCAGGATGGCACAAGAGGGAAGATTTTATTTTTAATTCAAATCTTTTTCAAATTTTCATAATTTTTCAAAATCAAATCTTTTTCAAATCATATCTTTCCAATCATATCTTTTCAAAATCAAATCCTTTCTATTTTTTTACTATTTTCGAAAATCCTTGCTACAATTAATGATTTAATTCAAAATTTTCAAGTTGTTACTTGCCTATTAAGAAATGATCAAATTTTAAATTCTAGAATCATGTCTTTTAATTTCTTGTTAGTCAAGTAGTCAACTTTAATTTTAATCTTTTTTTTTTAAATTGATTTTCAATCATATCCTCTCAATCACATCTTTTTCAAAATAATTTTCAATCATATCTTTTTTTATTTCTGATTTCAAAATCTTTTTCAAAATCACTTAACTACTTTCTCAATTTTAATTTTTGAAAATCATCAATCAATTTTTTTTTCAAAATTTCTTTTAATTATTTCAAAATTTTTTTAAATTTAATTTCGAAAATTCTTCCCCTCTTCTCACATCCTTCTATTTAAGGACTAACACTCCTCCACTATCAGCAATTCGGACTCTCTCTCTATAAGTTCGAATTCTCATCTCTACCTTCTCCTTCTATTCTTCTTTTCCTCTGACACCTCAAGGAATCTCTATACTGTGACATAGAGGATTCCATACTTTCTTCTCCTCTCTTTCATATGAGCAGGAGCAAGGACAAAGGCATTCTTGTTGAAGCTGATCCTGAACCTGAAAGAACCTTGAAGAGAAAGCTAAGAGAAGCTAAAGCACAACTCTCTGTAGAGGACCTAACAGAAATTTTCAAACAAGAAGAAGCCATGGCAGCCGAAAATAACAACAATGCCAACAATGCAAGAAAGGTGCTTGGTGACTTTACTGCACCTACTCCCGACTTCTATGGGAGAAGCATCTCTATCCCTGCCATTGGAGCAAACAACTTTGAGCTTAAGCCTCAATTAGTTTCTCTGATGCAACAGAATTGCAAGTTTCATGGACTTCCATTGGAAGACCCTCATCAGTTCTTGGCTGAATTCTTGCAAATCTGTGACACTGTCAAGACCAATGGGGTTGATCTCGAGGTCTACAGGCTTATGTTTTTTCCCTTTGCTGTAAGAGACAGAGCTAGAATATGGTTGGATTCACAACCTAAGGAAAGCTTGAACTCTTGGGAAAAGCTGGTCAGTGCTTTTCTGGCCGAATTCTTTCCACCTCAAAAATTAAGTAAGCTTAGAGTGGAAGTCCAGACCTTCAGACAGAAGGAAGGTGAATCCCTCTATGAAGCTTGGGAAAGATACAAACAATTGATCAGAAGGTGTCCTTTTGACATGCTTTCTAAATGGAGCATCATAGGTATCTTCTATGATAGTCTGTCTGAACTGTCCAAGATGTCATTGGACAGCTCTGCTAGAGGATCTCTTCATCTGAAGAAGACGCCTGCAGAAGCTCAGGAACTCATTGAAATGGTTGCAAATAACCAATTCATGTACACTTCTGAAAGGAATCCTGTGAATAATGGAACAAATCAGAAGAAAGGAGTTCTTGAGATTGATACTCTGAATGCCATATTGACTCAGAACAAAATATTGACTCAGCAAGTCAATATGATTTCTCAGAGTCTATCTGGAATGCAAGAAGCAACAGGCAGTACCAAAGAAGCTTCATCTGAAGAAGAAGCTTATGATCCTGAGAACCCAGCAATGGAAGAGGTGAATTACATGGGAGAATCCTATGGAAACACCTGTAATCCTTCATGGAGAAATCATCCAAATCTCTCATGGAAGGATCAACAGAAGCCTCAACGAGGCTTCAACAGTAATAATGGTGGAAAAAATAGGTTCAGCAATAGCAAGCCTTTTCCATCATCTTCTCAGCAACAGACAGAGAATTCTAAGCAAAGCCACTCTGACTTAGCAACCATAGTCTCTGATCTAATTAAAACCACTCAAAGTTTCATGACTGAAACAAGGTCCTCCATTAGAGATTTGGAGGCACAAGTGGGTCAGCTGAGTAAGAAAATTACTGAACTCCCTCATAGTACTCTCCCAAGCAATACAGAAGAGAACCCAAAAAGAGAGTGCAAGGCCATCAACATAACCCACACAGCCGAACCTGGAGAGGAGGAAGAGGCAATGATTTTCATTGAGGAAGACCTCAATGGACGTCCATTAGCCTCCAAGGAGTTCCCTAATGAGGAACCATGGGAATCTGAAGCTCATACAGAGACCATAGAGATTCCATTGAATTTACTTCTGCCGTTTATGAGCTCTGATGAGTATTCCTCCTCTGAAGAGGATGAAGATGTTACTGAAGAGTAAGTTGCCATGTACCTTGGAGCAATCATGAAGCTTAATGCCAAGTTATTTGGTGATGAGACTTGGGAGGATGAACCTCCCTTGCTCACCAAAGAACTAGATGACTTGACGAGGCAGAGATTACCTCATAAGAGATAGGATCCTGGAAAATTCTCAATACCTTGTACCATAGGTACCATGACCTTTGAGAAGGCTCTGTGTGACCTGGGGTCAAGTATAAACCTCATGCCACTTTCTGTAATGGAGAAGCTAGGGATCCTTGAGGTACAAGCTGCAAGAATCTCACTAGAGATGGCAAACAATTCAAGGAAATAGGCTTATGGACTTGTAGAGGATGTCTTGGTAAAGGTTGAAGGCCACTACATCCCTGCTGATTTCATAATCTTAGACACTGGGAAGTGTAAGGATGAAACCATCATCCTTGGCAGACCCTTCCTAGCCACAGCAAAGGCTGTGATTGATGTTGACAGAGGAGAATTGGTCCTTCAAGTGAATGATGACTCCATTGTGTTTAAAGCTCAAGGATCTCCCTCTGTAACCATGGAGAGGAAGCATGAAAAGCTTCTTTCAATGCAGAGTCAAATAGAGCCCCCACATTCAAACTCTAAGTTTGGTGTTGGGAGGCCATCACCATACTCTGAGTACCTGTGAGGCTCCATGAGAGCCCACTATCAAGCTATTGACATTAAAGAAGCGCTTGTTGGGAGGCAACCTAATTTTATTTAATCATATCTATTTATTTTTCATTGTTATTCTATATTTTCTTTAGGTTGAAGATCATGAGAAGTCACAAAAACAACTGAAAAAGCAAAAACAGAATGAAAAAAAATAGTATTAAAAGTAGCACACCCTGGAGGAGAAGCTTACTGGCGTTTAAACCCCAGTAAGGGTAGCAGAATGGGCGTTAAACGCCAGTCTGGCACCATTCTGGGCGTTTAACGCCAGAAAGGGGCACAGAGCTGGCGTTTAACACCAGAAAAGGGAGAAAAGCTGGCGTTTAAACGCCAGAAAGGGGAGAAAAGCTGGCGTTAAATGCCAGAAATGGGCAGCAACTTGGCGTTTAACGCCAGGATTGGAAATCAAGGGGGCGTTTACACGCCAACAAGGTGCAGGGATGACAAATCCTTGACACCTCAGGATCTGTGGACCCCACAGGATCCCCACTTACCTCATCTCTCTCTCTTCTTCACATCTTCCCCAAAAACCCCTCACCTATCAAATCCTACCCTCTTCTCCATAATCTCTTCACCAATCCACATCCATCCATCATAAAACCCCACCTACCTCACCATTCAAATTCAAACCACTTTTCCTCCCAAACCCACCCATACATGGCCGAATCCTACCTCTCTCCACTCCTATATAATCCAATCTTCACTCCTTCATTTTCACACATCATACGCACTACTTACCCCCTTGGCCAAACCACTAAACCCCCCTCCATCTCCTCTATTTCTTCTTCTTCTACTCTCTTCTTTCTTCTTTTGCTCGAGGACGAGCAAACCTTCTAAGTTTGGTATGGGAAAAGCTAAAGCTTTTTGTTTTTCCATAACTATTTATGGCACCAAAGGCCAGAGAAACTTCTAGAAAGAGGAAAGGGAAGGCAAAATCTTCCACCTCTAATTCATGGGAGATGGAGAGATTCATCTCAAAGGTGCATCAAGACCACTTTTATGAAGTTGTGGCCAAGAAGAAGGTGATCCCCGAGATCCCTTTCAAACTCAAAAAGGGTGAATATCCGAAGATCCAACATGAGATTCGAAGAAGAGGTTGGGAAATTCTCACCAACCTTATTCAACAAGTCGGGATCTTAATGGTTCAAGAGTTCTATGCCAATGCATGGATCACTAAGAACCATGATCAAAGTGTGAACCCGGACCCAAAGAATTGGCTTACAATGGTCCGGGAGAAATGCTTAGATTTTAGTCCAGAAAATGTAAGGTTGGCATTCAACTTGCCCATGATGCAAGGAGATGCATGCCCCTACACTAGAAGGGTCAACTTTGATCACAGGTTGGACCAAGTCCTCATAGACATTTGTGAAAAGGGCGCTCAATGGAAGAGAGATTCAAGAGGGAAGCCGGTTCAACTAAGAAGGCATGACCTCAAGCCCGTAGTTAGGGGATGGTTGGAGTTCATCCAACGCTCAATCATTCCTACTAGCAACCGGTCTGAAATTACTATAGACCGGGCTATATCATGATCCATAGCATCATGATTGGAGAGGAAGTAGAAGTTCATGAGGTTATATCCCTAGAACTCTACAAGGTGGTGGACAAGTCCTCTACTTTGGCAAGGTTAGCCTTTCCTCATCTCATTTGTCACCTCTGCAATTCAGCTAGAATTGACATAGAGGAAGACATCCTCATTGATGAGGACAAGCCCATCACTAAGAAAAGGATGGAGCAAACAAGAGAGCCCACTCATGGACAAGAGCATGAGGAAATTCCTCATCATGAAATCCCTGAGATGCCTCAAGGAATACATTTTCCTCCACAAAACTATTGGGAGCAAATGAACACCTCCCTAGGAGAATTAAGTTCCAACATAGGACAACTAAGGGTGGAGCACCAAGAGCATTCCATCCTCCTCCATGAAATTAGAGAAGACCAAAGAGTCATGAGGGAGGAGCAACAAAGGCAAGGAAGAGACATTGAGGAGCTCAAGCACTCTATAAGATCTTCAAGAGGAAGAACAAGCCGCCATCACTAAGGTGGACCCATTCTTTAATTTTCTTGTTCTTATTTTTCTGTTTTTCAAAAATTATGCTTTATGCTTATTTATGTTTGTGTCTTTATTACATGATCATTAGTGTCTAGTGTCTATGCCTTGAAGCTATGAATGTCCTATGAATCCATCACCTTTCTTAAATGAAAAATGTTTTTAATTGCAAAAGAACAAAAAGTACATGAATTTCGAATTTTAAAAAAAGTCTAATTATTTTGATGTGGTGGCAATACTTTTTGTTTTCTGAATGAATGCTTGAACAGTGCATATTTTTGAATTTGTTGTTTATTAATGTTAAAATTATTGGCTCTTGAAAGAATGATAAAAAAGGATAAATGTTATTGATAATCTGAAAAATCATAAAATTGATTCTTGAAGCAAGAAAAAGCAGTGAAAAGCTTGCAAAAAAAATGGCAAAAAAAAAGAAGAAGAAAAGAAAAAGAAAGAAAAAGAAAAAGCAAGCAGAAAAAGCCAATAGTCCTTTAAACCAAAAGGCAAGGGTAAAATAAAAAGGATCCAAGGCTTTGAGCATCAGTGAATAGGAGGGCCCACAAGAATAAAATCCTGGCCTAAGCGGCTAAACCAAGCTGTCCTTAACCATGTGCTTGTGGCGTGAAGGTGTCAAGTGAAAGGCTTGAGACTGAGCAGTTAAAGTCGTGGTCCAAAGTAAAAAGAGTGTGCTTAAGAGCTCTGGACATCTCTAATTGGGGACTTTAGCAAAGCTGAGTCACAATCTGAAAAGGTTCACCCAGTTATGTGTCTGTGGCATTTATGTATCCGGTGGTAATACTGGAAAACAAAATGCTTAGGGTCACAGCCAAGACTCATAAAGTAACTATGTTCAAGAATCAACATACTGAACTAGGAGAATCAATAACACTATCTGAATTCTGAGTTCCTATAGATGCCAATCATTCTGAACTTCAAAGGATAAAGTGAGATGCCAAAACTGTTCAGAAGCAAAAAGCTAAATAGCCCCACTCATCTAATTAAGACTGATCCTCATAGATGTTTTTGGAATTCATTGTATATTCTCTTTTTTTTATCCTACTTTGTTTTTAGTTGCTTGGGGACAAGCAACAATTTAAGTTTGGTATTGTGATGAGCGGATAATTTATACGTTTTTTGGCATTGTTTTTAGGTATTTTTTAGTGTATTTTCGTTAATTTCTAGTATATTTTTATTAGTTTTTAAATAAAAATCACATTTTTGGACTTTGCTATGAGTTTGGGTATTTTTCTGTGATTTCAGGTATTTTCTGGTTGAAATTGAGGGACATGAGCAAAAATCTGATTCAGAGGCTGAAAAAGGACTGCAGATGCTGTTGGATTCTGACCTCCCTACATTCAAAGTGGATTTTTTAGAGATACAGAAGCCCAATTGGTGCGCTCTCAATTGCGTTGGAAAGTAGACATCCTGGGCTTTCCAGCAATATATAATAGTCCATACTTTATCTGAGATTTGATGGCCCAAACCGGCGTTCCAAGTCAGCATAAAAATTCTGGCGTCAAAACGCCAAAACTGGCATAAAAGCTGGAGTTAAATACCCAAACTGGCACAAAAGCTGACGTTTAACTCCAGGAACAGCCTATGCACATGAAAGCTTCTATGCTCAGCCCACACACTAAGTGGGCCCGGAAGTGGATTTCTGCACCATTTACTCATTTATGTAAACCCTAGGCTACTAGTTTTCTATAAATAGGACCTTTTGCTATTGTATTTTCATCTTGGAATCTTTAGTTCATCTTTTGATCTCTTGATCATGTTTTGGGGGCTGGCCTCACGGCCATGCCTAGACCTTTTGTTCTTATGTATTTTCAACGGTGGAGTTTCTACACCCCATAGATTAAGGTGTGGAGCTCTGCTGTTCTTCATGAATTAATGCAATTACTATTGTTTTTCTATTCAATTCACGCCTACTTCTTCTCTAAGATATCCATTCACACTTCAACATGATGAATGTGATGAACTAGTGACACTCATCACCATTCTCACCTATTAACGCGTGCCTGATAACCACCTCCGTTCTACATGCAACAATCTTGAATGTGTATCTCTTGGGTTTCTAATCTAAGATTAAAACCTTCGTGGTATAGGCTAGAACTATTGGCGGCCATTTCTGAGATTCGAAAAGTCTAAACCTTGTCTGTGGTATTCCGAGTAGGATCTGGGAAGGGATGACTGTGATGAGCTTCAAACTCGCGAGTGTTGGGCGTAGTGACAGACGCAAAAGGATCAATGGATCCTATTCCAACATGATCGAGAACCGACAGATGATTAGCCGTGCGGTGACAGCGCATTTGGACCATTTTCACTGAGAGGACAGGAGGTAGCCATTGATAACGGTGAAACCCAACATAAAGCTTGCCATGGAAAGGAGTATAAATGATTGGATGAAGACAATAGGAAAGCAGAAGTTCAGGAGGAATAAAGCATCTTCATACGCTTATCTGAAATTCTCACCATTGAATTACATAAGTATCTCTATCCTATTTTATATTTTATTCATCTTTTAATTAATAATTCTCCATAATCATTTGAATCTGCCTGACTGAGATTTACAAGATGACCATAACTTGCTTCAAGCCGACAATCTCCGTAGGATCGACCCTTAGTAAGGTTTATTACTTTGACGACCCAGTGCACTTGCTGGTTAGTTATGCGGAGTTGTGACAAAGAGTTGAGATTACAATTGTGCGTACCAAGTTGTTGGCGCCATTGATGATCACAATTTCCTGCACCAATATTCAACTTACTTGTAATTATAAGCACTATATATATCACAAGGGATAATTTACCCTTTATTTTAGAGAGGGTATGGTAGCATTCACCTTAATATTATTATTTTGAACTATTTTTATTGTTCCCAATATTTTTTATAAAGACATAAATCTTATAAGTTGTTAAAAAAATAATTTTTTGAGTAAATTATCAAAATAATATCTAAAAAATTTTAATGTTAACAAAAATAACTATAAAGATAGTAATGACAAAATAGTTTCTAAAAAATTTTATATTTTGACAAAAATAATTAAAAGTCAATTACTTCCATTTCCATTAATGAAAAATACTGAAATGTCTACAGAGTAAATGACATGACAACTTCTTTTCTATCCCTCACTAACAACAATTTTCTCTCTCTTTTTCCTCATTCATTCATTCATTCTCTCTCTCTCTCTCTCTCTCTCTATATATATATATATATATATATATATAATACGTACAAACACAACATTTTTCAATTTTCAGAATCACACCAATAAACACAAACTCAATAGTACCAAAATCCAAATTCAAATTCAATTAAACATAGCATTCAACCTTAATATCAAAACTACAACACCCGTTAAAAGATTAGAGAAAGAGAGAAAATTTGGGAAAGAAAAAAAGGGACAGTAGAACAAAGAAACAACACACAAAAAGAGGAGAGCGAGAGAGAGGAGGAAGACGACACTGGCACCGACAAAGGAATGTATTATCACTTTGTCGTCAAGAACAAAAAGGAGTGAGAACAAGGGACTCTCAAAAGGAGGCAGAAGACAGAGTGACACTAAAAGTATGGAGGGAGTTTTTCCGTTGCCATCACCGTGGTCATTGCTGGTTGTTCGTCTCTGTTATTGTTGTTTTGCTTTTACTCTATGAACGCTTCTTCCTCTTCTTTATCTTCTTCAGTTCACAACAGCCATCATTGCAAGAAAAATGTTGAGTACCGTCGGATTTAGTATCACAGAATAGCATCAGATTTACGGTTAGATTTATCGGCAGTAACGACGTCGAATTTGGTAAGGTTAAGTAATTATCGGCAGATTATCCACCGGTAATATTTGGAGGAAAAAAAATTGGCACATCCTTTACCATTGGATTTACCATAAAAAAAATTCGACGAAAAACCCAATTAGTGAAACGCTGCGTTTAGTGACCCGTAATGGTTTACCATTGGAGAAATCCGACAATAACAGGGCATAAATTCAACAATAACTCTCTTCCCCTCCCTCTCTCTCTCTCTCTCTCTCTCTCTCTCTCTCAACCACCATTTCCTCCCCTTTCCCCAACACCACCATCTGCCGCCGTTGACACCACCACCATCACAGCCCCCTCTCCGTCGCCGTCAACCCATCTACCGCCGACACCCCACCCTTTTTCTTCTTCTCCCTCTTCTCTCTTTGCCACTTCACCGTTCACCTTCTCCCTTCTCGAAATCATTGCACCGCACCACAGACCCACCACCGCTGCTGCCCAGCTTCGCCTCTCTCCCACCTCACGTCTCTGTTCCACTTTGCTTTCTGCTTGCGCGTCCCTGCGCCTCCCTCCATCTCTCTTCCGCCTCTGCAATAACAGGTAACCATTTTTATTTTTTTTCAAGTTATTCTAATATTTTATATGATATATTAATTTTAAGTAGTTGATTCATTGATGTTATTGCTATTAATTTTATTATTAATTGATTTATGATATTGATTAGAATATGGCAATGTTTGAAATATTGAATTGGTTTATGAATTTATTTATAAATATGAGCATGCAGTGGTTTTGCTGATTATGAATATGCTGAGATTTTGTTTATTATTGAATTGGTTTTATATGAATTTATAATGTAAAGAAATAATTGACATTGTTCTAATTATTTAGTAAAAGTTTTCTTATTTTGAAAACGTGACATTTTAGGAAAAAATATTATTTTGAGTATGTGTTATGTACATTATTGAGATTCTTCTTATTGTTTTCTTATTTTTAACTCGCAAATATTTTGAAATCTGATGAGCGGATAATTTAAACCCTTTTTGGCACTGTTTTTACATAGTTTTTAGTATGATTTAATTACTTTTTATTATATTTTTATTACTTTTTATTCAAAATTCACATTTCTGGACTTTACTATGAGTTTGTGTATTTTTCTATAATTTCAGGTATTTTCTGGCTAAAATTGAGGGACCTGAGCAAAAATCTGATTCAAAAGCTGAGAAAGGACTGGAGATGCTGTTGGATTCTGACCCTCCTGAACTTGATGTGGATTTTCTGGAGCTACAGAAGCCCAATTGGCGCGCTCTCAATTGTGTTGGAAATTAGACATCTTGGGCTTTCCAGAAATATATAATAGTCCATACTTTGTCCGAGATCTGAAGGCCGAAACTGGCGTTAAATTCCAGCAAAAAACTTTCTGGCGTAAAACGCCAGAACTGGCATAATTCTTGGCGTTAAATGCCTATTTTGGCACCCAGGGTGGCGTTTAACTCCAACTTGAAACATATGCACGTGTAAGCTTGAAAGCTCAGCTCAAACACTCACCAAGTGGATCCCGGAAGTGGATTTCTGTACTGTCTGCACTTAGTTACTCATTTTCTGTAAACCTAAGTTACTAGTCTAGTATAAAAACTACTTTTAGAGATTCATTTTGAAATCTCATGACATTTTACACTTCATATTGTATCTTCTACGACATGAGTCTCTAAACCACATAGGTGGGGGGTGAGGAGCTCTGCTGTGTTTCAATGGATTAATGCAATTACTACTGTTTTCTATTCAATCACGCTTGATTCTATTCTAAGATACTCACTCGTACTTCAATCTAGAGAATGATATGATCCGTGACACTCATCATTATTCTCAATTCTATGAACGCGTGCCTGACAATCACTTCCGTTCTATCTGAGCTCAACGTAGTCATTGGGCGACAGCTTGAGTGTGTATCTCTTGGGTTCCTGATTCACGGACCGGGTCTGTGAAATCAGAACCTTCGTGGTAGAGGCTAGAACCAATTGGCAGCATTCCTGGGATCCGAAAAGTCTAAACCTTGTCTGTGGTATTCCGAGTAGGATCTGGGAAGGGATGACTGTGACAAGCTTCAAACTCACGAATGTTGGGCGCAGTGACAGTGTGCAAAAGGATAAAGGTCCTATTCCGACGCTAATGAGAACCGACAGATGATTAGCCGTGCGGTGGCTGTACATGGTATTTTTCATCCGAGACGAGAAATCTGATAGTTGATTAGCCGTGCAGAGATCGTACCTGGTAGTTTTCATCCGAGAGGATCATACAGCTTGCTATTGAAGGAAACCATGAGTGTTTGGAGAAGAAGACAGTAGGAAAGTAGAGATTCAGATGACAGAGTATCTCCGGAACCTCAACCTATTCCTCATTACTGAATCATAAGTACCATTTATTTCATGTTATTTACTTTTCATAAACAAATTCATTTTTATCATTAATCTCCTGACTAAGATTTACAAGTTAACCATAGGTTGCTTCAAGCCGATAGTCTCCGTGGGATCGACCCTTACTCACGTAAGGTATTACTTGGACGACCCAGTGCACTTGCTGGTTAGTTGTGAAAAGTGTAATCACAATTTTGTGCACCAAGTTTTTGGCGCCGTTGCCGGGGATTGTTCGAGTTTGGACAACGGACGGTTTATTTTGTTGCTTAGATTAGGAAAAATTTGTCTTTTTGGTTTAGAGTCACTAAAATTGCGTCTTCTATTATTGTTTTTGGTTAAAATCTTAAAATCCTTGTTTTCCTTTTTCTAGATTTTTTTTCGAAATTTTCTATATAAATAAATAAAAACCAATAAACTAATAATTGAGTCTTTTGTTTGAGTTTAGTTTCATGTTTTAAGTTTGGTGTCAATTGCATGCTTTTTATTTTTCTTCATATTTTTAATTAGATGTTCCTTGTTCTTTCTTAATCTTCAAGTTGTTCTTGTTTATTTTCCTTGTTTGATCTTTAGTTTTTTCTTATTGTGTGTCTTTCCTTGTTTTTCTTGTGCAATTTCGAATTATTAGTGTCCAAAGTATAATAATTTTTAAGTTTGGTGTCCTTTGTGTCCTTATTTCCTTAAAAAAATTTTCAAAATTTGTTCTTGGTGTTCATCTTGATCTTCAAAGTGTTCTTGGTGTTCATCTTGACATTCAAAGTTTTCTTGTTTGTTTTCTTTGTTTTGATCTAAAAATTCTAAATTTAGTGTCATTTTTTTTTGGTGACTAAATTTAGTGTCATTTTATTGTTTTTCTCTTTCCTCATTGAAATTCAAAAAAAAATCTTTTCCTTTAATTACTTATCATTTTCGAATTACCTAGGTTGACTTAGTCAAAATTTTTAAAATTTGGTAGTTTCTTGTTAGTCAAGTTAGAATTTCAATTTTAAAATTTATCTTTTTAAATCTTTTTCAATTCTCCTTTTTTTTATTATTTTCGAAAATCCTCTATAAATTTTTTTTCAAAATCTTTTTCTTTTCTTATTCATGATTTTCGAATTACTTGTACCATTTTATTATTGTGATTGAAAAATTTTAAGTTTGGTGTTTCCTTGTTGAGAAAGTTTCAATCATATATTTTTCAAATTTTTTCTTTTATTTATTTATTTTTTACAAGTATCTTTAATTTTAAGACATATCTTTTTCAAAACTCCCTAACCACTTTCTCTCTCTTCAATTTTCGAAAATCATATCCAAAATTTTCAATTTTTTTAATTAATTAGCTATTTTAGCACTCGAATTTTTTTATTTATTTTTTTTTATTTTTTTTCTTGTAGTTTTTGAAACTTATATTCTATTTACCAATTATTTTATTTTATTTTATCTTATTTCCTTTTTATTCGGTTTATCCTTAATTAAATTAAATAAAAACAAAAATATACTTTATTTGCAATCCACATCATCTCCCTTTCTCCATCATGGACCTAAGTAGAAATGAACAGTCTAGAAGGACTCTGGGGTCATATGCTAACCCCACTACTGCTGTATATGGGAGTAGTATCTGTATACCCCCCATAAGAGCCAGCAATTTTGAGCTAAACCCTCATCTCATTATCATGGTGCAGCAAAATTGCCAGTATTCCGGTCTTCACAGGAAGAACCTACTAAATTTCTAGCACAGTTCTTACAAATTGCTGTCACAGTACGTGATAAGGAAGTAGATCAGGATGTCTACAGATTATTACTGTTTCCATTTGCTGTAAAAGATCAAGCTAAGAGGTGGTTAAATAACCAACCCACAGCAAGCATAAGAACATGAAAACAGTTATCAGACAAATTTCTGAATCAATATTTCCCTCCGAAAAGGATGACACAGCTAAGGCTGGATATCCAAGGCTTTAAACAAGAGGATAATGAATCTCTTTATAATGCCTGGGAGAGGTACAGAGAGATGCTAAGGAAATGCCCTTCTGAAATGTTTTCAGAATGGGTGCAGTTAGACATCTTTTACTATGGGCTTATAGAAAAGGCCCAGATGTCTCTAGACCACTCAGCTGGTGGATCTATACACATGAGAAAGACAATTGAAGAGGCTTAAGAGCTCATTGATATAGTTGCTAGAAATCAGCACCTGTACTTAAGTAGTGAATCCTCCATAAAAGAAGAGGTTGAGGCAATATCTACTGAACTCAGTCCTCCAGAATAAATTGTTGAACTCAATCAGCAACTATTTTCTATAACAAAATAGTTAGCAGAATTTAAAGAGATGCTGAAAGAAACCAAAGATGCTAACCAGAATATGGAAAAATAATTAAATCAGACAAGACAGTAGTTATCTAAACAGATAATAGAAGAATGCCAAGCGGTTCATTTAAGGAGTGGGAAGACATTGAATGTTTCAAATCAAGGCAACAGAAAGCCAAGAAAAGAACAACTGACAGAGGATAACCATCCCACTGCCCAAAATCCCTCTGAGGACAGTAAGAGCCTAGAGAAGAATGATTCTGGCGTTCAAACGCCAGAAAAGGGTGAAAAAGTGGCGTTAAACGCCCAGTGGATGTCTAATTCTGGCGTTCAAACGCCAAAAAAGGGTGAAAAAGTGGCGTTAAACGCTCATACAACACCCAATTATGGCGTTCAAATGCCAGTAAGGAGTCAGACACCTACAAGTGCTGATAACAACCCCCTTAAGCAAGCTTCTGCAACCCCTTCTGTAGGAAATAAACCTGTAGCAACTAAGGTTGAAGAATATAAAGCCAAGATGCCTTATCCTCAGAAACTCTGCCAAGCGGAATAGGATAAACAATTTGCCCGCTTTGCAGACTATCTCAGAACTCTTGAAATAAAGATTCAGTTTGCAGAGGCACTTGAGCAAATACCCTCTTATGCTAAGTTCATGAAAGAGATCTTAAGTCATAAGAAGGATTGGAGAGAAACTGAAAAAGTTTTTCTCATTGAAGAATGCAGTGCATTCATTCTGAAAAGCTTACTAGAGAAGCTTAAAGATCCCGGAAGCTTATGATACCATGCACATTAGAGGGTGCTTGTACCAAGACAGCTCTATATGATCTTGGAGCAAGTATCAACCTAATACCTACGTCCACTATCAAAAAGCTTGGTTTGACTAATGAAGTCAAATTAACCCGGATATGCCTCCAACTTACTGATGGCTCCATCAAGATTCCATCAAGCATAATTGAGGACATGATTGTCAAGGTTGGGCCATTTGTCTTTCCCACTGACTTTGTAGTTCTGGAAATGGAGGAGCACAAGAGTGCAACTCTTATTCTAGGAAGACCTTTCCTAGTAACTGGACGAACCCTCATTGACGTCCAAAAAGGGGAGATAACCCTGAGAGTCAATGAGGATGAGTTCAAGTTGAATGCTATCAAAGCTATGCAGCATCCAGACACATCAAAAGACTGCATGAGCGCTGATATTATTGACTCCCTGGTGGAAGAGGTCAATATGACTAAGAGTCTCGAATCAAAGCTAGAAGACATTTTTAAAGATGTTCAGCCTGATCTGGAGGAACCAGAGAAAACAGAAGAACCTCTGAAAACTCCTCAGGAAGAGGAGAAGCCTCCTAAACCCGAGCTCAAACCACTACCACCATCCCTGAAATATGCATTTCTGGGAGAAGATGACACTTTTCCTGTGATCATTAGCTCTACTTTAGAACCACAGGAAGAGAAAGCATTAATTCAGGTGCTAAGGACACACAAGACAGCTCTTGGGTGGTCGATAAGTGATCTTAAGGGCATTAGCCCAGCCAGATGCATGCACAAGATCTTATTGGAGGATGATGCTAAGCCAGTAGTTCAACCACAGAGGCGGCTGAATCCAGCCATGAAGGAGGTGGTGCAGAAAGAGGTCACTAAGCTACTAGAGGCTGGGATTATTTATCCTATTTCTGATAGCCCCTGGGTGAGCCCTGTCCAAGTTGTCTCCGAGAAAGGAGGCATGACAGTGGTTCATAATGAAAAAATAAACTAGTTCCTACAAGAACAGTTACAGGATGGCGTATGTGTATTGACTACAGAAGACTCAATACAGCCACCAGAAAGGATCATTTTCCTTTACTATTCATAGACCAGATGCTAGAGAGACTAGCAGGTCATGAATACTACTGCTTTTTGGATGGCTATTCAGGTTATAACCAAATTGTAGTAGATCCTCAGGACCAAGAGAAAATAATATTCACATGTCCTTCTGGAGTATTTGCCTACAGAAGGATGCCATTTGGTCTGTGCAATGCACCTACAACCTTTTAGAGGTGCATGCTCTCTATCTTCTCTGATATGGTAGAGAAATTTCTGGAAGTCTTCATGGATGACTTCTCAGTATTTAGAGACTCATTCAGCTCCTGTCTTGACCATCCAGCACTTGTACTGAAAAGGTGCCAAGAGACTAACCTGGTTTTAAACTGGAAAAAATGTCACTTTATGGTGACTGAAGGAATTGTCCTTGGGCACAAAATTTCAAACAAGGGGATAGAGGTGGATCAAGCTAAGGTAGAGGTAATTGAAATATTACCACCACCTGCCAATGTTAAGGCAATCAGAAACTTTCTAGCGCATGCAGGATTCCATAGGAGGTTTATAAAGGATTTTTCAAAAATTGCAAAACCTCTGAGCAATCTGCTAGCTGCTGACACGCCATTTGTATTTGACACAGAGTGTCTGCAGGCGTTTGAAACTCTGAAAGCTAAGCTGGTCACAGCACCAGTCATTTCTGCACCAGACTGGACATTACCATTCGAACTAATGTGTGATGCCAGTGACCATGCCATTGGTGCATTGTTGGGACAGAGGCATAACAAGCTTCTGCACGTCATTTATTATGCTAGCCGTGTTTTGAATGATGCACAGAAGAATTACACAACCACAGAAAAGGAGCTGCTTGCAGTGGTTTATGCCATTGACAAGTTCAGATCTTACTTAGTGGGATCAAAAGTGATTGTGTACACTGACCATGCTGCTCTAAAATATCTCCTCACAAAGTAGGATTCAAAACCCAGACTCATAAGATGGGTGTTGCTTCTACAAGAGTTTGATATAGAAATAAGAGACAGAAAAGAGACAGAGAACCAAGTAGCTGATCACCTGTCCCAGATAGAACCAGTAGTAGGAGCGTCCTTCCCTTCTACTGAGATCTCTGAAACCTTTCCGGATGAGCAACTCTTTGCCATTCAAGAAGTACCATGGTTTGCAGACATTGCAAACTATAAAGATGTGAGATTCATACCCAAGGAGTACAGTAAGCAGCAAACAAAAAAATTGGTTACTGATGCAAAGTACTACTTGTGGAATGAACCATATCTCTTTAAGAGGTGTGCAGACGGAATGATCCGTAGATGCGTGCCTAGAGAAGAGGCACAGAAGATCCTATGGCATTGCCATGGATCACAATATGGATAACATTTTGGAGGTGAGTGAACAGCCACAAAGGTTCTCCAATGTGGCTTCTACTGGCCTACTCTCTATAGAGACTCCCAAGAGTTTGTACATAACTGTGACAGTTACCAGAGAGCTGGTAATCTGTCTCACGGTTATGCCATGCCTCAGCAAGGGATCTTAGAGATTGAGTTGTTTGATGTATGGGGTATTGACTTCATGGGGCCTTTTCCACCATCATATTCAAACACTTATATTCTGGTGGCAGTAGACTATGTATCTAAATGGGTAGAGGCAATTGCAACACCCACTAATGATACTAAAATAATGATGAAATCCCTCCAGAAGCATATCTTCAGTAGGTTCAGTGTCCCTAGAATACTGATCAGTGATGGAGGCACTCATTTCTACAATAGACAACTTGACTCTGCTCTGGTCCGATATGGAATTAACCATAAAGTGGCAACTCCATATCATCCACAGACAAATGGGCAGGCTGATGTCTCAAATAGAGAACTAAAATAGATCCTGGAACAGATAGTAAGTACCCGTAGAAAGGATTGGGTAAGAAGTCTGGATGATGCTCTGTGGGCATACAGAACCGCATTCAAGACTCCTATAGGGACCTCTCCCTACCAGCTTGTGTATGGAAAAGCCTATCATCTGCCAGTGGAACTGGAACACAAGGCCTACTGGGCAACCAGGTTCCTAAACCTTGATGCTAAGGTAGCGGAGAGAAGAGATTACTCCAGTTGAATGAGCTGGAGGAGTTCAGACTCAATGCTTTCGAAAATGCTAAAATTTATAAAGAGAAAGCAAAAAGATGGCATGACAAAAGACTGTCATCTAGAGTCTTTGAGCCAGGACAGAAGGTCCTACTGTTTAACTCTAGGCTCAGATTATTCCCTGCGAAATTGAAATCCCGGTGGAGGGGACCATATATGATTACAAGCGTGTCACCATATGGTTATGTAGAGCTTCAAGATGTTGATTCTGACAAAAAATTCATTGTTAATTGACAGAGAATCAAACATTATCTTGAAGGCAATGTTGAGCAAGAATGCTTAAAACTGAGACTAAATTAAAAAGCTCAGTAAAGTCCAGCTAAAGACAGTAAAGAAGCGCTTGCTGGGAGGCAACCTAGCCATTATAAAAAAAATTAGATGTTTATAACAATTATATAAGTCCATTTAATTTTGTTGTTCATGTTTATTAATGCTTTTCAGTGAACAAGTCAAGGATATGAAGGTTCAGAACATAAAGCAGAAGAATCACAGAGAAAAAGAGCTCACTGGCATCAAAACGCCAGTAAAGAGGCAATTTGGGCGTTAAACGCCAGAATGGCTACCATTTTGGGTGTTTAACGCCAGTAAAGGTATCATTCTGGGTGTTTAATGCCAGAAATGGCAGCATTCTGGGCGTTCAGAAAAATCCCCAGTAAAGAAGGATTTCTGGCGCCTGGCTGGGTGTTAAACGCCCAAAATGGCCACCAGATGGGCGTTAAACGCCAGAACAGCTAGGGGAGAGGTAATTTCGTTTCCAATTCAATTTTTTTCGACTTTTCATATTTTAGTTCAAGATTTTATGCATCCAAATATTACAAACATTCAATTCTCAAATTCCATTCTCAAAAATTCATAATCTTAAAAAATTCATTTTTAATTCTTTTTCAATTGTTCTCAATTCTTTTTCAAAACTCATTCATCTTTCCAATTTCTTTTCAAATCTTTTTAACTCATTCGTATTATCTTTTATTTCTTACATGCATAAATAAAAATTCAGATCTAACTTCCTCATATCTTTTTCGTATCTCTTAAATTTTGAAAATAATCTTCTCTTTTTCATATCATGTTTATCTTTTATCAATCATATCTTTCAAATCATATCTTTTTCTAAAATTTTGAAACCATTCCCTCCTTCCTCTTTATTTATACATTCGGCCATCCCCTCTACTCCATCATTCGAATCATTCTCTCCATCTATTCATCTTCTTTCTTTTTATTTTGCTTGAGGGCAAGCAAATCTCTAAGTTTGGTGTGATTTCCATGATTTCTGAGTTAAAACAAACCAATCTCATGGAACCCAAAGGAAGACAAACTGCTTCAAGAGAGAAGAAAGAAAGCAATCCAAAACCACGCTGGATGTACGAGAACTTCTGCAATAAAGAACATGTAGACCATTATTTCAAAATTGTGTGCAGAAGATCAGTGATCTTGGAAGTTAGGTTCAATCTGAAAGAAGGTGAATACCCGGAAATCCAAGAGCAGATTCAAAACAGGGGCTGGGAAGTCCTGGCTAATCCTGAGATACATGTTGGAAGAAATATGGTCTAGGAATTTTATGCAAATCTGTGGATGACAGAAAAGCAAATATTAGAGGGAACTGATTTCTACTCCTTTCGGACTATGGTCAGAGGGAAGATTATTTACTTCTATTTTTACAAAGTGAGAGAAGTTCTCAAACTTCCTCAACTACAAGATGATCCAGAGTCCTTTAATAGGAGAATGGCCAAGGATAAAAGGCTAGATCAAGTTCTAGAAGACATATGCCTCCCTGGAACCAAGTGGATTCCTAATTCAAAAGGTATCCCAAACCAACTAAAGAGAGGTGATCTCAAACCAGTTGCTAGAGGTTGGCTGGATTTCATTGGGTGTTCTATACTCCCAACCAGCAACTGATCTGAAGTCACTGTCAAGAGGGCAGTGATGATTCATTGTATTATGCTGGGGAAGGAGGTAGAGATTCATCAGCTGATCCCTGTTGAAATTTACATGTTTGCAAATAAGGAATCCACTGAGGCCAAATTGGCCTACCCAAGCTTGATTAGTTTGTTATGCAAAGATGCGGGGGTACAGATGGGTGTGGATGAATATATCACAGTTGAACGCCCAATCACCAAAAAAGTGATGGATGGACCTCAAATTCAAGATAACCTCATCAAGAGGGGGCGCATGAGCTCCTCCCAGAAATTTCTCAATTTGACTATTGGGCTCGCTTAGAAGCATCTGTCACCAAGCTACAAGAAGCTGTGAATCAACTCAAGGAAGAGCAGCAGAATCAAAACAGCATGCTCTGCAAACTGCTCATAGAACAAGAGAAATAAGGGCGTGAAATACAGGAGCTAAAGCGTCAGAAGCTGTCCCCTGAAGAGTTGGACGTCCCACAGATTGAAGGAGCACCTACCCCTCAAAATCAAGGTTGTTGAGTCCTAACTTTGTGATAACTCTTATTATTAGAAACCTATTTTAAGAGTTACATAAGCATTAGTATTAGAGTCATTTATTTTTATGTCTTTAATTTCCTTTCTTTTATTATTATTTGTCTGCTTTTATGTTTATTTTATGTTTCATTTTTATTACATTATCATTAAAGTTTAGAGTCTATGTCTTAAAGCTATGAATGATTTCATGAATCCCTCACCTTTCTTAAATGGAAATTTCTTTTATTTGCAAAAGAACAAGAAGTACATAATTTCGAAAATCATCTTGAAATTAGCCTAATTATTTTGATGTGGTGGCAATACTTTTTATTTTCTGAATGAATGCTTGAACAGTGCATATTTTTTTATAGTAAAGTTTATGAATGTTAAAATTGTTGGCTCTTGAAAGAATAATGAAAAAGGAGAAATGCTATTGATAATCTGAAAAATCATAAAATTGGTTCTTGAAGCAAGAAAAAGCAGTGAAAAACACAAAGCTTGTGGAAAAAGAAAAAAAAGGCAAAAAAAATTATAAAAGAAAAAGAAAAAGCAAGAAAAAAAAGCCAGTAACCCTTTAAATAAAAGCGCAAGGGTAGAAAGGATCCAAGGCTTTGAGCATTAATGGATAGGAGAGCCCAAAGGAATAAAATCTTGGCCTAAGCGACTAAATCAAGCTGTCCCTAACCATGTGCTTGTGACGTGAAGGTGTCAAGTGAAAAGCTTGAGACTGAGCAGTTAAAGTCGTGGTCCAAAGCAAAAAGATTGTGCTTAAGAGCTCTGGACACCTCTAACTGGGGACTCTAGCAAAGCTGAGTCACAATCTGAAAAGGTTCACCCAGTTATGTGTCTGTGGTAATTATGTATCCGGTGGTAATATTGGAAAACAAAATGCTTAGGGTCACGGCCAAGACTCATAAAGTAGCTGTGTTCAAGAATCAATATCCTAAACTAGGAGAATCAATAACACTATCTGAATTCTGAGTTCCTATGGATGCCAATCATTCTGAACTTCAAAGGATAAAGAGAGATGCAAAAACTGTTCAGAAGCAAAAAGCTACTAGTCCCGCTCATCTAATTGAAACTAATCTTCATTGATATTTTTGAAACTTAGTTTATATTCTCTTATTTTTATCCTATTTTGTTTTTGGTTGCTTGGGGACAAGCAACAATTTAAGTTTGGTGTTGTGATGAGCGGATAATTTATACCCTTTTTGGCACTGTTTTTACATAGTTTTTAGTATGATTTAATTACTTTTTATTAGTTTTTATTCAAAATTCAAATTTCTGGACTTTACTATGAGTTTGTGTGTTTTTCTGTAATTTTAGGTATTTTCTGGCTGAAATTGAGGGACCTGAGCAAAAATCTGATTCAGAAGCTGAGAAAGGACTATAGATGCTGTTGGATTCTGACCCTCCTGCACTCGACGTGGATTTTCTAGAGATACAGAAGCCCAATTGGCACACTCTCAATTGCGTTGGAAATTAGACATCTTGGGCTTTTCAGAAATATATAATAGTCCATACTTTTTCTGAGATCTGATGGCCCAAACTGGCATTAAAAGCTAGCCAAAAACTTTCTGGCGTAAAACGCCAGAACTGGCATAATTCTTGGCGTTAAACGCCCATTTTGGCACCCAGGGTGGCGTTTAACTCCAACTTGAAGCATATGGACGTGTAAGCTTGAAAGCTCAGCCCAAACACTCACCAAGTGGGTCCCGAAAGTGGATTTCTGCACTGTTTGAACTTAGTTACTCATTTTCTGTAAACCTAAGTTACTAGTCTAGTATAAAAACTACTTTTAGAGATTCATTTTGGAACCTCATGACATTTTACACTTCATATTATATCTTCTACAGCATGAGTCTCTAAATCCCATAGGTGGGGGTGAGGAGCTCTGCAGTGTTTCAATGGATTAACGCAATTACTACTATTTTCTATTCAATCACGCTGGATTCTATTCTAAGATACTCACTCGTACTTCAATCTAGAGAATGATATGATCTGTGACACTCATCATTATTCTGAATTCTATGAACGCATGCCTGACAACCACTTCCGTTCTATCTGAGCTCAACGTAATCATTAGGCAACAACTTGAGTGTGTATCTCTTGGGTTCCTGATTCACGGACTGAGTTCGTAAAATCAGAACCTTCGTGGTAGAGGCTAGAACCAATTGGCAGCATTCCTGGGATCCGAAAAGTCTAAACCTTGTCTATGGTATTCTTAGTAGGATCTGGGAAGGGATGACTATGACGAGGTTCAAACTCACAAATGTTGGGCGCAGTGATAGTGTATAAAAAGATAAGGGTCCTATTCCGACGCTAGTGAGAACCGACAGATGATTAGCTGTGCGGTGGCTGTACATGGTATTTTTCATCCGAGACGAGAAATCCGACAGTTGATTAGCCGTGCAGAGATCGTACCTGGTAGTTTTCATCCGAGAGGATCATACAGCTTGCCATTGAAGGAAACCATGCGTCTTTGGAGAAGAAGACAGTAGGAAAGCAGAGATTTAGATGACAGAGCATCTCTGGAACCTCAACCTGTTCCTCATTACTGAATCATAAGTACCATTTATTTCATGTTATTTACTTTTCATTTACAAAATCATTTTTATCATTAATCTCCGTCTACGGCGATGCCACTGCCTCCGACTGCTCAGTAATCCGCTACCACACCGATGCTGCCTCCAGCGATGAAAGCCACAGTCCTGGAGTCCTCTCACGGAAGTGAGGTAGTAAATTCCCCTCCACCACCTCCCATCATACGGTTGACGATTTGGCCTGATGGCGGCACGAGATAAGTATTACTTTAAGTCTTCTATATTTTCTGATTATTGAATTACTGAAAGTGTCTGATTATAGTTTAGTGGATATAGGGCTATAGCTTTGAATGCTGAAAGCGTTTCATGTTTTACGATTATTGAATTGCTAAAAGTGTCTGATTATTGATTCTAGTTTAGTGGATTTAGGATTGTAGGTTTGAATGGTTGAAAGTGTTTCATGTTTCCTGATTATTGAATTGTTGAAGCTGTCTAATTATTGATTCTAGTTTAGTGGATTTAAGACTATAGGTTTGAATGGCTAAAAGTATTTCTTGTTTTCTGATTATGGAATTGTTGAAAGTGTCTTATTATTGATTCTAGTTTAGTAGATTTAGGATTGTAGGTTTGAATAGCTAAAAGCTTTTCATGTTTTCTGATTATTGAATTGCTGAAAGTGTTGATTATTAATTCTAGTTTAGTGGATTTAGGGCTGTAGGTTTGAATGGCTAAAAGTGTTTCACGCTTTCTGATTATTCAATTGCTGAAAGTGTCTGATTGTTTATTCTAGTTTAGTGAATTTGGGGCTGTAGGTTTGAATGACTGAAAGTGTTTCATGTTTTCTGGTTAGTAAATTAGTGAAAGTGTCTGTTCTTCATTGATTGTTGATATTTGGTGCTGTTTAAGTTAATTGTTGATGGAAAGAGTTTATGTACGACCATCCCTAGCCCAGCTGCACTTTATTTGGTGCTGTTTATAGATAATTATTGTTGGATGAAATTTAGTTTTTAATTACCACATTACCCTTAATTTTATTAAAAATACCTATCTTAACCCTAGTTCCCAATTTCACCGATCCAAACACTAATTTTACCCTAACCTAACCATAACCCATCACCCAACCGCCACCTATCTCCCTCACCCCCTTACCCACGAAAAACAAAGAAAAAGAGAAGAGAGAAAGAGAGATGCGAAAAATGAGAGAAGAGAGAGACAGCGCCGGCAAGGATTTATGCCGTCGTTGCCGTCACTATCGCACATTGGAGAGAGAGGGACACAACCTAGTGACGCAAGGAAGAGGAGGAGGATGAGTCACCATTCAGTGTTGCCAGCTCGTCCTCGCTGTGCTTGCACCATCGTTCGTGCACGTCGCTGTCCGAGGAGCTGCAAGGAGTGTCGCCGTTGAAGCGCCAGTGAGAGACGGACACGTAAGGAGAGGGAGGAGTTACGACCACCACGCCTCGTCATCATTGCCACCCGCGGAGCTGTCAGAGGCTGTCGTCGCCGCTGTTTGGGTCGCGATGGTCAAAGCCACCGCTGATGAAGTTCACCGGAGCTGCTCAGGGGTTGCCGCTACTCCTTTTGGTTTTGTTCTAGTTGTGTCTCTGTGCCTGGTCGCCGAAAAATAACGCTGACATCGCCAGAAGTCACTACGGGAGCCGCTGTTACTCTGTTCTTTAGTTCTTCTCTAAGTTCAGTGAGTTTTTTTTGTCCCAAAACCCTTATCATTGTTATTCTGTTATAAGTTACTGAAGATTTCATGATGTTAATGTCTTAGGATTGAGTTACCAAGATTTTATGATGCGTTTGTTGCTGTCGCAACATTACGGCGGAGTTCCTAGGGACATTGCGGTTGCTGTTATTGTGAACTAAAAAGGAAAAATGGAGTCTGTTTCGTAGTTGGATTGCGATCGGGGTAGGAGCTCTTTCTTAAACCATTTTATATCCAAGAATTGTTATAAATCGATATTAATGCAAAAAATATATTTTTGTTATTATGTGAGTTTTATGGATTAAACTGAATGGATTCTAGCACATGAACTCACACTTAAGCACCCAAATAGCATACTTTTGTGTTATCTCCCTAATTTGGACATAAATGTGGAAACATGCTTTTTTGCACTTATTTTGACTAATTTTATTCCATTTACCTTCCATTCGATACCTTCATGTTATTTGTGAGTGATTTCAGATGAATAAGGTAGAAATGGCTTGGTGGAAATGGAAGAGGAGCATGCATTTGGGAGAAAGCATGAAGAAAAGAAAGGAGGAGAGCTCAGTCATGCATGCGTGCGCACAAGGATGCATGCGTACGCACAGAAGGAATCAGCATGCGTGCGTGCGCACAACTACCCGTACGTACGCACAACAAACCAAGCAAAGCGAATCAAGAGCATCGCGAAGTGTGCGTGCGCACAACCCTCTGTGCGTACGCACAAGTGAAAATTTGGCGAAGTGTGCGGACGCACACATCTGTGCATCCGCACAGGTTCCAGTGCGTGCCTTCATTAAAAATGCACGTGCACTCGCGATTTTGAGGCCTTTTGGCCCAATTTTTGAAGTCTCAAGGCTGAAACCAAGTGCTATATGAAGGGGAATGCAACACATATGAAGGGAGCTCACTTTAGATTAGGAAAAACATAGTAGGAGTAGGAGTAGGAGTAGTGTAGTTTTAGGTTTTGCTCTCTTAGGTAGCATTTGTTTTGAGGTACCGAGACAGAGACTGGGAGACTGAGACTCAATATCATGTTTGTTGGTTTAGAGACTGGTACTAAAATTTCTGTTTCTGTCCTTAAAATTTCAGTATTTCAGTATCTCCAAAAAGTAGGGACACAGGAGACTAAAATTTTTAAAGATGGAGACTAAAACTTTAATAGCATTTTATACCAAAAATATCGTCATTTTAATTAATTAATTCTAATTTTACCCTTTGTACAAATTAAATTAGAGTTTTATTCTTGTTTCAATTTCTGTCTCCCACTTTGCACCAAAAAGAATACTGAGATTTATTTCAATCTTTGTCTCTTAGTCTCTGTCTCTCAGTCTCAGTCTTTTCATCTCTGTCTCTCTACCAAACGCTACCTTAGGGTTTAATTAGGGGTTTGTAGCATTTTATACTTCAAGTTTGATTTCGGATTCTAGCAATTACATTGTAAGTATTTCTTTAATTTCTCTTTTAATTACATTACTTGTTCTACATTTTCATCTATTTCAATTTCCTTTGGCAATTTACATAGTCTTGCAATTTTGAATTCCTAGTTGTTTAATTTGATGTTGATGGTTTTTATATATTTGTCAAGTTGCCTTTATTGATTTTGGTCATTTATGGTTCATAGCTTTACTCAATTTCTCAATTTTGCCATGTTTTATGTTTATGCCCTCTATGTGTTTGATGAAATGCAAATTTTGATTATGGGGTAATTTCCACCCCTTGGCTTGGGAAAAATGAGTCTATGGATTACTAGAGCCATAATGTCCAACATTTAGTAATAATTCTTGGGAAGTTAGTTGATTCTTATTTCCATTAAAGCTAGCCTTTTATTAACTAGTTTGATAAGTTGGTTAGAACTTATGGATTAAGGTCAATTATGCTTGCTTGACTTACTCCTCAATGGTTGGGGTTAACTAGGCGAGATTAACCCATGATAATTATCATAGTTGTAGCTATGGCAAGGAAAGGATTCCTTGGATACTCATCCCAAGTCAAGGTTTCATTTATGTTTTGAACCACTTTTCACCTATTTTAAAGCTTTACTTGTTCATATTACATACATAGTTCTTTTATTCCTTTATTGTTTTATTAATTGTAATTTTGCCTTGTTCTTTTATTCCTTTATTGCTTTCTTATCATTGGATACCCTTTGCTTTCCACAACCAAAATTATATGCACTTGTTGTCACTAGTTCCTAGGGAGAACGACCCGGGATTTAAAACTCTCGGTTAATTGCGTTTTGAATTGTGACTATCCTTTTGAATTGAATTTTTTATTGAGAGGATCCATTGCCGATTTGGACTTTACTCACAATGGAATCACTTTATCTAGTTTTCCGAATTGGCATAGATTCTCTTCTCTGTCAAATTGGCGCCGTTGCCGGGGAACTAGCGTCATGAGTGCTATATTTGGTTGTTGTAAATATGTCCATAGTGTAAATAGATACTTTTTGGGTTGTTTGCTTGTTTTTGCTTTTTGCTATTAATTCGGATTTTGTTTTATTACTTGATGTCTCTAGCTTTTTTGTTCTATTTCCTCTATGAGTTATCACCCTCTTGGTTTGGAGTTTGGTTGCTATTATTTTGTAGGGCTTGATAACCTCAATTTTGGGTTGCATCATGGGATTGGAGCATCACTTTTGGAAGGAGCCATCTCTTCCATACTACAATGAGCCAAACCTTCCTCAATATGCACACCCAATTCAAGGATATAGTGGATCTCCCTTAGATTATGCACCACCACCACCATATGCCTATAGCCTATACCCTCAACATAACCCTCAATCACAATATTTTCAATCACCACACCACCACCACCATACACCTTCTTACATACCACCTCTGGACACTTACCAACATGAACTACCCTCCACATATACCACCATTCTCCCAAACTATGAACCTTCTTTTTCACCACAATGTGAAGCTTTCCCACCCTTGGCCCATGACCATCAAGACCTTCAAGCCTTTCTCCAAGTGCAAGAAGGATTCCGAATGACTCAAAGGCAATTCATGGCTATCATAGCCGAGGCAGTAAACCGTATAGTCCTCTCACACTCATCCGATCAAGACACTTCTCTTGAAGAATGTGGAGGATCAACCCAAGAAAGGAGTGAAGAGGAGAATTTGAAGCCTCAAAGGAAAGAAGAGGAGTTAGAGCATGACATGCAACAAGAGGGAGAAAGGGAACTATGTGAACCGGAGGAGAGAAAGAGAGAATTGAGGGAGATTGATCAAGATGAAGATTCTATCATTGCTGATTTTTTGTCCTCCTTGATCAATCCCCTTAAGGATCCTAATGAGCCCTTTCCTATTGAGCTTGAGAAAGACATAGAGGTAGACTTCTCACAACCTCCTTGTTATGACTTGAGTGATGGGGAAGAGGAGGAAGAGGTTGGTAAGGAAGGAGTTGACAACCAAGAGCATATTGAGTGGGTGGCAATTTCACCTATGAGCTTCATTGGCCCCATCAATATGCTATCTTGGAGACGGACTACCAACTCAAGGTCTTTCTTAGGTTGGTACATGGTGGAAAAAGGAGTATTGGTAGCCAAGGGACTCCAAGGATCATCAAGAAGGTTAATCCAAGAATCGGAGTTCAAGTGGTGAGTAGAGCGCAATCGGGTGATTTTCGGAGAATGTTGGGGTACTTCAAGAGTAGAATGAGAGCTTATCCATCCGGCTTGAAGCATAAAGATCAACTAGAAGGTGAGCGGATGCTTGGAATATGGGATCCCGGAGGAGTCTCTAAGTGCAAGCTTGGATGGATGTTCAAGGAGGAGTGGAAACACAAGCCACCCTAGCAAGAGTCTCCACAAAAAAGTCCAACTTAGGACTATAAACCAAAGTGTTAGGTGGGAGTGTCTCCCACCATGGTAACATCTTTCTTACTCTTTCTCTTTGTTTATAGTCTTAGCCTATTGCATATTTGCTTGCCTTTGCCTCAATTAGCTTAGGATTAGTTTAAATTTGAGTTTAGATAGGTTGAATTACATATGGATCATGATTTTGTGATGTTTTGAATGTTTTGGGGCTGATATGTTGATGTGCTACGGCTTGGACCCTTAGTTTTGAAAGAAAAATTTTTGCAAAACAAGGCATGTGTGCGTGTGCACACAACTCCGAGTTTCGTGACCTGTGCGAGCGCACAAGCCTGTGCGCCCGCACACTCCTTACAGCGTCCTCCGGTCGCAGCGCCAGGACACACTGTGCGTGGGCACTGCCCTGTTTTGTTGGTCTGTGCGTACGCACTGCTTTGTGCCTACGCACATGTCTTCCTTTTCGCACCATATGTGCGGCCGCACAGACATGTGCGTCCGCACGCAAACTGGCAGCCCCTCTAATGGGTGCGTCAGCACAGCTTGTGCGCCTGCACCCCAACTCCTCTTGCTTCTGTGCGTGCACACGGAGCTGTGTGCACACGCACACATGATCCATCTCTTTAAAAAAAAACCTTTTTGTGCGTGCGCACAACCCTGTGCGCACGCACACGTCTTCATACCTCTTCTGCCAGGAGTGCTCGCATAGAGTGTGCGCTCGCACGCCCTCCCTATTCCGCCTTGTGTGCATACGCACACATACCTGTGCGTACGCACGCCTCTGTTTTCTCTCACTTTTCTTCTTTTCTTCCCTTCTTTACACTTCTTCTCTTCTTTTCCCCTCCATCCCTCCCATACTTTGCCTTTTCTATGTTTTTCTACTTGTTTTACTTGGTTTTCTTTGCACATCATTTTTCATCTTAGTAATTAAATAAGTTGCAAGTGTTGCTTTATGTTGAATGGGTTGCTTGTCACTTGAAATTTAAACCAATGCACTTATACTTTGCCTTGTATTACTAGTACCTAGTGGGTTTGATAACTCGTGCTTTGATTGTACCACTAGGACAAATTATATAAGTGCATTGAATTAAGTGAATTGAGTTGAAACTTATTTGTTTGAGTGATTTTACTTGATTGCTATCAAGTGTATCACTTTTTGTAACAAGTACTTATACCATGTGACTTTTTCCTTGTGTTTCATGATGAATAAGTAGTTTTCTTTTCATTAATGGATTGGCTATTGTTTGTTGTGATATTCTATATCAATTTTTCTCTTTCACTTGCACACCTTCAATATCCAATATTTTCTAAACTCAATTCACTCTTGTTGTTTGCCTAATTTTGCATGTGCTTAATTGATACTCATTCATTACATGCATCTTAGGCCATTTAATTGAGGAACTCATTCTTACTTTCTGATTAGGTGGATGCCACTTTAACCGACCGTTGTGTGTATTCCACACCACTTTACAACTTCCTCAATCATATGCTCAATTGTCGCCTCTTTTACCTTTTTGTGCTACTTGTCCTATGATTCCTAATTATACCTAATTCACTCTTTTCGAGGATGAGACATGAAGGCAAGGAGCCGGGAGAGGAGGAGGACACTGAAGATGGAGATGCCGAGCACGCATTGGACTTAGAATCTCCACACAACCCAAGCCCCCGCATCCGCCAACCTAAGGTGGAAGAACTTCGAGATACTCCCCGGATTGTGTTCGTGCACGGAGGACCGTGCAACGCTTAAGTGTGGGGGAGGATTTGTCATTTTGGGGCGTAAACTTTCTTTTCCGAACACTTTGCACCTTATTTTTGTTTCTTTTTTTAGGTTTCTTGTATATATTTGGAGTGTTTTTAACTGTTGCATTGCATTCTCTTCTAGTATATATATCTTAGCTTATACTATTGCATTTTGCATTTTTAGTTGGCATATATTTTATATAGGTTGCATTTTTGCATATTTCACTTAGTATATATTTTATAGATAGAAGTTATGATTGGATGATGTGAATAGTATAGTGATGCACCACTATTTTGTGGTACATTTTGTACTTCATTGAGTGAATTTTACCCACTATTCTCACACTTATTCATAGAAATCGTATGTTTTACATTTTCCTTCCTGATTTTATGCTATGATTGAAAACATGCTTCTTTGGCCTTAATTTTGCTATGTTTAATCCTCTCTTATTACCATTCGATGCCTTGATATGTGTGTTAAGTGTTTTCAAAGTTTATAGGGCAGGAATGACTTAGAGGATAGAAAGGAAGCATGCAAAAGTGGAAGGAATACAAGAAACTGAAGGAATTGCTGAGCTGTCCAGCCTGACCTCTTCGTACTAAATCGACCATAACTTGAGCTACGGTGGTCCAAATGAGGCGGTTCCAGTTGCGTTGGAAATCTAACATCTGGGGCTTCGAAATGATATATAATTTGCCATTGTTGCCATGCTGTCAGGCGACGCGCATGCGTGGATCACGCGTACGCGTGACCTAGCGAAAGTTCAATCCACGCGTATGCGTGGACGATGCGTACGCGTGACAGAGCGACGTGCTGGACGTATCAGAAATTGCTGGGGGCGATTTCTGGGATGTTTTTAACCCAGTTTTTGGCCTAAAAAACACAGATTAGAGGCTACAGAGTGGGGGAATCCATTCCTTCATTCATACAACTTTCATTCACATAATTTGAGGTTTTAGATGTAGTTTCTAGAGAGAGAGGCTCTCTCCTCTCTCTAGGTTTTAGGATTTTTCTTAGTTTTAGTTTATTTCTTCTCAATTCCAGGTTAAATGTTCCTTTAATTTAGTTTCTCTTCTACTTTTAATTGTTCTAGCATTCTAGTTTATTTATTTCTCTTGTTGATTCTCTTATTTTTCCAATTTGGTTTATAAACTCCATGTTAGATTTGATTTTCTATTTAATACAAATTGAGGTATTTCAGATTTATGATTGCTTTCTTCAATTTATGTTATTGATGCTTTCAACTTAATTTAAATTTCTCTCCAACTTGGTTTTGGAGTTGATTAATATTTGGAGACCTTTGAGTTGGAAGACTCAAGAGTTAATTTGTGATTGGCTCTCTGGCCACTAACACTAATCCTTCCCAAGAGAGAGGATTAGGACTTGTGAATAGAAGTTGGCTCCCAACTTGACTTTCTTTTATTTAGTAAAGGATAACTAAGTAGAAATAACAACCTATTACTGTTAATCATGGAAAATCCAACAAGGATAGAACATCCGATTAATCTTCTCCTAGCCAAGGCTTTTTAATTTAATTACATAAAACCTCTTGTTTATTTTCATTGCTTTAATTTATAATCATTTATTTTCCCATTCTCCAACTCTAAAAATTCTCAGAAAAACCCATAACCAATAATAACACACTTCCCTGCAATTTCTTGAGAGACGATCCGAGGTTTAAATACTTCGGTTTATTTTTATTGGGTTTGCTTAAGTAACAACCAAATTTTTGTATGAAAGGATTCTTGTTAGCTCAGAAACTATACTTGCAACGAGAATTTATTGTGAATTCTTAACTAGCAAAAATCTGTTCGTCAAAATGGCGCCGTTACCGGGGAATTGCAAACGTGTGCCTTATTATTGGTTATTGTAAATAATTTTGCTTTTCGTTTCTCTGTTAGTGTTTTTAGTTTTAGGAGTTTATTTTCATTAATTTTTAATTAGTTTTTTTTCTCTTACTACTATGAATTCTCACCCATTTCGCTATGAGTTTGGTTCCAATTATGTTGTAGTGAATAGATGCTATAATGAGAACATGCATCAAGGTCAGAATAATCAAAGATGGGAGGAGCCACGAGGATTTGATCAACCCTTTCGGCAATAACCTCCTCCAAGCTGCCATGGGAAATGACCATTCTACGATGCATCCCAAGACAATAGTTATGGTGGACCCTTTCGTGACAATCAACAACCTCCACCAAATTACTATGGTCAAGAGCCATTCCGAGGTGCGTACCAAGATGATGGATACGATGGACCCCCTTGTAGTTACCAACAAGCCCCACCATATACCTATGAATCCCCTCCTCAACATCGTTTTGAACCACCATACTCACAAGCCCCCTACTACCAAACACCCTCATATGATCCTGACCCATATCCACCATATCAACCACCCTATGAGCCATATGAACCATACATAGAACCACCCCAATTCCAATCCAATTACTCCCAAGTACCACCACCTTCATAGACACCCTGTCTATATCCATCAATTCAAGAGTCATATGATCCTAATTATGCTATCCGAGCGGAACAAGAATCAAAAGGATCGTCTCAAAGAAATAGTGGATCGGTTTCATGCAACCCTTCATCAATTGGACCAAATGGTGGGCCGAATAGCACCCGAAGCTCACGTGGCTAAAGAATCTCAACTTGAAGACCAAGGATTGAAGTGTGTTGGGCAACAAGTGGAACAGATGGAGAGTGTTGAACCACCACATCCTGAATATGATGAACCATCCTCATATCATGAACCTTTCCTCCCAAATAATGAACCCTCATACCCACCACAATTTCCAATGAATGACACTTTAAGTATTCTTCTTCAAGGACAAAGAAAGATGGAAAGGGAAGTACTAGAACTCATGAATGCCTTGATTGAGGTAATAAATCGATTAGCTTCCCAACATTTGGACACTCAAGACGCTCCCATGGCTGCATGTGGAGAATCAACAGAAGAGCCTAGCTTGAAGGAGACACTAGAAACTCCGGTGGACAATGAGGAACATGACTTTGTATTGGAACAAGTGGAAGAAGCCATAATAGTTGAAGAGGAAGAAGTGGTTGAAGACTTAGGAGATGTTGAACCTCCATGGGAATCTAGAGTTGTAGAGTATTCCTCCAAGAAGATTGAAATTGATGTCAAGGAGGCTAGTGCACAACCTCCAGGGTATATTCCCTATGAAGACTTGGATGGGATGGATCACGAAGCGAGTTCCCTTGGTGATGAGGATCATGAACCAAGCTCTCCTAGTGATGAACTTGCATCCACAATTGAACCCCTTGAGCTTGAAGAACCTCCCCCAAGTGAATATGAAGATGATGCGGAGGTAGACTTTTCTCAACCTCCAACTTATGACTCGAGTGATGGGGAAGAAGTAGAAGATTTTGATCAAGACGCAGTTGTAGTTGAAGAGGTTTGCAAGGAAGTGGAAGAATTCACAGAAGAATACAAGGGAGTGGAGCTTGCAAGACCATTGGAAACACCTCTCCCAAGGCCATTACCATCCAATACAACATTCAAGTGGGTAAAATTCATATCCCTTAGCTTTCTCATTCCACTTGAATATGGTTTACTTGAGACAGATGGTCAACTTAGAGCTCTTTGTGGCTTTAAGAGCACAAGGGAGATAGTTTGTGGTAGGAGTTGTCATGCAAGATACAATATGGTTGCATGCTCTAAATTGAAGTACAAGGGTTAGTATAATTCTCAATTGAATGGGTCTAGGAAGCTATTTGGATGTCTCAATGAGAATTCCAATTGCTCACCACCCAAGTGGAAAAATGATGATCAACAAGAAGACGGGTGCCAAAGCATGGTTTGGGACCCCGGAATTCATTCCAACAATCAACACTCTTGGGGCCTTGTCACTTACTTTAACTTGCTTGAAGGCTTTCTGCACCTAGTTTGGGACCCCGGAGGCTATTGGAAGTAAAAACATTGGTGGGGATTCCTAGATGAGTTCAAGCACAAGCCACTATAACAAGGGACTCACCAAATGTCCAACTTAAGGACTTTAACTAAAAGTGCTAGGTGGGAGATAACCCACCATGGTATGATCATTCTTTTTCAGTCTTAGTTTTATTTTGTTTTGTTTTATTCTTAGTTTTATTTTATTCTATTCTTCTTAGTGTTCATTCATGATTTCTGCATAATTATCTGCATTCTGCATTTTGCATCCTGCATAAAAAAATGGTGGATCGACGCGCAAGCGTCTATGACGCGCACGCGTCGTGTGTGTGCGCAACTGAACAGAGAGTTGCGCGAGAGACGTGTGGGAGGGGTGCGCGGCGCACAAGCCACCCCACGTGTACGCGTGCTTCATGCGTACGCGTCCCCTACAAAAAGTTCAACTCACGCGTAAGCGTCAGCGACGCGTACGCGTGGGCACGAAAATCGGCGTAAAAGCATGCTGAACAGAGAGTTGTGATGGACTGGGGCTGGCACTATGCTAGAGGCACAAAATCACCCCACGCGTACGCGTCCTTGATGCGTGTGTGTCATTTCACTTTAAGACCACCCACGCGTACGCGTGATGCCCGAGCGCACGTTGCGTCCCGTTTTTTTTTCATTCCCTTCTCATTTTTTCTCTCTTTTCTCTTTCTTTCTTCCCCCTTTCTTACTTTCTTCTTCTTCTTCATCTCTTTAACTTCTCATCCTTCTTCACTTTCATTCTCCTTTACTTAATTTATTTGCATACTTTCATTCATTGTATTTTTATTTTGTGCATGTTTTTATTTTTCCATTGGTGTTAAATTTTCTTATTCAACTGTTGCATCTTTTCTTGAATTATTCTGGTGCTTCATGACTTGTTTTATTCTGATTGGGTATTATTCTTCATAAGTCAATGCTACTCCTTTACGATACTTATATTCTCTTGCATTGACATGAACTTACACTATCTTGCATTACCCACACTCTCTCCCCCATTGTTGCAACTTTTGCACTATTGATATGCCATTTGCTTCTACTATTTTCTCACTTGCATGTTGTAGCTACCATGTAATTGAGACCCTTATTATTTGGCATTAACCCACCCATACTTTATTTGTTTTATTATCTTTATTTCTGGGTTACTTTTCTTCTTTTCCTCTTCTTTCAGGATGGCCACCAAAGAAGGGAAAGGGAAGGCTTCTAAATGGGGGAGACAAACAAGTCCATCTGCACAATCCTTGGAAAAAAGCATCAGTTGGAGCGACCCGTCCACTTGCACATCTTAGCATGCACCGAGGATGGTGCAATCTTTAAGTGTGGGGAGGTCGATACCGACTCCCGTGGGTCAGTTATTTCCTATTTCAACACCAATATTTAATTTTTCTTGTTAAATTAGTTGTTGCATTTACATGTTTGATTGCATGTTTGTTTAATTTTGTGCATATTTTACCACTACTTGATTAAAGTAATGAGTTTCTTTTCAAGACCCTATTTTATAGCTTTTCACTAATTTAAATTAAAATTTTTGTTAAACTTGTTTGAAGATTGTGATTTGGAACATGAATTATAGCTAAAAACACACAACTTGTAAGATTTGAGCTTAATTACGTTGGTTACATTATTTAACCATAATATTTTATTCTTGTGTGTTTCCTTCTCTGTGATTGTAATCTATATTTTGTTCCACTCTATATGTCCATTGTTTAGTGTATTTACATGCTTGCATATGATTGAGGCCATCATTTGTTATTAGCTCACTTATCCCAAATAGCCTACCTTTTGAATTATCTTTGTTTGCCACCTTGAGCCTTTTAATTCCCGTTTGTTCTATATTTTACCACATCACTAGCCTTAAGTGAAAAATAATTAATTACCTCAAGTGAATCTTTGGTTAGCTTAAGTTAGAGATTGTGTATCAATTAAGTGTGGGAAACTGTGGGAACTTGGGTTGATAAAAGTGTACAGTATTTCATTGACAAAATATTGGGAATTTAGGTACCTACTCATGTGAGACCAGAAAAATTAAAGATCCATGTGCATTGATATGTTATACTTACTTTTATATTTTTATTTAAAAAAAGAGAAAAAAATAAAAAAATATTCAAATAAATAAATAAATAAATAAATAAATAAATAAATAAATAAATAAATAAATAAATAAGGGGACAAAATTATCCCAATGTAAGTTTAATAAAAGATCATTGCATATGTGATAAAATTAAAGAAAAATTTCGTACATGAGTATGTGATACAAAAGTGGGAATTATGGATAGCTAGGCATGATTCTAAGAGTTACATAGAGTGTGTGTGTGTGTTAGGTGAGAGCTTAGGTTAGTCAAAGATTCATATTATTGCTCACTTGGCCATACATGTATCCTCACCCTTACCTTAGCTCCATTACAACCCTGAAAAGACCTCATGATGTTTGCATTGGTATACTAAATTTTGTTGATTGGTTAGATGAAGAACAAAATTTTAGAAAGCATGATTAGAGAAAAGTAGAGTGATTGACCGTAGACACTTGAGAGCTTATAGTGCATATACACTTCCTGTGAGGGTTTAATGCTTGATTCTATGTTCCCTGCTTTCATGAGCTATCTTCTTACAAGTTTACTTGTCTCTTATTGTATAATTTGAATTAGTGAAATCTGATTTATGTTTGTCTTGAAGGGCTTATTTACTTTTAACCAAGTAGATAAAAATATCTTAGCATATAGTCGCATTTAAAGGTTGCATCTCATACTTTCTACCATCCCTCTTCACTCTTATAGCTTCTCTTGAGTTTAGCATGAGGACATGCTAATGTTTAAGTGTGGGGAGATTTTATGCACCACTATGTCGTGGTACATTTTGTACTTCATTGAGTGGATTTTACCCACTATTCTCACACTTATTCATAGAAATCGCATGTTTTACATTTTTCTTCCTGATTTTGTGCTATGATTGAAAACATGCTTCTTTGGCCTTAATTTTGCTATGTTTAATCCTCTCTTATTACCATTTGATGCCTTGATATGTGTGTTAAGTGTTTTCAAGGTTTATAGGACAGGAATGTCTTAGAGGATAGAAAGGAAGCATGCAAAAGTGGAAGGAATACAAGAAATTGAAGGAATTGCTGAGCTGTCCAACTTGACCTCTTCATACTAAATCGACCATAACTTGAGCTACGAAGATTCAAATGAGGCGGTTCTAGTTGCGTTGGAAAGCTAACATCCGGGGCTTCAAAATGATATATAATTTGCCATAGTTTCCATGCTGCTAGGTGACACGCATGCATGGATCACGCATACGCGTGACCTGGCGAAAGTTCAATCTACGCGTACGCGTGGACGACACGTACGCGTGACAGAGCGACGTGTTGCACGTATCAGAAATTGCTGGGGGTGATTTCTGGGCTATTTTTTACCCAATTTTCAGCCCAGAAAACACAGATTAGAGGCTACAGACTGGAGGAATTCATTCATTCATTCATACAACTTTCATTCACATAATTTGAGGTTTTAGATGTAGTTTCTAGAGAGAGAGGCTCTCTCCTCTCTCTAGGTTATAGGATTTTTCTTAGTTTTAGGTTTCTTTCTTCTCAATTCCAGGTTCAATGTTCCTTTAATTTAGTTTCTCTTCTACTTTTAATTGTTCTAGCATTCTAGTTTATTTATTCCTCTTGTTGATTCTCTTTTTTTTTCAATTTAGTTTATGAACTCCATGTTAGATTTAATTTTCTATTTAATGAAAATTGAGGTATTTCAGATTTATGATTGCTTTCTTCAATTTTATGTTATTGATGCTTTCAACTTAATTTAGATTTCTCTCCAACTTGGCTTTGGAGGAGATTAATATTTGGAGACCCTTGAGTTGGAAGACTTAAGAGTTAATTTGTGATGAGCTCTCTGGCTACTAACACTAATCCTTCCCAAGGGAGAGGATTAGGACTTGTGAATAGAAGTTGGCTCCCAAGTTGACTTTCCTTTATTTAGTAAAGGATAACTAAGTAGAAACAACAACCTATTACTATTAATCTTAGGAAATCTAACAAGGATAGAACTTCCGATTAATCTTCTCCTAGCCAAGGATTTTTAATTTAATTACATAAAACCTCTTGTTTATTTTCATTGCTTTAATTTATAATCATTTATTTTCCCATTCTCCAACTCTAAAAATTCTCAGAAAAACCCATAACCAATAATAACACACTTCCCTGCAATTTTTTTAGAGATGACCCGATGTTTAAATACTTCGGTTTATTTTTATTGGGTTTGCTTAAGTGACAACCAAATTTTTGTATGAAATGATTCTTGTTAGCTTAGAAACTATACTTGCAACGAGAATTTATTGTGAATTCTTAACTAGCAAAAATTCGTTTGTCATATAGCACCTAGTTCAATTTTGTCCTAATTGTTCATGTTAATTTTTGGATGTTGAAAATTAGGAATATAACTAGGGAAGTTTTTGAAATTGCATCCATCACATCATACATACATATAGAAAATAATTTTGGTGAAAACAACAAACTTTCCAAGAATTTTGTTTCAAGGGCATTCTATTGAATTGATTGAGAAAATTTCTTTTCAAACTTGCTTGAATGATTTTTGAGGAACTGATGAGGGGATATTTTATACGCTTTTTGGGGGTAATTTCATGTAGTTTTTAGCATGTTTTAGTTAATTTTTAGTATATTTTTATTAGTTTCTAGGTAAAATTCATATTTCTGGACTTTACTATGAGTTTGTGTGTTTTTCTGTGATTTCAGGTATTTTTTAGCTGAAATTGAGGGAGCTGAGCAAAAATTTGATTCAGGCTGAAAAAAGACTGCAGATGCTGTTGGATTCTAACCTCCCTGCACTCGAAATGGATTTTGTGGAGCTACAGAAGTCCAAATGGCGTGCTCTTAATTGCGTTGGAAAGTAGACATCCAGGGATTTCCAGCAATATATAATAGTCCATACTTTGCTCAAGGATAAATGACGTAAACTGGCGTTCAACGCCAGTTCCATGTTGCATTCTGGCGTTAAACGCCAAAAACAGGTTACAAGTTGGAGTTAAACGCCAGAAACAGGTTACAACCTGGTGTTTAACTCTGGAAACAGCCTAGGCACGTGTAAAGCTCAAGTATCAGCCCCTGCACACACCAAGTGGGCCCCAGAAGTGGATTTCTGCACTATCTATCTTAGTTTACTCATTTTCTGTAAACCTAGGTTACTAGTTTAGTATTTAAAACAACTTTTAGAGATTTATTTTGTATCTCATAACATTTTTAGATCTGAACTTTGTACTCTTTGATAGCATGAGTCTCTAAACTCCATTGTTGGGGGTGAGGAGCTCTGCTGTGTCTCGATGAATTAATGCAATTATTTCTGTTTTCTATTCAAACACGCTTGTTTCTATCTAAGATGTTCATTCGCACTTCAATATGATGAATGTGATGATCCGTGACACTCATCACCATTCTCAATCTATGAACGCGTTCCTGATAACCGCTCCCGTTCTACCTTCGATTGAATGAGTATCTCTTGGATCCCTTAATCAGAATCTTCGTGATATAAGCTAGAATCCATTGGCAGCATTCTTGAGAATCCGGAAAGTCTAAACCTTGTCTGTGGTATTTCGAGTAGGATTCAGGAATTGAATGACTGTGACGAGCTTCAAACTCACAAGGGTTGGGCATAGTGATAGACGCAAAAGGATCAATGGATCCTATTCCAGCATGAGTGAGAACCGACAGATGATTAGCCGTGCGGTGATAGTGCACCTGGACCATTTTCACTGAGAGGACGGATGGTAGCCATTGACAACGGTGATCCACCAACACACAGCTTGCCATAGGAGGAACCTTGCGTGCGTGAAGAAGAAGACAGGGGGAAAGCAGAGATTTAGAAGACAAAGCATCTCCAAAACTCCAACATATTCTCCATTACTGCATCACAAGTATTTATTTCATGCTCTTTTATTTTTCGCAATTCAAATTGATAATCATAATTAATCTCCTGACTAAGATTTACAAGGTAACCATAGATTGCTTCAAGCCAACAATCTCCGTGGGATCGACCCTTACTCACGTAAGGTATTACTTGGACGACCCAGTGCACTTGCTGGTTAGTTGTGCGGAGTTGTGAAAAGTGTGAATCACAATTTCGTGCACCACGTTTTTGGCGCCATTGCCGGGGATTTTTTGAGTTTGGACAACTGACGGTTTATTTTGTTGCTTAGATTTGGAAAAATTTTTCTTTTTTGGTTTAGAGTCTTCTGTCATTGTTTTTGGTTGAATTTTTTTAAATTCTTATTTTCTCTTTTTAATTTTTTTCGAAAATTTTTACAAACTAATAATTGAGTTTTCCTGTTTGAGTTTAGTTTCATATTTTAAGTTTGATGTCAATTGCATGTTTTTATTTTCTTTTAAATTTTTGAATTTATATTCATTGTTCTTTCTTAATCTTCAAGTTGTTCTTGTTTATTTTACTTGTTTGATATTTAGTTTTCCTTGTCTTGTGATTTTTCTTGTTTTTCTTGTGCTTTTTCAAAATATCAGTTTTCAAAAAAAAAAATTTATACATTAAATACCTTATTAAAACACTTTAAATTTATAACTCAATTGGCTAGAGCGTAGTGTTTATGTTCCTGGTAATTAGGAAATTTCCTTTTAAAACTTTTTCAAAAATAATTTTTCTTTAATTAAATCTGGTGCCAAACTTTTAAGTTTGGTATTCTCTTGTTATTTTTCGTTAATTTTCGAAAAGTTATTCTTAGTTTTCTAAAAGTTTTAAGTTTGGTGTTCCCTTTTATGTTCTTGAATCTTTGAATCTTATTCTTGTTGTTCTTGTGAGTCTTCAAGGTGTTCTTGAGTCTTCTTTGTATTTTGATCTTAAAATTTTTAAGTTTGGTGTTCCTTGGTGTTTCCCCTCCAAAATTTTCGAAAATAAGGAGCATTGGATCTAAAAATTTTAAGTTTTGTGTCTTTTTATTGTTTTTCTCTTTCCTCATTGAATTCAAAAATATCTTTTCCCTTTATTTTAACTGATTTTTCGAAAATTACCTTTAAAAATTCAGATTTTTATTTTAAAAATCAAATCTTTTCAAAATTCAAAATCTTATTCAAAAATCATATTCAAAAATTTTCAAATCTTTTCAATTAATTAGTCAATTCAACATTCAAATTTATTTTTATTTTCTTTTTCTTTTAATTTTTGAAATCTATATTTTATTTTTTAATTATTTTACTTTATTTTATTTCATTTTTTCGGTTATTTTTAATTAAATAAAACAAAAAAAATAAAATAAAAAAATAAAAATATATTTTACTTGCAATTCACTTCATCTCCCTTTCTCCGTCATGGATCTAAGTGGAAATGAACAGTCCAGAAGGACTCTGGGGTCATATGCTAACCCCACTACTGCTGCATATAGGAGTAGTATCTATATACCCTCCATCAAAGCAGGTAGTTTTGAGCTAAATCCTCAGCTCATTGTCATGGTGCAGCAAAACTGCCAGTATTCCGGTCTTCCACAGGAAGAACCTACTGAGTTTCTGGCACAATTCTTGCAAATTGCTGACACAGTACGTGACAAGGAGGTAGATCAGGATGTATACAGACTGTTACTGTTTCCGTTTGCTGTAAAAGATCAAGCTAAAAGGTGGTTAAATAACCAACCCACAGCAAGCATAAGGACATGGAAACAGTTATCAGACAAATTCCTGAATCAATATTTTCCTCCAAAAAGGATGACACATCTAAGGCTGGATATCCAAGGCTTTAAACAAGAGGATGATGAATCCCTTTATAATGCCTGGGAAAGGTACAGAGGGATGCTAAGAAAATGGCCCTCTGAAATGTTTTCAGAGTGGGTGCAGTTAGACATCTTCTACTATGGGCTTACAGAAAGAGCTCAGATGTCCCTAGACCACTCAGCTGGTGGATCTATACACATGAGGAAAACTATTGAAGAGGCTCAAGAGCTTATTGATATAGTTGCCAGAAACCAGCATCTGTATATAAGTAATGGGTCCTCCATAAAAGAAGAAGCCAAAGCAGTATCTACTGAACTTAGTCCTCCAGAACAAGTTGCTGAACTCAATCAACAATTGTGCTTTCTAACAAAACAGCTAGCAGAATTCAAGGAGATGCTACAAGACACTAAAAATGCTAATAAAAATATGGAGGCACAATTGAATCAGACAAAACAGCAGTTATCAAAGCATATAATAGAAGAATGCCAGGCAGTTCAATTAAGAAGTGGGAAAACATTAAATACCTCGCTTCAGAGCAGTAGAAAGCCAAGGAAAGAACAACTGACAGAGGATGAGCAAAATATCATCCAAAATCCCTCTGAGGACAGTAAGAGCTCAGAGAGGAATGATTCTGGTGCTCAAACGCCAGAAACAAGTAAGGAGTTGGCGTTAAACGCCCAAAGGAAGCTCAGTTCTGGCGTTCAAACACCAGGAACAGGTAAGGAGTTGGCGTCCAACGCCAATCCAGCTTCCACCCCTGGCATTCAAATGCCAGTAAGGGATTAGACACACACAAGTGCTGATAACAACCCCTCTAAAAAGGCTTCTCCAACCACCTCTGTAGGAAATAAACCTGCAGCAACCAAGGTTAAAGAATACAAAGCTAAAATGCCTTATCCTCAAAAAACTCCGCCAAGAGGAGCAGGATAGGCAATTTGCTCGCTTTGCAGACTATCTCAGGACTCTTGAAATAAAGATTCTGTTTGCAGAGGCACTTAAGCAAATACCTTCTTATGCCAACATGAAAGAGATCTTGAGTCATAAGAAGGATTGGAGAGAAACTGAAAGAGTTCTCCTCACTGAAGAATATAGTGCAGTCATTCTGAAAAGCTTTCCAGAAAAGCTTAAAGATCCCGGGAGCTTCATGATACCATGCACATTAGAGGGTAATTGCACCAAGACAGCTTTATGTGATCTTGGGGCAAGTATCAATCTAATACCTGCATCCACTATCAGAAAGCTTGGTTTAACTGAAGAAGTCAAACCAACCCGGATATGTCTCCAACTTGCTGATGGCTCCATTAAATACCCATCAGGCGTGATTGAAGACACGATTGTCAGGGTTGGGCCATTCGCCTTCCCCACTGACTTTGTAGTGTTGGAAATAGAGGAGCACAAGAGTGCTACTCTCATTCTAGGAAGACCTTTCCTAGCAACTGGACGAACTCTCATTGAGTTCCAAAAGGGGGAAGTAACCCTGAGAGTCAATGAGGATGAGTTTAAGTTGAATGCTGTCAAAGCCATGCAGCATCCAGACACACCAAAAGACTGCATGAAAGTTGATCTTATTGACTCTTTAGTAAAGGAGATCAACATGGCTGAGAGTCTCGAATCAGAGCTGGAAGACATCTTTAAAGATGTTCAGCCTGATCTGGAGGATTCAGAGGAATTGAAAGAGCCCCTGAAACTTCCTCAGGAAGAGGAAAAACCTCATAAACCAGAGCTCAAACCATTACCACCATCCCTGAAATATGCATTTCTGGGAGAAAGTGACACTTTTCCAGTAATCATAAGCTCTGCTTTGAATCCACAGGAAGAGGAAGCACTACTTCAAGTGCTAAGGACACACAAGACAGCTCTTGGGTGGTCCATAAGTGACCTTAAGGGCATAAGCCCAGCTAGATGCATGCACAAGATCCTATTGGAGGATGATGCTAAGCCAGTGGTTCAACCACAGAGGCGGCTAAATCCAGCCATGAAGGAAGTGGTGCAGAAAGAGGTCACCAAGTTACTGGAGACTAGGATTATTTATCCTATTTCTGATAGCCTCTGGGTGAGCCCTGTCTAAGTTGTCCCCGAAAAGGGAGGCATGACAGTGGTTCATAATGAAAAAAATGAACTGGTTCCTACAAGAACAGTTACAGGGTGGCACATGTGTATTGACTATAGAAGGCTCAATACAGCCACCAGAAAGGATCATTTTCCTTTACCATTCATAGACCAGATGCTAGAGAGACTAGCAGGTCATGATTATTACTGCTTTTTGGATGGCTATTCAGGGTACAACCAAATTACAGTAGATCCCCAGGATCAAGAGAAAACTTCATTTACATGTCCATCTGGAGTATTTGCCTATAGAAGGATGCCATTTGGGCTGTGTAATGCACCTGCAACCTTTTAGAGATGCATGCTCTCTATTTTCTCTGATATAGTGGAAAAATTTTTGGAAGTCTTCATGGATAACTTCTCAGTATATGGAGACTCATTTAGCTCCTGTCTTCACCACCTGGCACTAGTTCTGAAAAGATGCCAAGAGACTAACCTGGTTTTAAACTGTGAAAAATATCACTTTATGGTGACTAAAGGGATTGTCCTTGGGCAAAAAATTTCAAACAAGGGGATAGAGGTGGATCAAGCTAAAGTGGAAGTAATTGAAAAATTACCACCACCTGCCAATGTTAAGGCAATCAGAAGTTTTCTGGGGCATGCAGGATTCTACAGGAGGTTTATAAAGGATTTTTCAAAAATTGCAAAACCTCTGAGCAATCTGCTAGCTGCTGACACACTATTTGTGTTTGACACAGAGTGTCTGTAGGCGTTTGAAACTCTGAAAGCTAAGCTGGTTACAGCACCAGTTATTTCTGCACCAGACTGGACATTGCCATTCGAATTGATGTGTGATGCCAGTGATCATGCCATTGGTGCAGTATTGGGGCAGAAGCATGACAAGCTTCTGCATGTCATTTATTATGCTAGCCGTGTTTTAAATGACGCCCAGAAAAATTACACAACCACAAAAAAAGAATTGCTTGCAGTGGTTTATGCCATTGACAAGTTTAGATCATACTTAGTAGGATCAAAAGTGATTGTGTACACTGACCATGCTGCTCTTAAATATCTACTTACAAAGCAGGATTCAAAACCCAGGCTCATAAGATGGGTGTTGCTTTTGCAAGAGTTTGATATAGAAATAAGAGACAGAAAAGGGACGAAAAACCAAGTGGCTGATCACCTGTCCCGAATAGAACCAGTAGAAGGGGCATTCTTCCCCTCTATTGAGATCTCTGAAACCTTTCCGGATGAGCATTTGTTTGCCATTCAGGAAACACCATGGTTTGCAGACATTGCAAACTATAAAGCTGCAAGGTTCATACCCAAGGAGTACAGCAGGCAACAAAAGAAAAAATTAATTACTGATGCAAAGTACTACTTGTGGGATGAACCATATCTCTTTAAGAGATGTGCAAACGGAATAATCAGAAAGTGTGTGCCTAGAGAAGAAGCACAGAAGATCTTATGGCATTACCATGGGTCACAATATGGAGGACATTTCGGAGGTGAGCGAACAGCCACCAAGGTCCTCCAATGTGGCTTCTACTTGCCTACCCTCTATAGAGATTCCTGAGAGTTTGTACGTAACTATGACAGTTGCCACAGAGCTGGTAATCTGCCTCATGGTTATGCCATGCCTCAACAAGGAATCTTGGAGATAGAGTTGTTTGATGTATGGGGTATTGACTTCATGGGGTCTTTCCCACCATCATACTCAAACACTTATATTCTAGTTGCAGTCGACTATGTATCTAAATGGGTAGAAGCCATTGCCACACTCACTAATGATACTAAGACAGTGCTGAAGTTCCTCTAGAAACATATCTTCAGTAGGTTTGGTGTCCCTAGAGTACTAATCAGTGATGGGGCACTCACTTCTGCAACAAACAGCTTTACTCTGCCATGGTCCGGTATGGAATTAGCCACAAAGTGGCAACTCCATATCATCCACAGACAAATGGGCAAGCTGAAGTCTCTAACAGAGAACTAAAAAGAATCCTAGAATGGACTGTAAGTACCCGTAGAAAGGATTGGGCAAGAAGCTTGGATGATGCTCTGTGGGCTTACAGAACAGCATTCAAGACTCCTATAGGGACCTCTCTATACTAGCTTGTGTATGGTAAGGCCTGTCATCTGCCTGTGGAACTGGAATACAAAGCCTCCTGGGTAACCAGATTCCTGAACTTTGATGCCAAATTAGCTGGAGAAAAAAGATTGCTCCAGCTGAATGAGCTAGAGGAATTCAGACTCACTGCTTTCGAAAATGCCAAGCTTTACAAAGAGAAAGCAAAAAGATGGCATGACAGAAAGCTGTCATCTAGAGTCTTTGAACCAGGACAGAAGGTTCTGCTGTTTAACTCTAGGCTCAGGCTATTCCCCGGGAAACTGAAATCTCGATGGAGGGGACCATATGTGATTACAAGTGTGTCACCATATGACTATGTGGAGCTTCAAGACATTGATTCTAACAAGAAGTTTATTGTTAATGGACAGAGAATCAAACATTATCTTGAAGGCAATGTTGAGCAAGAATGCTCAAGGCTGAGGCTAGATTAAAAAGCTCAGCAAGGTCCAGCTAAAGACAATAAAGAAGTGCTTGCTGGGAGGCAACCCAGCCATTAGCAAACCTCTTTTTGTTATTTTATTTTATTCTATTCTTCATTTTATTTATTTTGAAAGCATATAAGTTCAATATTAATAAGGTAAAGAATCAATTGCATAAGTTCACAAGGTTACAGAAGGATTCAGAGCACAAAACAGGAAAAAGGAGCTCACTGGCAAGAAAATGCCAGTAAGAGGCACAATTGGGCGTTAAACGCCCAAAAGGAGCATCTACTGGGCGTTTAATGCCAGTAGAGATAGCCATCTGGGCGTTAAATGCCAGAAAGAAGCAGCTTCTGGGCGTTTAACGCCAGATTTACAGCATCCTGGGCGTTCAGAAAAATGCCCAGTGACAAAGGAGTTTCTGGCGTTTAACGCCAGCTGGAAGCAACAGCTGGGCGTTAAACGCCCAGACCAAGCATCAGTTGGGCGTTAAACGCCCAAAACATGCAGTAGTTGGGCGTTTAACGCCAGGATTGTGGGGAGTAGGTTATTTCGTTTTCAATTCAAATTTTTTCCATTTTTCATGTTTCAATTCATGATTTCTTGCATAAACATGTTATAAATCCTAATTTCTCAAATCCTTTTTCAAAAGATATCAAATGTATCTTAATTTATAAACCATTTTCTTTTAATCCTCTTCAAATTATTTTCAAATCCTTTTTAAAACAAATCTATCTCTTTTCCTTCTAAAATTTTTTCAACTCATCAATATCTTTTTCAAATCTTCACAACATCTTTTTCAAAACAAAGCTATCTTTTTCAAATATCTTTCATATCTTTTCAATTTTAAATTACAACTTTTCCTATCATATTTTTTTCAAACAATTTTCGAAACCCACCCCCTTCCCTTTAAATGTTGGTTCGGCCTCTCCCCCTCTCCTCCACAATTCGAACTTGGCTCTCCCTATATCCCTCTCCTTTCTTTTCTTTTGCTTGAGGACAAGCAAACCTCTAAGTTTGGTGTGTTTATCCATGATCACTAAGCCAATACCCACTAAGATCATGGCTCCTAAGGGAAAACAAACCAACTCAAGAGGAAAGAAAGAGAATATTCCAAAACCACTTTAGAATCAAGGAAAGTTCTTAACCAAAGAACATTCAGACCATTACTACAAAATAATGGGTCTAAGGTCAGTGATCCCAGAAGTTAAATTCGATCTAAAAGAAGATGAATATTCAAAGATTCAAGAGCAAATTCGAAACAGGAGCTGGGAAGTCCTAGCTAATCCTGAAACAAAGGTGGGAAGAAACATGGTTCAGGAATTCTACGCAAATTTGTGGCAGACGGACAGGCAGAGAATAGCGGGAACCGCATTCTATGACTATAGAACTCTGGTCAGAGAGAAGATTGTTCACACCCACCCTGACAAAATAAGAGAGATCTTCAAGCTGCCTCAACTGCAAGATGACTCAGACTCCTTTAATAGGAGAATGATGAGATCAAACCTGAGCTTGGACAAAATCCTAGAGGACATATGTCTCCCTGGAGCCAAATGGACAACCAACACAAAGGGTGCCCTAAACCAACTCAAAAGAGGAGATCTCAAACCAGTCGCCAGAGGTTGGCTGGACTTCATTGGGCGCTCTATACTGCCCACTAGCAACCGCTCTGAGGTCACTATCAGAAGAGCAATAATGATTCATTGCATTATGCTGGAAAAAGAAGTGGAAGTTCATCAGCTGATTGCTTGTGAGCTTTACAAAATTGCAAACAAGAACTCCAAAGATGCCAGATTGGTTTATCCAAGCTTGGTCTCTCTGTTATGTAAAGATGCTGGGACAAAAATGGGAGTAGATGAGTACATCCCAGTTGAGCTACCAATCACCAAAAAGTCTATGGAAGGACAACAAGTGCAGGACGAACCCATTAAGAGGAGAGCACAGGAGTTCCTCCCGGAAATCCCTCAAATTGAATACTGGGAGCGCCTAGAAGCATCTGTCACCAAGTTGCAAGAAGCTGTGAATCAACTGAAGGAAGAACAGCAAAATCAAAACAGCATGCTCTGCAAACTGCTTAGAGAACAAGAAGAGCAAGGGCGTGAACTGAAGGAACTGAAGCGCCAGAAGCTATCTCTTGAAAGGCCAAGCACTCCACAGACTAAAGAGGCATCCACCTCCCAAACTCAAGGTTGTTGAGTTCTAATCTCAGCCTTAACTCTGTTATAATTGTTCTTATTAGAAATTTACCTTAGAAGTTATATATGAGTAGTAGTAATTAGTATCTCTATTTTGATTTTATCTCCAATTAAGCTATAATTTATTTTTCTCATCATCATCAAACATGAATAAAATAGCAGATTTTTAGAATAAGGAGGCAATATTTTTTCGAGTTCTTAATAAGGAAAATGCAAATTATCTATATGTGGTGGCAATGCATTTTGTCTTCTGAATGAATGCCTGAACAGTGCATGTTTTTTATATTGAATTTTATGAATGTTAAAATTGTTGGCTCCTGAAAGAAGGATGAACAACAGAAATGTTATTGATGATCTGAAAAATCATGAAATTGATTCTTGAAGCAAAAAAAAAAGAGAGAGAAAAAAGAAGAAGGAGCAGTAGAAAAAGCCAGTAGCCCTTAAAACCAAAAGGCAAGGGTAAAAAGGATCCAAGGCTTTGAGCATTAATGGATAGGAGGGTCTAAAAGGAATAAAATCCTGGCCTAAGCGGCTAAACTAAGCCGTCCCTAACCATGTGCTTGTGGCGTGAAGGTGTCAAGTGAAAACTTGAGACTGAGCGGTTAAAGTCGAGGTCCAAAGCAAAAACAGAGTGTGCTTAAGAACTTTGGACACCTCTAATTGGGGACTTTAGCAAAGATAAGTCACAATCTAAAAAGGTTCACCCAGTTATGTGTCTGTGGCATTTATGTATCCGGTGGTAATACTGGAAAACAAAGTGCTTAGGGCCACGACCAAGACTCATAAAGTAGCTGTGTTCAAGAATCAACATACTAAACTAGGAGAATCAATAATACTATCTGAATTCTGAGTTCCTATGGACGCCAATCATTCTGGATTTCAAAGGATAAAGTGAGATGCCAAAATTGTTCGGAAACAAAAAGCTACTAGTCCCGCTCATCTAATTAGAATCTGAGCTTCACTTAAAACTTTGAGATATTATTGCTTCTTGATTTCTTTCTCTCCTATTTTATTTGTCTAGTTGCTTGGGGACAAGCAACAGTTTAAGTTTGGTGTTGTGATGAGCGGATATTTTATACGCTTTTTGGGAGTAATTTCATGTAGTTTTTAGCAAGTTTTAGTTAGTTTTTAGTATATTTTTATTAGTTTCTAGGCAAAATTCATATTTTTGGACTTTACTATGAGTTTGTGTATTTTTCTATGATTTCAAGTATTTTCTGGCTGAAATTGAGGGAGCTTAGCAAAAATCTGATTCAGGCTGAAAAAGGACTGCAGATGCTGTTGGATTCTGACCTCCCTGCACTCGAAATGGATTTTCTGGAGCTACAAAAGTCCAAATGGCGCGCTCTCAATTGCGTTGGAAAGTAGAAATCTAGGGCTTTCCAGTGATATATAATAGTTTATACTTTGCTCAAGAATAGATGATGTAAACTGGCGTTCAATGCCAGTTCCATGTTGCATTCTGGCGTTAAACGCCAGAAACAGGTTACAAGTTGGAGTTAAACGCCAGAAACAGGTTACAACTTGGCGTTTAACTCTGGAAACAGCCTAGGCACGTGTAAAGCTCAAGTCTCAGCCCCATCACATACCAAGTGAGCCCCAGAAGTGGATTTCTGCACTATCTATCTTAGTTTACTCATTTTCTGTAAACCTAGGTTACTAGTTTAGTATTTAAAACAACTTTTAGAGATTTATTTTGTATCTCATAACATTTTTAGATCTGAACTTCGTACTCTTTGACGGCATGAGTCTCTAAACTTCATTGTTGGGGGTGAGGAGCTCTGCCATGTCTCGATGAATTAATGCAATTATTTCTGTTTTCTATTCAAACACGCTTGTTTCTATCTAAGATGTTCATTCGCACTTCAATATGATGAATGTGATGATCTGTGACACTCATCACCATTCTCAATCTATGAACGCGTGCCTGACAACCACTCCCGTTGTACCTTCGATTGAATGAGTATCTCTTGGATTCCTTAATCAGAATCTTCGTGGTATAAGCTAGAATCCATTGGCAGCATTCTTGAGAATCCGAAAAATCTAAACCTTGTCTGTGGTAATCTGAGTAGGATTCAGGGATTGAATGACTGTGACGAGCTTCAAACTCACAAGGGTTGGGCGTAGTGACAGACGCAAAAGGATCAATGGATCCTATTCCAGCATGAGTGAGAACCGACAGATGATTAGCCGTGCGGTGACAGCGCACCTGGACCATTTTCACTGAGAGGGCGGATGGTAGCCATTGACAACGGTGATCCACCAACACACAGCTTGCCATAGGAGAAACCTTGCGTGGGTGAAGAAGAAGACAGGGGGAAAGCAGAGATTCAGAAGACAAAGCATCTCCAAAACTCCAACATATTCTCCATTACTGCATAACAAGTATTTATTTCATGCTCTTTTATTTTTCGCAATTCAAACTGATAATCATAATTAATCTCCTGACTAAGATTTACAAGGTAACCATAGATTGCTTCAAGCCAACAATCTCCGTGGGATCGACCCTTACTCACGTAAGGTATTACTTGGACGACCCAGTGCACTTGCTGGTTAGTTGTGTGGAGTTGTGAAAAGTGTGAATCACAATTTCGTGCACCAGGAACATAGAAGAGTGATAGAACAAAATACCTTGTGAGTTTTTGAGGTTTAATGAGTGGTTACACATTTTAACCACTAAATTTGTTCATTGTGTGCTATATCTCTTCTATGATTGTGATCTTGGTTTTGCTTGATTCTTTATTTCTGATGTTTGATGTCTTGAATGCATTTAGCATGATTGAGGCCATCTTTGAATTAAGCTTACTCACTAATATAGCCTTACCCTTGCATCTATCCTTGTTAACCCCTTTTGAGCTTTTTAATCCCTTTTGTTCTAATTATTAGCACATCACAACCCTAAGCGAAAAACCATGAATTACCTTGAATTGCATCTTTGATTAGCTCAGGTTAAGGTGTGTGTTTCATTTAAGTGTGGGAGAAATTTTGGGAAGCATTGGTAGAGAAACATTTTTATTTTGCGTAATTATTGAAAAATTTGAAAAATGGGTGCACATTCATGTTTCAATTTGCTTTAACCATATGCATTTATCATAGAAAAAGAAAAAAAATGAAAAAAATAAGATGGGACAAAAGTCTCCCTAAAAAGGAAAAAAGAAAATGAAATGAATGAATAAGAAATGCATATGTGGACTTGGATGAAAAAGATGCATGAATGTGTATAAAAAGGGAATGGGAAGTTAGGTTGCATAGTTTGTAATTTGGTTGATATAGGTTGAGTGGGTACTTGAGCTAATCAAAGATTCAATCTTTTAGTCCACTTAGCCATATATTCATCTTACCCTTACCCCAACCCCATTACAACCTTCTAAAGACCTCATGATACTTGCATACATGCATCAAATACTTGTTGATTGTTAGATGAGAAGCAAATCCTCGAAAGCATAATTAGAGGAGACTTGAGTGATTAAACCCTAAACATCGAGTGCTTAGAGTTTATTCACACCTAGTGAGGGTTCGATCACTCAACTCTATGTTTCCATACCTCTCATCATGTATTCCTACAAGTTGCTTCATTTTTTATGAGTAAATCAATTCTTTAGATTTTTTATTGCATTGAGTTACTTCTTTGCTTAGCCCTATACGTTTATATACTTGCTTGGGAATTTAATTATTTGTTTTCACCAATTTCATAGGATACTATAGTATATATAGGTATATATAGTATATACATACATGCATGCATATAGATAGTTGCATTCAATAAGTTGTTTCCCTTTTGATCATTCTCCTTGTTTGGTTTAGCATGAGGACATGCTATTGTTTAAGTGTGGGAGAATTGATGAGTCCATATTTGATGATGTATTTTGACTCAAATTGGATGGATTCTAGTACATGAACTCACACTTAAGTACCCAAATAGCATACTTTTGTGTTATCTACCTAATTTAGACATAAATGTGGAAACATGCTCTTTTGCACTTATTTTGACTAATTTTATTCCGTTTACCTTCCATTCGATACCTTGATGTTATTTGTGAGTGATTTCAGATGAATAAGGTAGAAATGGCTTGGTGGGAATGGAAGAGGAGCATGCATTTGAGAGAAAGCATGAAGAAAACAAAGGAGGAGAGCTCATCCATGCGTGCGTGCACACAACTACCCGTGCGTACGCACAAGAACCCAAGCAGAGCGAATCCAGAGCATCGCGAAGTGTGCGTGCGCACAACCCTCTGTGCGTACGCACAAGTGGAAATTTGGCGAAGTGTGCGGACGCACACATCTGTGCGTCCGCACAGGTCCCAGTGCGTGCCTTCATTAAAAATGCACGTGCACTCGTGATTTTGAGGCCTTTTGGCCCAATTTTTGAAGACTCAAGGCTGAAACCAAGTGCTATATGAAGGGGGATGCAACACATATGAAGGGAGCTCACTTTAGATTAGGAAAAACATAGTAGGAGTAGGAGTAATGTAGTTTTAGGTTTTTCTCTCTTAGGGTTTAATTAGGGATTTGTAGCATTTTATACTTCAAGTTAGATTTCAGATTCTAGCAATTGCATTGTAAGTATTTCTTTAATTTCTCTTTTAATTACATTACTTGTTCTACATTTTCATCTATTTCAATTTCCTTTGGCAATTTACATAGTCTTGCAATTTTGAATTTCTAGTTGTTTAATTTGATGTTGATGGTTTTTATATGTTTGTTGAGTTGCCTTTATTGATTTTGGTCATTTATGTTTCATAGCTTTCCTCAATTTCTCAATTTTGCCATGTTTTATGTTTATGCCCTCTATGTATTTGATGAAATACCAATTTTGATTATGGGATAATTTCCACCCCTTGGCTTGGGGAAAATGAGTCTATGGATTACTAGAGCCATAATGTCCAACATTTAGTGATAATTCTTGGGAAGTTAGTTGATTCTTGTTTCCATTAAAGCTAGCCTTTTATCAACTAGTTTGATAAGTTGGTTAGAACTTATGAATTAAGGTCAATTATGCTTGCTTGACTTACTCCTCGATGGTTGGGGTTAACTAGACGAGATTAACCCATGATAATTATCATAGTTGTGGTTATGGCAAGGAAAGGATTCCTTGGATACTCATCCCAAGTCAAGGTTTCATTTATGTTTTGAACCACTTTTCACCTACTTTAAAGCTTTACTTGTTCATATTACATACATAGTTCTTTTATTCCTTTATTGTTTTATTAATTGTAATTTTGCCTTGTTCTTTTATTCCTTTATTGCTTTCTTATCATTGGATACCCTTTGCTTTCCCAAACCAAAATTATATGCACTTGTTGTCACTAGTTCCTAGGAAGAACGAATCGGAATTTAAAACTCCCGGTTAATTGTGTTTTGAATTGTGACTATCCTTTTGAATTGAATATTTGATTGAGAGGATCCACTGCCGATTTGGACTATACTCACAATGGAATCACTTTATCTAGTTTTTCGAATTGGCATAGATTCTCTTCTTATCAAAATGCTGAGAATCACGATTTACTTAATTGAGTTATGTCAATTGTTAAATTGAATTATGATGGTATGATTATCAAGAGTTTGGGCTTCTTTTGGTAAAAGGTTGATGAATTGTTGAGATGGAGGAAACCCTTGAAGGGTGGTAAAGTCCGAGTTTTAAAGGAGATGCTGCCAAAATTTTTATAAGAATTTGAGTGAATATTGAACAATAACAATAACAATAACAATAACAATAATGGAAAATAATGCTATTTTCATAAACACTAAGACCTTGTTTTGGAGTTTTATTGAAAAATTTTAATTGAAGAATTATTTTTTGAGAAGTTTTAGTGAATTTAAAGCATTTGAATTTGATTGGTAAAACAAAATAATTTTTATGTCTTTTTGAAAGTTCTTAAACTTGAGAATGAAGTTGAATGTAGTTTTGGTTATTTGGTTAAATCGAAAGTGAGTTTTGTTCAATTAATTCTAATTTAAGAGTTGTTCTTGAAAATTTCAAATGGATTTGAAGGAATGGATTATTGAAGTTAGTACGATAACTTGGTTAAAGAAAACTGGAATTTTATGGTTTTGTTGATTTTGGGAAATCAATTTGTGATTTTCAAGAATTATAAGATAAAGGTTGAGTACCTTGGGAGTACTTTAAATTAAACCTAAGAAGCTTGAAAGGTGGGTTTAGTTAGCCCTTAAAGTGATTAATCAAAGAATGAAATATGAGAGTGAATGAGAAGAATACTACGGTTGATTAGTGATTATTATGATTGTGTAAATGATGAATTTGATGATGATAATGATTATATTTGACGTTAGAGGTAGATATGATGAATTTTTGTGAATAATTTCTCAACAGTGAGGTTGGTGGCTTTGTCCCGCTCACGGATAGACAAGTTGAGGTTGATGATTTTCTCTCTTGTTGCGGTGGACAAGTTTGAGATTGAGAATTTCCTCTCTTGTCACATTGGAGAATTAGATAGAAGGTTGAGGATTCTTTCCGATTCAATTCCTAACTGTGGTGAGGATGGTGGTTCTATCCTGCTCATGACTTGAGGATAATTATCCTTGTGATAAATGTGAACATAATGAACTATGATTATGATGAGGTTTGATCGATATATATATATATATGTATTGTTTTGTTGTTGAACTTGGTTAGGTTTAATTATGATTATGACTAATTGTGGTCTAAATGACTGAATTGGTAAGGACAGTGGTCTTATCCCGCTTGCGTGTTTGAGATTGATAATGATTATTAAATTTGCACGGACGGTGATTTTATCCCACTTGCGTATTTGTGAATGTGGTCTGAAAGACTGAATTAGCAAGGTCGGATGTTTGTACTGCTTGGGTGTTGATGTGGTACTGCCTCCAGGGAAAGGTGGTAGGACAATAATCCTATAGATTTTTACCCCATGAGTATACCCCTAGGAGAAGGTGATAGGCCACTCTCCCTCAAAATTATTCTTCTTGGGGATGCTTTTGCAGTGCGGATATGGAGAAGGTAGTAGGGTACTCTCCTTTGGAATATTTTCTCCATTTCTCTTTTGATTGTATTTTTTGGAAGTGGAGAAGGTGGTAGGACACTCTCTCTTGAAATTTTTTACCCACATCTCTTTTGGGTTGTAAGGTGAGACGGCATGATCCATTGAGTGAGATTGCACTCTCTGTTATTTTTGGCATGGTTTGGTGAAAGTGGTAGGGCACTCTCTCTTAAAATATTACCCCCTGAGTATACCTCTAAGAGAAGGTGGTAGGGCACTCTCCCTCAAAATTTTTCTTCCTGGGGATGTGCAACTTAGAGACTAGTCCGATAGTTTCCAACCAGATTTGTGTTAGGTTTGGCAGTATAACCGACACGTGAGCTCATGGCTAGCTAGTAGGACAGGCATACATCATATTGCATTTGTTTGAAATTGTTTGGGTCTGCATAATTACTTGGTTTGCCTAATTGATATTCTGTTAATTGCTAATTGTACTACTTGTCCTAATTGTTCTCTATGTGTGACTTTTTGAATGTCTGTTTGATTACTTGTGACTGTGACTTGATGGTTTGGATTGCTGTGATTGATTGAATTTTGGGCTGGAGGTCGTGTTTGAAAGAGTTTTTGGCCAAAAACCCTGATTGGATGAATTATTTGTAAACTTGGTGAAATTGATTCTTTGGTATGTTGTGAAATGTTACGGAATATTATTGAGATTAAAATTTTTATAAATGAAATAACAAATTGGATTTTGGATGATTAATTGTTATTTTTCGAAAAGATTCATAAGACGAGCTATGATCATTGCGGTTAACACCAATTCCCTTTTTATATATCTTTGTATGAAAATTTTGAAAACCTCTGGTGAAACCGTGTGATTAGGTTCTTACCCCCTACAGTACTATCTTTTTCAGAAAACAGACGAGGAAGCCTATGAGGATTTTGCTTAGTTTTTGGCTATGCTATATTTGTTTTAAATATCTTAGATATTGTTTTCTCTCACCACTATTATTATATTTTTGTAAAGAGGGATATGATTCGTGATTGTAATGATATGTATGTATGTAATATTTGCGAGTTAATTTTATAAAGAATCCTTGTATTTATGTGTGTGTGTGTGTATGAAGTATTGTGATTGATTTGTATGTATGGATGTTTGATCTAAAGAAAGAAAAAAGTATTTTTGATTTTTCAAAGAAAAATTGATACGATTTTCAGTTAAAGGCTTCTACTATGTAAAGATATCTTTAAAAGTCGTTGTAATATCCTCGCTATTAGAGTGGCGTAGCTGGAAGTGTGACATTCTGATAGTAAGGATATTACACGACTTGGCTCCGACCGGAAATAAAGAAGGTTCTGTTAGTTCACTGGAGACCGATAAGGGGTTTGGCATCAGCGTCTCACCAACAGAGCTAACAGGGCATCGGGCAAGTTGTCTAAGTATACTGACGGCTCAGCAACCTTCATGAAGACTAAGGCCAGGCTGGTATGTAGTGTTTTTAGTTTTGTTATTAACTTAGTTATATTCTTTTACAAATCATTACTAGGCATCCTAATCATATTATTTCAATGCAATATGTGTAGTCGAAGTTGTTGGATCACAAGGTGATATTAGTGAAGACGTTCCAGTACACCCACACGTTGAAGGAGAACAAATCAATTTATTGATCAGTGGTTTCATGATCATTATGTGAGTAAACATGCATCTGATCTTTTGATATAAAATTAGAGATTAACTGTATAATTGTCGTAAGAACACAATAACATGTGTTACACAGGAGTCCTACACACAGAAACTAGAGGCCGTGACTCTGCAATCTCAACAAAGTGGGGAGGACGTCGCCGATGGTTTTGCTGCAACAGTCATTGATCTCGATGCGATTTGGCACAAGACCGCCTCAATGTCGTACCAGATCTGCATATACAGGCTAGGGTCGTCCTTTGCCAGCAGCCTCCACAGCTCAACGTTGAGGCCATCGTCTGGCTCTGCCACCAGTCGAGCCATTGAGCCCGAGGAAGGCGTGGATTTGAGGCTCAGGTGCATGAGCTCACCTACAGCCTTCACTAGCATGCTCAGGAGATGAACAATTATCGGGAGAAGTATCAGGAGATCTTCACACGTATGACGGACACCAATGACCTCCGGTTGGAGTGGAGGGAGCAGCTGGAGCGGCTTTAGCGGATGGAGGCTCAGATGGAGGTGTACCAGGCTCAGATACGCGCCAATGGCACCAACCCTGCTGGTGGCAGCACCGTTGCTGGTGGCACACAAACATCACCATCTTCTACGCCGCCTCATCAGGGCCACGAGAACAACAACGATGGCGACGAGGACTACCTGGATCTTTAGTTATTAGTGTTTTGTAATCTCCGGATAATTAATAAATAATTAGTCAATAAATTATTTATTATTTAAAAAATTATAAAATTAAATTTTATAGTTTAATGGAGTAGAAATAATTAAAATATGAATTTTGACACTAATTTCAAAGGTTTTGGCCCAAAATTTGGCCAAACGGGCCAAATCGGTTGAACCGGGCTTGTATCGGGCCCAAGGCCTAACCCAACAACACTTTAATGAAGAGCACAACTCTTCTTCCCCACACAAAGAGGAAACACTCTGGGCACTAAGGAGACAATTGGGAGGAATATTCAAACCCTCACCCAAAATTCAATCTCCCATAACTTTCAATCTCCCGTAACTTTCAGTGGTCACGCATTGGTCTTGAAATTCTCTACAAAATTCACTGAACAATTTGGTAAGAAAATTGCATCTTCACAGTTCTTTCTTCCCCAATTTTTAAATTAAAATCATAGTGTGTTGAGATTTTATTAAATTTTGGTATTCAGGATCAAATTAGCTTTGTGAACTTGTTGGATTTTGTCCAAAATGTCCGTTGGTAAGGTGAAGATTTTCTAACTTTTATGAAATTATTGGTATGGCAAACCCCATGTTGATTTAGTAATATTTGTATGGTATTAGATTAAATTGTGTTGTGGAGGCAAATTGATAGAATTAGAGGCTTGGGAGTGAACATTGGAAGCTTGAGTTTGATTCTCTGTGACTGAATTTTCTATTTGGTGTACATTCGGAGCTTTGAACATATTTGGAAAGGTGTATTTGTGGTGTTCCAAGCATAGAGAGGAATCGACTAAAGTATGATTTTGGTTTCTCGTAGATAATATATAATATTGCGTGAAAATTTAGGCTAGACAACCTAGGATAAGTTGAATCATGTGTTTGGTGCATATTTACTGGATTTAGTTGACGCTATACGTGTTGAATTGATGTGGTGTAGTTGGATTGATGAAATTATTATATACATGTATGAGTGTGGTGAACATGGTATTGAGTTTGGGATAAAAATGTTTTGATTATTGACAACTGTGGATGATTGATGATGATAGTATGTTGAGATGATGAAATTGATGAACAATGATTGTAACTAGAATGAAGAATTTGAGTGTATTGATGATACTTTTATGTATTGAGGATGAGAAATGGTTGGAAATAGGTAGATATGATTGTGGGGTTGTTTTGGTTATAGAATTATGCTATAGAATTGAGAATTTGGAAAGCATAGGGAATCTGGTATTTTTGGCAAAAAGTAATTTTTAACCAACTTCAACAGATTATAACTTGAGCCTCAGAATTTGGGTTTGAATGAAATTTATTTTAAATTAAAGATAATTTTAAGACCTTTAAAATGGTTTAAAGTTTGTGAAAATCCGAGTTTTGTAGAGGAAGTTATGAATGTTGGAAGTTAGGTGTATAAAACGAATTTTTTAATGACTTAACAGCTTCTGAGGAAAAAGGAGTGTCGCGTATGCGATCTGCAGGCGCGACGCGAGCTATGCTAAATGTTTTACAATCTCGCGTATGTGAGAGTACACACGCGACACAAGCACTCCTCCCTGTTTTGAAATCTCGCATATGCGGAACCCCTATTTTGGCCAAATGTGATGTTTTTTAATGGTTAACCAAGCCTCTAGCTTTTTAAACCTCTTTCACACTTGTTTAAGGTTCGTTAGTGAGTCTTTAAACCTTAGAACGGGAAAGAGTCTATTAAATAGGTTGAGGAGATACTTGGGAGGATTTTGTGAACTGTTATCTGAATTAACGAGGCGTTGGTAATGTTGAATAAGAAGTAAATAAAGAAGATAATGATAATAATAATGAAATGTGGCTGAGTTAGGAGGTGTTTGATGATGAGGTTAGCTATGAGAAAGAAGAATAAGGAGAACTGAGTTAATTATGAATTTTGAATGAGATATGATGAGATTGAGATATATGAGACCAGGTAAGATGCAGTGCTTCTGTCCACTTGCTCCAGGTAAGAAATGAGGAAGAAGAATGATTGAAAGTAATTATGAAGACAATGATTATGAATGTGAAGTGTGAATGTATGTTCTATTTTGTTTTGTTGCATCACTTTCTCTCTGTTTGTAAAGTGTGTCGGAGATTATATCCCATGAGAATGTCGGGCACTATATCCTAAGAGCGTGGCGGGCGCTATATCCCAAGAGTGTGGGAGCACTTTACCCTAGGAAGTGTGTTGGGCACTATATCCCATGAGTGTGTCGGGCACCATATCCCAAGAATGTGGCGGGTGTTATATCCCAAGAGTGTATGAACACTTTATCACGGGAAATGCGGCAGGCACTATATCCCATGAGTGTGGCGGGTACTATATCCCGAGAGTGTGACGGGCACTATATCCCAAGAGTGTGGAGCATGTCAGAAAGACGATATCTAGCTTAGCTACCAGGTGTGTAGAATTCTGCCAAAGTAACCGACACGTGAGCTCACGGCCAGTAGGACAGGCATACATCATGTGTATTTGTATGTTTTACTTGAGTGTACATTATTTTGGTTTGCTTAACTGTTTTATCCCTGCTTATCTGCTACTTATTCTACTTGCTGTAACTGCTACCTATATCTGTGCTTTTCTTGTCTGTTTTGTTTGTCTTTGCAATTGAGAGATCCCTCGTTTGGCGGAAGTGTGATGAGCATGGTTCTGAAAATCGAACCGGACCGGCCAGTTCAACCGGGTTAACCGGAAACCAGTCATATGGTCGATTCGGTTAACTCTAAAAATCGGCTAGCAAAAAACCGGTCAAAAAACCAGCCGAACCGGCAGTTAACCGGTGAACCGCCAGAACCGGCCAGGTTTTTTAAGGGATTTCCGGTTCATGGCTACACTCAAAACGGCGTCGTTTCTAGTGTCATATATATGACAAAAACACCCTGAAGATTGAAACCCTAGCCGCTATCTCTTACCCTCATCCCACCCCTCTCTTCCTCTCTGAAATTTGATCTCTGGAGAAGAATCCAGCCCCAAACCCCCTTGGAAGCCACAGCCACCATCCTCCCTCTATTTTGTTAATTTGGCTCTGCTCTTGCAAAACCATATATCTTCTTGAAATTAGTATTAATCTCTGCTAGAGGATTGGTTATGAAGCTTCCTCCATCGCTATGAAGCCTGAGTCTATGGCTTCTCAACTCAGTTTCAGCATTCATGTCATCTTGGTGGAGGACTACAGCAAGCAATTGGGTGCCGTCAGATCTAGATAATTGGGAGGATGAATACCGGCTCTGTGTTCTCTTCCAGAACTTAGCGCTTAAAATTTCAGAACCTGGTAGCAAGCAACATGCATACCTAGGAGCACCAGGTTTAGACATTCTTCCACTTGATACGGCCAAATCATAAGAGATCTCATCCAACGCAAACTCAAGGCCTTGCACACGAGTCTCCAGAGAACGCATTCCACTCTCAGATCTTGAACCCAACCCTAATCCTTTTTCCACAGCAACACCCAGCCACCATCCACTCTTCAGATCGGCCCTCTTCTCGCCGTCGCCGTGCTCGGAGCTCTTCTCACCGTCGCATCTCTCTCTTCAAGCTCTCTGTATCTCTTCCACGGTTGCTTACTCATAGTAGCAACCCTTGCTTTCACCTTCATCCTCCGACAGTTGTTGAAGTCCACTGTCCTTCTGACTGAGTTAATTTTTCTAGCTTTGAGCTAATTTTTCTGAAATAATTTTGTTGATTGTTGATGGTTTTTTGTTAATTTTTTTGTTGATTTCTGATTTTATTGTCCAATTGTAATGGATTTTAACTTCTGAATTTCTGGATGTAATTGTTAAATGTTGATTGTGTTCTGAAATTGCATGTATCTTTTAATTTCTGAGTTTGTCTTTTGAATTTCTAGATGTAATTGTTAAATATTGATTGTGTTCTGAAATTGCATGTAACTTTTAATTTTTAACTTCTGAGTTTGCTTCTGAATTTCTAGATGTAATTGTTAAATGTTAATGTGTTTTGAAATTGCATGTATGTTGGTTTGTTGATGTGATTAAAAATTGTATAAATTTTTGTTAATAATTCATATTTAGTTGTTGATTGTATTTAATTTGTGCAAGTTTGTGTTTGTGTTTGTGATGGTTGCTGATTATAAAAATATTTTATATTTAATTAAACCGGTTGAACCCCGGTTGAACCGTTAAACCGTTAAACCAGTCACCTTATCGGTTCATTGACCGGTTCGGTTTTCGGAACCTTGGTGATGAGGGTAGTTCCACCAATGTTTCGGAGGGTTGGAGGAAGCAAAAGTGAAGTATTTAGTTAGGATTAGATTCAGAACTTGAGAACCTTAGACGGTTACCAAATTTCTGGTTTAGTTATTCCTTTAAGTTTAAATCTGAGTGTCGGAGTTCTAGGAATGCCTCTGGCTTTCTCGGGACCTTTTATATTAACTATGCGGGCACCTTTACCATACTAAGAACCTCCGGTTCTCATTCCATACATATATTGTTTTCAGATGCAAAACACAAAACACCGCATTAAGTATTCTGAAGACTCTTAGAAACGAAGAATGCTCTTAGGACTCGGTGTTTGTATTTTTGTTTATATTTATATATATGCAATAGATTCTCCACCTTATATCTTATATGCTTGTCCCTCTTAGAGGTTGACTTGGAGAAATAGGCATTTTGTTTTAAGTTTCGGACACTTTTGCGTTATATATATATATATATATATATATATATATATATATCAAGAGCTTGTTTTATTGGTATCTTTGGAACTCTATTCTTATATACATGTTATCCTTTTCCGTTTGACCTTACCTATCTTTCTACGTTTATCCAGTCATGAGTGTTGCGTTGTTCTGTTTGTATTTCATTTAATTTTTCTTCAAGGCTCCTAATTAATTCCATTTTTTAATATATCTATATATGTATTTTCTTTTTAGACGTCGTAATACGTCACCACCTCTTATTTATTTACGTCTTCGGCGTAAAGCTTTGTGTGGTAGGATGTTACATGTTTGTTTTATTGTTTCATTGTATTTTTTTATGTACTTGAGTTTTAATTTATTTGAATATTTTATTTTTTATTTTAAATAATATGTTTCTTTTATTTATAAATTGTTAAATAATTGTGTGAAAAAAATTTAAATAAAAAATTAAAATTAACCAATTGTTTCACAACTTTTTTTTAAAAAAAATTGATATTATTGTCGAATTTATCGAGGGAATAATCCGACAATAATAGTATAGAAAATAACATATTGTGATGCCAACATTATCGTGGAAAAAATTCGCCGGTAATCAAATAATTTTTCGAATAGATAATTCGTTAGACGAAAAAATTCCAATGCTAAATATTTACCGGTGAAATTTATACCGTCTGATTCCTTCTTACCGTAAATCTAACAATAATTTAATTATGTTGAATTTTGTTTGTTTTTTCAACAAAAAATTTGATAATACTCAGCGGTTTTTTTTATAGTACATAACCGCTATTTTGCTTCCGCTTTTTCTTTCATTTCTCCGAAGGGAGAAGGAAATGATGAATGGGATGAGAACATTGAGGGTGGTGTGAGCCTTAATTATATTGGTGGTGATACAGCCAGCGGTGATAAAGTCATGGTGATTGTGATGGTTTTGATTTTTTGGTGATTTTAGGGTTGTTTTTTCTTTTTGGGAAAAGGAGAAGAACTTTGTGTGCACCTGTGAGGTGAGAAAAAATGAGATTAAAAAACTAATTGGCTCACACAAAAGAGAGAGATGAATTTGATGTCATGTGTCATCTGATGTTTTGTTAGTCACATCATTAACGTTTTTTGTTAACGGAAACAGGAGTAATTAACCGTGTAGTTATTTTTGTTAAGTTTTAAAATCTTTTGAAGCGAATTATATCATTGGAAATGTTTTAAGTGTACCGAGGAGTATCAGTACATCCAGTGTTTTAACCGTTGATTTCAATTAATATATATTATATATATTTTTTATAATTCAGATCAACAGTTAAAACAATTGAAACACCAGTACTCTCGGTGCAGTTGAAATGTTTCCTATATCATTTATATCTTTTAAAGTTATTTTTGTTCGTGTGAAAAATCTTTCATATGCCCATTTGATAGTTTACTCTTCCCTTTTCTTTTTGTTTTCAAATATTTTTTTTGAAGCTTTCTTTCATCATACAACCCATCATATTTAACATTTGTACACAAGACACCAATTAATTTCACATCTCATCAAAGTGTTTATGTCTAGACATCTATCGAAATCAGGTCCAATAATTTGTATTCGACATAGAATTGAAGCGGCATGTAGGGAAATCACGAGAATCAAATCAAATTTCGTATATGAAGTCAGTAATAAGTCACAATGATTGAGCATCAATATTATGCAATCGCAAATAATCAATGGTTGAAAGGTGACGAACGTTTTAGATTACCAAAGCACCTAATAACTAGCTGGCTAATTAAGGGCATTGAGCCAAAACATACAACACTATATATATATATAGTGTACGTAAGGTTATCATGAAATGCCTTATAATTTTTGACAACTTGCAATCACATGTCTTTGAACTATTGGATTTTTGAGAAAATTTCACTCTCCTCTCTTGTAAGATGCTAAAGTGATACTTCTCTTCCTTCTATTTATAAAATGTACATTCTCCTCTCTTATAACTTTTAAAAAACTTCATCTTTAATCTATTTTAAAGTTTTTGTGCTAACTAATGTTAACTTTATCTATTTTTTTTAAAAAAATTTATTTTTTACAAAAATACCTTTTAGCAAAAATTTTATTTTTTTATTATTAAATTTTACTTACTAAAATACTATTTAATAAATTATTTTTTATTTATTAAATTGTATTTTTATCAAAATATTTTTTAAAAAATTTAATAATTATTTTTTTTCTAAGATACCTTTCAATAATTTTTTAATTATTAAATTATAATTTTACCAAAATTTTTGTTAATTTATATTTTACTATTAATTTTTTGATATCAATGTATATTATTTTAACATTAAATAAAAAAATCTTACTATTATTAATATGTATAACAATTTATATATTGATATAAAAAAATTAATAGTAAAATATAAAAAAGTTGTTAATAAAAATTTTGGTAAAAGTATAATTAATAATTAAAAAATTATTGAAGGTATCTTAGAAAAAATAATTTAATTATTAAATTTTTTAAAAAATATTTTGGTAAAAATATAATTTAATCAATAAAAAAATAATTTATTAAAGGGTATTTTGGTAAGTAAAATTAATGACAAAAAATAAAATTTTTGTTAAAAGATATTTTTGTAAAAAAATAATTTATTTTTTCTTGAAAAATGGATAAAGTTAAAATTAGTTAACACAAAAAAATTAAAATGAATTAAAGAGGAGTTTTTTTAAAAATTATAAGAAAAGGGAATATACATTTTATAAATAGAGGAGAGGAGAGTGTCATTTTAGCATCTCGTAGAAGAGAAGAGTGAAATTTTTTCTAGATTTTTTTGTTCCGTCAAGTCCTACTAGATTATATAACTATATAGTAGCATGTTCTTCTTTCATGATATATAAACTTCAAAGCCATATATTTATACCCATCTACAATCACTTTATTTATTTCTTTTTTGGGTTCAATTATTTCATATGTTTTTCATAGTAATAATTACGGCCTTATGGGCTCATTTGATAGATTCAATAACAACCAAATGATTTCATGTTGAAGATATTGCAGCAGACTTGGAAAGCAAGGTAATAAGAATGGAAATAGTTGAGTTACATTATTATTTTATCTTACCTTATTATGTATACTAATTATTAGGCTCTAAAATCCAATAATACATGGTGACATCCAAAACCCAAAGTAAATTACTCAATCATATCATGAGTTTACAGGAATATCAGAGTTAAACATTCAATCGGTTTTTATAAAGATAAAAGCCAATAATCAATAAAAACCCACTATAAAAAATTCTAACAGTAAGCACTGAACAGTTTGAACTACCGTAAAGATATATAAGAACATAAATTTAAATCTCAAAAGCCGCACTTAATGTTGAAAGAGGATACAATATTAAATGTTTAGTCTCTTAATTAGAAGTACGAGATTATATAATATCTCCCACAATCTTATCACAAAGAACATAATTATATTCCAATTTTGATATTCACCTTTTAGACTTCAAATTTGGAATAATAATGTCGACAGAAAAAAGAAGCAAATATTATTGGATATGTTCAATAATCATGTGAATAATGCGGATGCACATATATATATATATATATATCTTAATTCTTAAACATTAGAACCGTAACCAAATTTGGTTTCCACGTAAACTTGACAGCATCATGCACATGAGATAATATTGATTGACAGCAGCACAAATAAAGTGCCCCAGTTCTGGTGGCCTTTCGTTTTCCATGTAGATATTTTTTTTTTTGAAGGTTAATTACTCAAGTTTCTTGAGGAACATGCGAAGAAAAGCGTGCTAAGATAAAATGGGATCTTCAGCTAATAAATATGTCTACTCAATTAAAGAGGAAAGCTATGTTTCCATCAACACAAAAAGAAATATGAATGGTAAGTGTTTTTGTTTTTTCTTCAATAATTGATTTAACCATCGACATTGAGAATCAATGAATGAAGAAAAAACTTGCAAGAAGATTTTAAAAGAAATGTCCTTGAAAAAATACTTCACATAAAAGAAAGGACCCTACAGATGAACAAAAGTACAAAACCATTTTTAATCTAAACAAAATAAAATCTGGTAAAAAAAGTATAGATAAACAATTTTTAACCAGCTAACTTTAAACAACTGCAATTAATGTTTATTAATTGAGTAAACTATCATTGTTACTCACAAAAGTTGAAAACGCTAATACATCTATCCATAAAAAAGGAAATTATAATTTGTATTCATGAAATATGTACTTTTGCTAACAAAACTATTCAAAAATCCAAAAAATTATTTAAAATTCTCAAATTAACCTCTAATATAACCTATTTCGTTCTAACTTCTCCTCTTACTCCACACACTACAAGAAAAAAGCCCTATAGCCACGCTTTTTTTGCCACGCTTTAAAAAGCGTGGCCAAAAGTGGTCAATGGCCACGCTTTTATGAGGGTGGCGATTGATTAGAGATTTGGCCACATTTTTTCTTGCTACGCTTAAAAAGCGTGGCGAAAGGGGTCTATGGCCGTGCTTTTATGAGGGTGGCAATTGATTCAAGATTTGGCCACGCTTTTTTTTGCCACGCTTTTTTTTGCCACGTTTCAAAAGCGTGGCCATAGAGAGAAATAGAGATGCTTTTAAAGCGTGGCGACATGTTTTCGTTACTGTGACATTTTAAAAGCATGGCCGTTTCCTTTAACTATTTTGGCACACTTAAAAAACGTGGCCAAAAGGTTTAAGAAAAAAAAGCTTTTATTCAAAAAACAGTTTCGAAATTACATGAAAAAACTAGCACATAACCCTAAAAAACTCTTTCCCATTTACATGAAACCCTTTTGGCCGTTCCCTAAACACTGAAACACTAGCACATAACCCTAAACACCAGTGACGGTAAAGAATCCCAGCACTCCGAAGAACATCGCTGTCGCTCCCTCTTCCGGCACTCCCACCATCCCTGGTCCCTTCATCGGCACTCCCTCTCTTCGTTGGTGACTCCCTTTGGCGGTGACTCTGACTGTCCCTCGCAAACCCTCCATCGATGCCCCTCCGATGCCGCTCCCTTCCGTCGCCACTCCCTTCCATCGCAATGCCCCCATCGGCGCTCTCTCTTCCGACACTCCCACTATCGCTACTCCGATCCCACCATAACTCTCTCACCAAACTCTCTCTCTCTCTCTCTCTGGAGCAGCATCAGTAACACCTTAGTACCTTACACATCATCCAGTTTAGTTTCCCAGGTTCTATTCCTCAACTTCCACTTCTACATCCAGCAGAGGCTTTTCTTGGTGAGTTCAGCTCCTTTCCAGTTCTTTTTTTCCTTTTCCCTCAATTTTTTCGTGGAATTTGGTGGTCGAGATTGCTCGTTTGGGGGATTAGAGTTTGGCAAGCTTGGAATTTGAAGATTTTAATGAAATTCCCGGTTTTATTTGTTTGTATTGTTATGTTATGGTATTATAGATCTATTCTAGCTTGTCGTTGCTATTGTTGCTAGGGTTTCTCTGTTTTGTTTATTATTATTATTATTATCAATTAATTATTAATACTATGATCTTTTGTGACGTGGATTGCATAATGGTGATTGACTTTAGTGGTTTAGTTGTTGCAGATTTGGTAACTTAGGGTATTATTATTGGAAGTGAGTGAGTGTGAAATGCAGAGGGCAACTGGGGACACAAAAAGCATGGAGAAGAGGTCACTTGAGGGTGGAGAAGATGACCAGCTTGAACGAAAGAGGCCTGTTCTTGCCAGGTGCTTCTTCCAACATGTTTCTAAATTTTGCGAATAAAAACCAGTAGATAAGTTAAATTTTCCTCTCAAATTTATTTAATCTGTTAAAGAAAAAAAAATCTTAATCTTCTCCAACAGAATATCCTAATTTTTGTTACTTAGATTTCTGTTTTCTTTTCTACCATGAATTTTTCCTTGTAATATATAATATATAGTAACTATATACAATTTTGAAAATTAACATTGTCTAAGTCTATTATTCTTAACATATAACTAACAAATTTGAAATATGATTGATCAGAAACCTTGATGTATATAATATCAACTGAAATTGAATTTTGTTCAGCCATAAGTCCTGATTTCCTATCATCAATATGATGGAATTTTTTTCAGCTAACAATTTTTCTTTTCCTTTAAGTTTGTGAGTTCTATCCATCAATGGATACGCATAAGAGAGGGAAGAACTTCATGGAAACCAGCATTAACAAATCCAAGGAGCTTTTGAAAAGCATGGACCGTGGCCATGTTTCAGATATCGGTATGACAGAAGTTAACAAAGATCTTGTGGCATCAATTAAGGAAAAACTCGAAGTGATTTCAACTTTGAAATCCATCTTCAGGGTCCTTGTGAAGCTTTTACAAGCAAACCAGAAGGTATACGTCCCTACTAAAGTGTCAGAAAGTAAAGATTTTCCCTCAACTGCATATTGTTACTTTGTTGCTGAATTAAATATCAGATTAGTAGGTAGATCCACTGAAATGACCCAAAATGAATAAGTTCTTTTCAGCTGGAAGGCAAAATTCTAATTTAAGTCCTGACAAACAAATTCTCAGTTCATTTTTATTGTTTTATTTTTGGAAGAATTTGTGTGTGTATTGATTGTATCGAGTTAAGTGTGTAATTGACTGCAATGTAACTTGGCTATAGCATTGTTTGATTTGTATAGTTAACCTCGGCTAATATTTTGATTTTTGTGCTTTATGTGTGTGCAGGTCAGCTTCACCGGTTCGATGGAGGTAGGCCGTGAAATAATGCATGCTGCAGCTAGCAGCAACTTGAAACAAGTTTCACTTGAATTAGTAGGAAAGTCACCTCTTCTAATCTTTGATGATGCTGATGTAGATAAAGCTGCTAGCCTTGCTCTCTTGGGCATAGTATATAACAATGTCAAATTTCTCTTAAGTGAATTAATAATGAAGAAACTCAGGTTACACATTATAATGACACTCTTTAACATTTTGTTCTTGTTTTGATTTCAGGGTGAGATATGTGTTGAAAGTTCACAGTGTGTTTGTTCAGAAAGGGAATGTGCTGAATAATTATATTAAAAGATGGATTTGGGCATTCTTTTCTTCCTTTTTCACACCCTGCAGGTTTTGACAGCTACTAAAATTAGATATTGGAGGTTTTGTTCAATTAGATGCTAGGTTTTGACAAGTCCCCATGAGATGTAATGGCAAAAGAGAATTGATAGGCACACAGTTTCTTCTTGTTATCATGCTATATAAAAAATATGTCTCAGTTGTGGTGGTTTGGTTTGGTTTTTGTTGTTTTCCATTGCAGGAATGCTATTGATTCCTCTTTATTCAAGCAATGGTTGCATAACTTGCAAAGTGAGATTGGGATTCTAGCTTATGGCACCTTGGCTCTGAGACAAGTTCTAATTCAGGTAATTGCATCATCAGTGTTTAAAAAGTGGATATGATTTCTGATAATTAGGCCTTGTTAAGTGGTAATTTAAGTAACTGACTAACCTGTTAGTCTTCTAGTCTTATTCATGTTCTCAAATCAAAATCAATAAAACTAGTTGGACTCTTTTTGGTGTAAACAGGGTATAGACATGTTTGGAAAGCGCATTGGGTTTCTCAAATTTGATTTCTCACTTGATTTCAACTTCTCTTTTTGTATTTAGCACTTATTGCTATGAAGAGACCTAGTATATCCAGAAATTGTGCTATGTTTAACTGTAATACTGCACTCTATTGTTTCCATGCTCCCACCAATAATTGATTGATCATGCTCTCACCAATATTTCTGTTTGATTAATCTGGTTTAGCTCATTCTGTTTAGCTTGTTTAGTTCAACTAATTTAGTTTAGTTGAATTAGGTGGTTAATTAGAGAATCTGGACTGTTATATGAACTGCAATGATTTCAGTTTGTGGAAGTCTATGTAGTTCTTCAAGAGTGCCTTGAAATGAGAAAAAGATATGTTTTTAAAGAAGCGGTTGCTCCATGGGACAAAGAAGTTATATCTGACTCGAATACTCCAAAGCCTAACCCACAACCATTCTTTTATGCACCTGAAGAAAAAGATATGTTCTTTTATTCTCTTCTTACTCCACAACCACCACTTTTCTAATCTCAAACTCTTCCTTACCACCAACTCTCATCCCACTACAAGAAAAAGTAATATTTGTAACAAAAAAAATCGTTACAAAAAATTGAAATTTTGAAATAAAAGAAATTTGTAATAAAAAAAGGGCTGTTACAGTATGTCCTGTTACAAAAAGTTTTTGTAACAAAAAATGAAACTGTTACAATTCAAAATAATATTTTGTAACAAATTTTTTTGATACAAAAATAAAAATTCGTTACAAAAGTGATAACAAAGTCTTTATTTTCAAAATATTTTTGGTAACAATATATTTTTTCTATCATAAAATTTTGTTACAAAATATAACTTGATTTGTAATATTTTGTTTCCTCTAGTTACAAAAGCACAATATTTATTTTGTAACAATTTTTTTAATACAAATTACATACATAATTTATCAAGTTATTTTTTTAATTAATTAATATATTAACTACTTTATTGAGCAAGTCAACATTTATATAATATGTAAAAAACATAGATAATTCAAGCATGTTTCATTTAACTAAAATTTGTTTTAAAGCAAAATAACATTAATGTCTACATTGATTAGTTCTATAAGTTATATTTCTTACACAAGTTCAACGAAAAGTTAAAAGTCTAACATAAATTAGTGTCTCTATGAATCAAAATATTCTTTAGTCCTTTAGGTAGCATGTTGTCACAATTTTAACACTCCTGTAAATGAGAAAAACCGAAACAAAAAATTAAAAACAATATATAACACCAATTACAACTTTTTCCCTTAACTTTTATTCAAAATTTTAAAAAAATTTGGCAGAACCTCCCCTTAAACTTGGATATTTTTACCGTCTACGGTTCCATCAATAGCAACCAATTCGTTACTTATTTCTCAGTCAATACACAACCAAATTTATCAAACTAAATAATAGGACATTTGTCATTTATCAACCATGACACAAGTAAAATGTAATAAATAGATCCATATACAATTAAATTATACTAATAATATATGAATCATCTATGAATATGTATTAAAACCATAAGCAATTTTAGGAGTACCTCTAATTGTCTAGTTTCTTTTATTGTCAAAGTGCGCTATGAAAGAGTTCACAACGGCTTGTTGAGCTTCCAATTGAGCTTTCACTCGAGCTAATTCTTCCTCTTGCCGTGTTCGTTGCTCTTCAAATTTTTCTTTGAGCACATCTATTACACAAGCAAAATTCAACTAAAAAGTTTAATAAATAAATTTAATTCATTGTATCTACCAAACAAGTTAATGTATCCTCTAATTTGACGACCTTCATCTAAGTTATCACATACTTAAATGATTCAGTTATATGATTTGCAAGGAACTCATTACAGTTGTTGCACAAGCTGGATTTACAAAATTTACAAAATAAAGAATAAGAGGATCTGCACAACACTGCAATGAATATACATGCATTTCAACGTAAAAGAAGTCAGTGAATTTCAACTAATATCCACACACTCAAAATTGGAGAAACTAATAATATTACCAATAATATACTTACATGTTTGGATTCTTTGCTCACAAACCTCACTTCTCTATATCCAACAAAAGGGCGAAAAATGTCTAAGATAACATCAAGGAATGTGAAAAACTGAATAAGCTTGGCTTAGGAATGTGAAATTAGACTAACAATCAAACTACTATTCTTTAGTAATTCAGAAGTAATCAAATCAATTTATTCAACCATTCATCATAACACAGTCACAAATAACAAACCAATCAAACCATTGAATTATTATCATACTAATACCGAAATCAATTACCATTCACTTTCACAGCCAAAATTCCATCACAATCACTGCTAAAATCCAAACTCAATAACATTACAATTTTTAACATACTTGACACAACATAGTTAGCTAAAAATAAGAATTTCAGCATTCTCAAACGATCAAGAAACCAATTATAATTGCAGTCACGAATCCAACAATCTAATAAAAACTTAATAAACTAATTGAAACACCAGAACATCATTTCAATACCAAACTAATCACAATTTTACAACCTCAAACCAAGCTTATTTCTATCAATTAATCACACAAAATATTTATAAATTATTTGCAGTTACTCACTAAACTTCATTGGCATTCATAAGTTAAAACGATTAATTTTAAAATAAATCCCTTACCTCAGAGTGTTGAACTAGCAGGAATTAATTGCGACGAACCCCTTTTTCTTAATCCGTGGCAACAACAGCAACATTTTCGATCACTTTCGAGCAGTAGCAATGGCCAGAGCAGGGAAAAGGCAAGGCAGCTCGGACCAACGGCTCCAGCAACCTCCTCTGGCGAGTTCTGTCCCTTTCTCCATCGCTGTTTGTATCTCAGTGAACCATTTGTAGCAGAGGTATCGATTGGTCCCAGCGGCGAGTTCCAACAGTTGAGAATTGAATGAAGTTGCAGTGGCAAGGAAGACGGCTATGACAGCAGCAGCAACCCCTTTTCTGCAATAACGGCAACAGAAGCTTCGTTGGCGGTGAGTGTGGCTCGACGGTGGTGACGCGGATGACTCCCTTCCTTTTCCATCGTTCTTCCTCTTCTCCTCTGCTCAGATCGGTGTCAACAGCGGTGAGGGAAACTTTGGGGTGTTGCATGTGACGGTGGCAGTAGCGGCTTGAACGGCGACGGCGGCAAGCTCCACAAACAATGACGGTTTGAGCTTGATGGAAGGCAGAACGGCGACGGCAAGGCACGAACAGTGGCGACTCTGGGTAGCAACCCCTCCTTCGCGAGTTCTCCCTCTCTGCACGAGCTCTCTCTTCTCGACAGCACAGCGGCGACTTTTTCTTCTGGACTCGACAGTTCGGCGACGGCAGAACAGGCTGGGTGCGGCGGCAACAAGCCAGCGACGCTCTTCTCTTCTCCTCTCTCATTGATCTCTATGTGGGTATGTTTGTTGTGATGTGTGTGTGTTACGTCGAAGGGCGGTGTTGTGGCTGAAGGAGTTGGGTTAAGGGAAATTAGGGGGTTTTTTTGGTTTAATTTGGGAATTTTAGAATTTAGGGTTAGAAATTAAAGATTTCATAAAAGAATAAAGATAAATATGAATAGATATTCTAATAAAATTGGAAGGTAGAGTAATTTTAAAACTAAATATACTCTATTAAAAATATTTAAAAACATTATTTATCAATATATTGCTAAGTTTAATTAATTATTTCTAATTTAAATTATAAAATAAAAATATAAAATAACCAATTATAATAAAATTTACAAAATATTAATTAACTTAATTCTAAATATTTATAAAACTAATTTAATTATTTTAGATTAATTTTTAAAAATAAAGAATTCAAATTAATAAAATAAATTATAATTTATTCATAATAGAAATTACTTAAATTAAACTATATAATTCCTCCCTTACTGAATTTTAATCTCTATCATGCAAAATATTAAATTATAATAAAATTACATAAGAATCTTGATTAATATAAAAATTAGCCGAACAGATGCTTTGCGACAAAAATTCTTATATTTTATGACAAACAAATAACTTGTTACAAACAATATTGAATTTTGTGACAAATTAATTTTTTATTACAAAATAATTAGAATTTTGAATCAAATGGGTATTTTGTTACAAAATATTTTAAACTTTTGCAACAACTTTATCTTTTGTTACAAAATATTATAAAATTTTGCAACAACATACCGATTCATTACAAAAACCAATATAATTTGTAACAAAAAAAATTAAGTCATTACAAAATAATAAAATATTTTGTAACAATTTTAAATTTGTTATAAAGTTTTTGTTACAAATGTTCCATTTTTTTGTAGTGTCCCCAAATACCACCATCACTCAAAACACCTCCCATGCCTTCGACGAACGTTCCAGAAACGACGATGCTAACCCGCCGCCTCTAGAATTCCTTCGCTCAATATCTCCCTACGTTTTTTGTCAGAAATCTAATTACCCCACCGCGTGAAACTCGTCCAGTGATAGCCACGACCGGCTCTTTTATATCACGCCTCAGCTTGGTCCAACCTACGCTAGAAATTCTGAGTTCGAAGGCGAATGGAGGCCGTCCAAAAAGCGATTGAACAAGTTCTGGAAATTATCGAATCTTTTCAAGACCAGATCGAAAAAATTTTGGTACCGATAATTGACCCATTAGGAACAAAAAAAAGCTTCGCCGAATTGAATTTAGAGAACAAAAATAGAAAATAAGTGAAATTAATACCGAGGCAGTATTCACCTTTGATGTAGCCTATGTGGTTGCCTTGGTCATCCTCTTCGATGGTGCCTAGGGGGCACAAATTAGCGATAATCCTTCCATGTCCATGGTGTTTGTTAATGTTGCTCAGGACTAGGGTATTGTTGGAATCAGAATAAAATTCTACGGAAATTTTGAGTTGGTGGTTGCAGAGTAAAAAATTTGGGGATCTAGTGCAATAGCGGAGTAGTGCGATGGGGTAAGAAACTAGCGGCAATAGTGAAAGCTAGGTTTTGAATTTGGGAATGGAGAAGAAGGAATTAGACACCACCAACAACGCTATGCTATTCTTCACCCACTCAAACTTTTTCTATCTCGCTCTACTGATCCAATTTCACATTGTCATTGATCTATTTACTTTAGTTTGCATTTCTGATTGAATTCCTAATTTCTATGATGCAGCACAAATTCGTACTATGGTATACTTGTAGAACATCTGAAGTTCAAAATTACAAAGGCTTGTCTCCAGAGATGGTAGCGGCTGTTGAGGTTAGGCGGCGGTGACGGTGAAGTCGCACCTCTTCGCTGCAGCATCGTTTTGCGCTAACCGGTCAAGGAAGTTTGTGGATTTTGGATGGCGGCGGCAGTGATGGTGGTAGTTGGGGATGAGAGTGGTGGTGAAGAAGAGTTTGGGTGATGGGGGATTTGAGATTAGAAAAGTGGTGAAGATAAGGGTAATTTAGAGTTTTTAGGTGATTTTTTAGTGTTTGGATAATTTTGTTGTACGAAACCCATATTTCACAGGTACAAATGGTGATTTTCTTTTTCTATGAGTAGATATTTCAGCGTTTTCAACTTTCGTGGATAGAAATGATAGTTTGCTCTTATTAATTTTATATTTTAAAAAAATAAAATTTGAATAATTATTAATTAATGACAATTTAAAAAATCAGAATTATTAATTAATGATAAGTTGGCTGATAATTGATTAGTTGGGTGTTGGTTACCTAACAAAATTTAATCAGTGTACCATTAAAAAAATCATTATTGTGAAATAAAAAATCTATTAGGATTCATGTAAGATATGAGAGAATAAGAATGAAAACTGAGTAATTCTACATTGATTTTGAGTTTAGAAAACAAATTTGAAGTTGCATTGTGGCATTATATATAGCTAATTTTACGAATCATAGATAACAACAGAACTACTTGGAGAAGAAATTGTTATAATAGAAATAATATTTTAATATTTTTTATTCGTTTGTTAAAGCTCTCGACTATAAAATGGGAGAATGGTTCAAAAATGGGAGAATGATTCAAAAACTCGGCTATACAAAATAGCAAACCTACGAAATAATAACTTATAAAAGACACACAAATCGAACAATATGTCACGAATAAACAAAAGCAAAGACTTTTAGACTCCCCTAGCTAAACCAATCAAATTAAACCCGAACAACTTAACTAAAAGGACTTGCTATAAGGAAAACAAAAAGTCTATTTTGTTATTTTTAAGTTAATTCTCGGTGATCAATTTCGAATGATAGAGTAATGATGATCAATTTGAGATGATCCAGTAGTAATCAACTCACTTATTCATTTAACTAAGTATTGGAATTTGAATTTGGTTTTGTGTAGGTAATAAACTAATAATTACTTGATCAACAATAAATACATAAATAAAATTTAGATAGGTAACAAATTAGTTTTTAACCTAGTTCAGGAGATATTTTTAAATAAAAAAAGAAAAAAGAAACTAATTTTTAGGTGGAATTGTCGCTTTTGTCCTTAATTGCAGGCCGCGGAAAAATCATGGATGGAGTCATGGACATGCCACAATCTTGAGTTTGTCTGTAATTAAACTACCTGAGGAAGAGAGGTAGCCACAGATAGTGATTTAGTAAAATGTATTTGCTATTTGATCTAAATGGATGGTATAAGTCACACTAATAACAAGTAACAACAATTCAATGAATTTAAAAGTAACTATATATAATATATATTTATTAACACCCATTATGTATCTCCGTTGATGCGTGTGCTTCTATTTGTTACCCAACTAGAGTTTAATTTTATATGTAGAATTTTTTTTTTCCCCTCATTGAGAGAATAGAACAAAATAAAATGAGCTATTCTTTGGTAACCGACCTCAGATCTCATATAAGGAATCAATAATCACTCAGTAAATCATTTAAAATATTTATTATTATAATAACCTTTTAGAATATTTTCACTTTTAAAACTTCAACACTAACTGAAATTAAACCATTTTAAGTCCATTAGTTTGAAAATTTTAATTGAAATTATTAAAAGGTTTGATCAAATGATTTTCTACATATTGACCAAAAAAAGTTTGTTTCATTAAGAAAACAACAATTATGATTTATCTTTTCTTACCAAAATCCATTAACAAAATTTAGGATACATTTGGTTTGTATTTTTATTTTTTGTCAGAATTTTTAAAAAAAAATAAAATCATATATTTTGTTTTCATCTTTTTTTTTTTTTATAAAATTTTAAGAATAAAAAATACTGAAAATAAAAGTATCATTGCGTACACCCTTAAATTCTCTTGTATATATTTTATGAAACTCAATATTTGATTTTTTTATTAGAGATATAATCATTTATGTGTCTCTTCTTATCAACTTAAATTTAAAAAATAAAATTTCATGACACTTTTATAGTCTCACACGACCATGATAAAATGATTTTTTGTAAAGAAAATGAAAAAGAGTGTATACTTTATTTTTAAAAAATAATAAAAATAAAATAACACATATTTAGATAAATATCTAATTATGTATCAAAAATTTTTTTTATCTCTTAGATCTGTTGGATCCCTTAACATAGCCTAATAATATCAAGAAACACGATAGAGAGGAGAGTCACAATTAATGAAGTGTAATTTTTCCTCCTCCACTCACACTGCAGTTTTGTTAAGAGATTTGGGTTATGGACAGTTTTCCTTCACGCTTCTGATGACAATGCAAAGACACCTACCAATAAGGAACAACACTTGAATTTGGATCAAGGAAATCAAAATAATGTTCCAGCAGTGACAGAGACAAAATACAACTTAATCAATATTGAAATTCATAAACATAATAACTTGGATCACGAATTTGCATGCCTTGAAGATTTTTGCGACCCCTACTTCTTACAATCATCGAAAGTAATTAACATACATAACAATTGTGACAAAATTGAATAGTTGGGTTTGTTTTATTTTCTTTTAATTAACATAACCCCTATTACTGCCTGCCAACTAAGACAAAGACGAAATAATATGTTATGATCTCTATCGTTAGTTTTCAAATTTGGATCCCAAGGAGGCAATACGTATACGCAACGTTATTATGGTGGAATAATGACACTAGCAAAGTATGGGTTTCAGCTCACTTGCAAGTATATATGAACTAACATAAATTATATATAGATCAAATTAAAAAAACTTTTACACAGTGGTAAGTGTTAGAATTTGTAGGATCTATACCTAGAGTTAGAATACCAAATAAATTAAAGAGTAAAGTATCGTTTTTGTCCCCAACGTTTGGGGTAAATTCTATTTGTGTCCCTAACATTTAAATCGTCCTATTTATATCCCTAACATTTGTAAAAGTGATTCAATGTTATCCTGTCGTCAATTACACATCATGAGCACTTTAGTTTGAGTTTTGAAAATCTCTTCTTAAAGTTAGAATACAAATGTCTGGGATAGAATCGATGATCTACTTCGAAAAATAGCTTATCAAATGTTGAAACTAATTCCTACAACATTTACATAATTCACTTTTCTAGGGACATAATTGAATCTAAATACAAATAGTGGGTATAATATTAAAATCGAACACATCCAAGTGAGACCTAATTGAGAATGAATACATTCAAGTGAGAATAATTAAAAAATATAATCTGATTTGTTAGTATAATTAATAGTAGGATAACATTGAATCACTTTTATAAACGTTAAGGATACAAATAGGACGATTTAAACGTTAGGGACACATATGATTTACCCCAAACGTTGGAGACAAAAACGATACTTTATTCTAAATTAAAAGAAAAAAATTCCGCTAGGGAGACAATGTGATATCTCTACAATGTCTACAATAGGCTATTTATTTGGCCCAATATGAGTTAAAAATAAAAATCAACCCACATTTGAATCTAATTTCAAATAATCCATTGAGTTTTATTTTAACTATAACCATCCAAATCCTAATCAAATTTACCTCCAATTCTATTGTTCTTCCCAACTGCAACCCTTTTTCACCAAACCCTCACCGCCCTTGACCATCCCATCACCGCATCTCCATCGGCCCAGACCTGTCCCACGCGACTCATCCTCCAACAGCGCCGACCAGACCCCCGAGGCTCACCGTCCATCAGCGCCGTACCGGACCCCCACGGCTCACCTTCCATCAGCGCTGAAGAGGAACACCACGGGTCACCCCCCAGTAGCGCCGCACCAGACCACCGCGGCGCACCCTACTTTAGCAGCGACCAGACCATGCGTTTCACCCTCCATAGTACTCCTCTTTTGTCGCCGGCAGAACTCAGTATGGTCGCCCCCTGTTTCCCGTCGCAGGTGTCACTGTTACGGCCCCAAAACACCGAACGTCGTCCATGAACAACTGGAGGTTAGTGGGTTGAATTTTTTATGTGATTATAAATGTTTCTGTTGATACTAGTTTTACATGCAATGAATCTTATTGAGGTGTTTGATTGTTCACAGTGAAGAAATCAATTGTTGCTGTTTATGGTTGCATTGGTTTTTATTCTAGTGCGCAAAATTTTGCAGAATTTCGGTTTAATTAGTACAACAATTTTGGCTCACCGTTTGGTCATTTGAATGCAAGGTCACTTAAATTAATTGATCATAATTGATCTGTATTTGACATAAAATGGATGGTTACTTTACTACTTATCCGGATGATTGATTTTCGTTATAGTGAATGCTATTTGTCTTTGCTATCTTGTTGGTATGTTTGAATCAGGTACTGTATGGATTTTATGTATGTTGAACACTTCAGCATAGATTTACCCGAGTAACATGGTGCTTTTTTTTGTTTTTAAATTCCTTAGATCGGTCACTGAGACCTTTTAAAGTTTTGCTTAAATCAGCCTATGTCTATATGGTCCTCAAATTTACTCTTCAGGTTCTCAAGAAGTGCCATATTACTAAAATTGTAAGGCAGAATCCAAGACTTCTTGATGCACTAGGTTAGACTTTTTTAAAGAAAATAAAAGGAATACATTACACCATTTAGGAGTATAACTATGACAAGCCTTAAAAGTATCTTTATGCTTATTATGATTAATTCTATCTATTTGACATTTGGTTTAATTTGTGCAATGTTATAGTGGTTGAGAATAGAGAAAACTGGAGCGTTGAACAAATGCAACTTGTTTGTCTTGCTAGGCTGCTATTGAAGAATAGAAGGATTTTGGTTCTAGATGAAGCAACAACATCCATCGACACTGCGACACAATTGAATTCATCAAAAGACTATTAGAAATGAAACTAGTGAATGATTTTGGTTAATGACGAATTAACTACACATTTGTTACTTATTGCAGTGTCTCTTATATTCATGAATGTTCTTAAAATGGGAATGCTTCTGTTGAGAGAAAATATATGCCACAATTATTCTAAATATATGAATGAGAAATTTAATGTACATATTAGAAATTGTGGTCAATTCATAACATGCTAGATGTTCATTTTATTAGATATACAAATGCTTATTTTTATTTTTAAGTAGATGTTTAGTTAATTGAATTGAATTTTAAGTAAATACAATTATAATATTCTAGATGTTCAATTCAGTAGGTATACATATAGTTATTTTTATTCTTAAGTAGATGTTTATTTGATTGATTAGATTTAAGTAAATACAATTAAAATACACTAGATGTTCAATTCACTAGGTGTGCGGATGGTTATTTTTTACGATAAAGTAGATGTTTATTTGATTAGACTGGATCTAACAAGAAAAGTGGATGTTTATTTTAATTATAACATTGGTATTTTGTTTGAGTTGCTAGATTCTACATCCATTTCTCATATGAAACAATCATCCGCATACATAGTAAAATGAACATCCTCAGAAGATGAAAAATAAGTTTATGAATTGAAGTTAGTATAAAATACTAGGATTATAAGAAAATTTAGAAAAGGAGAGAGAGAGATTCAGTTGGTGCTAATGTATGTTATAGTACTGAGAAAGTAAGGAGAATAGTAGCATCATGACCAAATATTCACCGATCATTGACTCTTAGAAATTCTGCATCCTGCAATACCACCTTACTCCCAGTTTCACCAAGTCTCATTTTTTTGTTTCACTGATTATGCCATAATAATTAGAGTAATTAATTAATTATTGAACTGAATACTATATAATTTGATTATAGGACTACTAAGTACTAACCTCAGCTCTTTCACATTGAATTTACATCTATAACCCGCTTATAATGTACTTTATAAGTTACAACAACAGGGTATATATGTCATGTCCCTCTGACACTGCACTTCACATGACACTTCAAAATCATGTCACTAATGCATGCACCTAAGATAAAATAATTCATAATAATCTTTCAAAAATTCTGATCATATTAAAATATAACTTCCATGATTTATTACAAATTTACTATTATAAACTCATAAGAATAAATTAAATTTTTACACATCAAATTCTACACTAGATGCAAACTGTTCTACTCAATCAAGAACTACTCCTAAAACTTCTTAACATTATCAATCTCAGAACTCCTCGTGCAGCTTTCTAACAAACATATATATGTAATCTTGTAAGCATTACCAGGCTTGTTGAATGATTTGATACCAAATAATATTGCTGAGTATTTACAAGAAAGGCACAAAATTCATCTTTCCAAACCTACAACAGTATTTATTTCTACATTTGATTATGTAGTTGGTCTAGGTACTTTCATGCTGAATCCATGCTTCATTTTATCAACTCTATTAAAAAAATTGTGGTGTAAACAATGATATAAGGAGTCAAGTACTAAAATAATTTGAACAATAAGCAAACAAAACTGAAACTAAGTACTTTTTTTAATTAAAAAAAAGAAAATAAGACTTAATTCTGATGAAGAATGAAGATAGATAAATCTCTTCTACCACTTTCAAATAGTAATCAAACTTAAAATCTGATAAATAAAATAGTGAAGAGAGAAGACAAAAAGATTTTTTAGTAAAGCAAGCATTGCACAATATCCCATAATAAATCTACAATGATTTGAAAATAAAAATCATGTTCTCATCCTAAATTAGAGATGTTATAGTTAATAAATAATAACTAGAGCATCCTACATTCCTAAGTAACATTAGAAGTGTAAGTGTATTAGATACAAAGAGATAGGCAGTTATTACATAATATAAGGACAGAATAAGCAAAATCGAAGCACTTAACCACATAAGAAAAGAAATATGTGGAGCATGTACATGCAGAATCCAGCAAATCAAGTAACAGAAAAATGGTATAAACTAGATAAACATCTTCTTCTCATATGAAATAACCATCCACATATATGGAAAAACAGACATCCTCATTGGTTCTTCATTAGCAACTAACAAATTGACCAAGATGCTACCCGTGCACCATGTTTAAATGGCTTAACTCAGATCTAAGTTCAATTCAACCAAAATTAAACGAAATCCAATCTAAACCACATAATAAAAGAAACCTGCTGAGCATGTGCATGCACAATCCAGCAAATCAAGTAACAAAGCAATGACATAAAGTAGATAAACATCCGCTTTGTCCATGAAAATGAGTACTGCATATAGTACTTGAACCCTAGATTCACACCCAATTTCAAATGAAGCTACATTATGCTGAGTTATAACTATTTTTGGGTTTCAAAAAGCTAATAACAATCACAAAATTAGGAATTAAACTTTCATTTCTTCTATGGTTAGTAGCTAATCCTTGCAGAGAAAATGCTATGATATAAATGAAAGTCGTACATTGCTGAATGATGTAAAAGATGAGTCTGTTAATGGGTATCTCACTGTTGAGAGGAAGTCTTCTACTTACCTTTTTTTGGTCCAAGGCATGGGGGCTGGTCGGAGATGTTTACGTCTAGTTCCAATCCATAGGATAAAAAGTAATGAAATTTCAATACAAGATGTGAGAAAACCTGCAAACAGTGAATTAAAAATATCATCTGAGGTTGCTAAGGAAGTTAAAAGGTTGAAGAAGAAGTTGCTGCAGTTGAACCAGAATTGTAGTTCATATTCCTTGGTAAATTGTAGTTGCCAAAGTGACAGAGCTAGTAGTGGAAGCAGTGCATGCAGTAGTAGTGCAGATATGAGCCTAATGACTTATGGGAGAAAGCACGGTAAACGATGGTTTACTAAAAATACCAATTATTTGCATCCAAAAGATTTTGGAGATGAGCTCATTCTTAATGACAATCAAAAAGATTTTGAACATTTTGAGCACAGTAATTATGGTGAAAACTTGATAGATACTCTTGATGGTAGCACAATTGAAGTTGAATCTTTGGCAGCTATGAACTCCAGAACAAATGAGGGATCCTCAGAGCTCAACAATTCCGGTTCTAGTGCTCCATCACAACCTGAATTAAGTTCAAAGGTAACATGTATAGTTAAAAATGGTGGTATCTTTGATTATCTAAGTAGACCTGTACTTGGAGATGTTGAGCACAATCTATTAGCTGCTTTAAAATGCTATAAAAAAGCTAGAAAAGCATTGCTTAAAACTTCCATCTGGTTTATCTGAGTTAGAATCACTGTTCAAAAAGAAAGGGTAGGTTTGTAATGAATTGGGGAGAATTAGAATAGAAAATAAATAGTTGAACAAGGCTGAACTGGCCTTTGTAGATGCTATAGATGCATTCAGAGAAGTTTCAGATCACACCAATATAATATTGATGAACTGTAATTTGGGTCATGGACGACGAGCTTTAGCTGAGGAGATGGGTATCAAAAATTGAGAATCTCAAATTACAGAACATCTTATATAATGCATACAATCATGCTCTGGAAACTACAAAACTAGAATATAAAGTATCTATGAGATATTATGGGGCAGCAAGGCTAGAACTAAATGCTGTAAATGAGGATGATGATGTCTATCTAGCAGTTCATAGCAGTTACAGCAATTAAAATCTAACACCAATCACATTAAACAGCCAGGCCCAAAATCAAAGAACATCTGAACCTTAGGTGTCAAATAAACATACTCTATAGAATAGAACAATAGCTTTATACTGACCTTTTGTAGTCCAAGAGGGGGATGAAGAGAAGCATCGCGATAAGGTAGAGGGAATAGTAGCGTTGGATTCATTGACGACAGACCACATGCGGCGCAAAGAAGACGCGGCGTTCAGAGATGAGTATAGTGTGACACAGGGCCATGCGGCGTGCGGATGTCCGGCAGCCAGGCAACGGCGATGGGGAGCTCCTAGTCAACGACCGATGCTCGACGGTAGCACGAGGGACGATGGCAGCTGCGAACACAAAGCGTCAAGGGAAGACTCCAATCATGCGGTAGGAGCGGTTGGGTAGCGCCAACTGCTCAAGTTGCAGCGGACCTCATGGAAATTGGTTCTCCAGCGCAGGCAGTGGGGCTCTCTTCCGTTGCTGCTCAGTCAAATTGAGGGAGGGGGTTACTGCTAGGTTAAAAGGAGGGGGGGTTAGATGAAGGAGGTAACCACAAATAGAGAATCTTGATTTTCTTCAAATTTTAAATTAGAAACTAATAAAAATAAATTAATTGATTATAATTTGATTTTAATCACAATTTCACCCAATTGTACATATTGTACACTATATATATTGACTCCTAATACTTTCTCAAAAAAAATTATGTGCGTATTTTTTGAGATTTATCATTGGCATATGAGCTAAGAGGTTGGAGAATAATATTTTTGTGAGATTAAGTACTCGAAAATATACATTCTGTCTAATCTTTTCAGAGGTGGTACGTGATGAATTTGTCAGCCGTCAAGAGAAATTAGATGAAAGTGTGGATGTTTTTTTTTTTTTTTATAACATGTATATATAGTGATCAAATTTTAATCATTAAAGATTTAGATCACAAGAGTCCTATACCAGTATCTTATCTTATCTTATCATATCAATTACTCTAATTATCATGTCTCAAAATTCAATAATACATGGTGACATTCAAAATCCAAAATAAATTACTCAATTATATCAAATTTAAATATTCAATATGTTTTTATAAAGACAAAAGCTAATAATCAATAGAAACACCATAAAAATTTCTAACAATAAACACTAAACAATTTGAGCTATTCTAAAGTTATATAAGAACACATTTAAATATTCAATATGTTTTCATACAAACAAAAACCAACAATCAATAATCAATTTGAATTGATCTAATGGTTAATTTACTAGTCTACTTAAATAAATACTAAGAGTTTAAATTCAATTTTATATATACAACAATTTATTGATTAATAACAAATTCTTAAATAGAGCTACCGCATAATTATATATATTAGAACACATTTAAATCTCAAAATAAAACCGCACTTATAATGTTGTAGACGATAACAATATTAAATGTTTAGTTTCTTAATTAGAAGTACGAGATTATATAATATCTCCCACAATCTTATCACGAAGAACATACTTATATTCCAATTTTGATATTCACTTTTTATACTTCAAATTTGGAATAATCATGTCGACAGAAGAAAGAACAAAATATTATTGGATATGTTCAATAATCATGTGAATAATGCGGATGAACATATGTATATCACTATATCTTAAACATTAGAACCGTAACCAAATTTGGTTTATCCACGTAAACTTGACCGCATCATGCACATGAGATAATATTGATGACCTATTAACCACCAATTAAATTAACATCGGTTTTATTTTATATATTCATGCTCCCACTTATTCTAGATCTTTTTGTTATAAAAAGTCTACATGATGAATAATTTTTGTATTTAAATTTAAAATTCAATCCACTAAGGGTAGAATGGGGGCAGATTTGGAAAGAGCAATGTTATTTAATTAACGTTGTGAAAAGAGATGAAACGGACGAAATTGTTGTTTTGAAACAAAATGTGCCACATGTCACTTTTTCTTTCATTGTAATTAAAATTAATTTTTTTTTTCTAAAATTAAAGAATTCTTCTCTCCTCCACACTAATTTTATAACCAAAATATACCACATGTCACTCTCTCATTGCAATTGAAATCTTTCTCTCCAAAATTAATGAATTCTCCTCTCGTCCTTACTAATTTTACAACTAAAATGTATCACATGTCACTCCTTTCTCTTATTGCAATTGAAATTAAATCTTTTCCTCTAAAATTAAAGAGTTCTCCCCTCCTCCATATTCCTTTCTCTATCTCTCTCATTCCTTCAACCACTCTATCTATTTTATACATCATTATTAATTTAATATCAATAACTAATTACTAATTTGACAATCAAAATATACAACATGATATTCTTTAATTGTATTAAAATTAAAATTAAAATATTAAAATTGAAACTGAAATATACACATATTATGTATCATATATTCCTATCTAATTTAATAATCAAATGTGTCACATGACACTCTCTTATTAAAATTGCGAGAAAATATTTTTTTTTCAAAATTAATAAACTTCCTTCCTAAATTCTCTCATCTATCTCTCTCCATTTTTCTATTTCTCTCTATCATTTTTACTCTATATATAATTTATATTTTATATTAGTAATTTGACAAATAAAAATATGTCATCCAATATTTGTTTATTATAATTAAAATAAAATTTTTTCTTTCAAAATTAATAAATTCTCACTCTTCATATTTATCTTTCTCTCTCTTTTTTCTCATTCTCTATTTTTTTCTACTTTTCTGTTCTACAGAAAATAAAACTAACAAAATAATATAATTCAAATAAAAAATATTATTATTATTATATACATATTTGTTTATCTTTTTATTTATTTTTAAATTTTTACTGCTTATCTTTTTAATTTATATTTTCATTTCTCTTCTTTCAAATATTTATTACATATAATTTGGAGAGAATACTAATATTATAATTAAAATTTAGAATCAAAATTCAATTTTTTAAAAAAATTAATTTTGAGTTAATTTTAAAATTATCAGTATAATTTTTTTATGCTAATATCTAATTGTATTTTTATATACATAGAGAGAAAAAATATTATTTTTAAATAACAAGTATAAAAAATAATTATTTCTATTTCTGCAACAGACTTAACACCTAATTAAATGTAAAAGTATACATATTAAATTATTTCAAATTTTAGATAACGAATGTTAAAATTAATTATTAATAAAAAATTAGACTTTTTCATATAAAAATAATATTTAAAAATCTTATTATTTATTTTTTATCTATAGATATCTTGGTTTTTTTAACCAGATATTTTTGTCAATCTACAACTTTTTTTTATAAAAGTAGTTTGATTTTATAAATCTTTTGTGTCATGTATAATCTATATTGTTAAAATAAAGTGGACCATAATTTTAAAAAATGTATATTCCCGTAATATTATTATGGGTAAAAATACTAGTTAGTCTTTAAAAGATAAGGCATTTTTTAAATTTATCTTTGAAAGATTTTTTCAATCAAATTGGTCTTTCAAAGATTACAAATTAATCATATCTGTCCTTCAGTTACTTCACTCACAATTTTCGTCAACAATTAATGATGTGAAATTTTAATTGATAGCATACATAACATATAACATGTTTAATTGGATGTTGACTAAATATATTTACGAAAATCTATCAATTTATTAGTCACTATGTCATATTAGGAATATGATTTTTGCAATTGAAAAAAATGACTAAATTAATAAGTTTTCGTAAACATATTTGGTCAATATCTAATTAAACATATCAAATATTATATATATTATCAATTAATGTTTTACAACATCAATCTTTAAAGAAAATTGTTAATGGAGTGACTGGAGGATAAATATGATTAATTCGTAATCTATGAAGGGCCAATTTGATTAAAAAAAATCTTTTAGGAATGACTTTGAAGAATGTCTTATCTTTCAAGAACTAATTTGACTATTAACCCATTTATTAAAAGGTCAAATAGTGATTGAGAAGGGGTTATCTTGGTCTGTTGGTTCGGGCTCGAAGACTCGAATATTCGAAGACCCTTAACTATGCCCTCCATATCCTTTCACAGTTCCTCTAAATCCTCCATCTCTGGATGCTCAACATCGAATTTTATAGATTAAGGATCTGCTTAATGAACACAGACAGTAAAATCAGTCTTTGATACATGAAATTTTTTCTCAAGACATCAGCAACAGAATTTTATTAACTGTTATTCATGCTAGAACTGGTGCATTACAGTGGACAATAAAAAAATCACAATCTTATGATACTGCTTTAGGCTATCAAATTGCTTACCACTTCTTGCATGAAACCGATTGAGATGTGCCCTCTTCTATTACAGCAAAAAGAATTGTAAACTCGTTTATGGAAGCTCTCAGTATCCCACAAGATCAAAATGTTCTTGTGAAAATCCCTCCATGAACGTCCTTCAGTAGTCCTTCAATAATTACACATAAGAGGTTCCCATCAACTGATAAAAGTCTCTAAGATACCATGCATGAAAACTCCAGTAACTTAAGGTGATAGAGGAACATGAAAATTCTCTCCCAAAGGATTCAATGGAACATCGCATAAAAGAAAGGGAGGAAGTCAATCAAGAGAGTTCACACTCAATTAAAGCAGAGAGCTACATAGAGGAATGGTTCATTGAACCACCAATTCAAGAGGCTTTTAATGAAGAGGACATTCCAACAAACACACAACACTCAAGTCGTGATATCCAAGAAGTGAAGGCAACCAACAAGAGCACCGAAAAGAGGATTGTGACCAAGTTACAATTGAACATATCAAGGAAGAAGAAGAGGTCAACCACAAGCAATCCAACCCCTGATCCAACAAGAAAGATCAATCAAGCAATTAACAAAAGGAAGCTTGCTGGGAAGAGGCCAAGACAGGGGACACTGACTAGCTCTTCTCTCCTTCTGAGGTCATTCTTCTTAACAAACTAGAAGAAGAGGAAAAAAGTCATGAACAACATATCAAGCTAGTGACATTAAAGAAGCGCTAGTTGGGAGGCAACCCAACCGGAGGTAACTCTCTTTTCCTTTACTGTTTCAATAAGAAAGTTCAGTAGATTTCTCTATATTGAAAGGAGCTAAGTTTGGTGTTGCACACCAAAGAGATTTAAGGGTGAATGTGTAATTCTAAGTTTGGTATACCACCACAGATTTTATTAAGAACACATTACACCCTCAGCATGACTAGCTATCAGCTCCAAACAATCAGAGAAACTACTTAACAATTGTTTCGTTTCTAGTTCCTAGTTTGTTTTCTAGTTCATAGTCTGTTTTCTAGTTCATAGTTTGTTTTCTAGTTCATAGTTTATTTTCTTAATAAAAGCACTTGATGTTTCATGCATGTATTCACTCTGCTGTATATAGAAGTAGGCAAGGAACTAAGTTTGGTGTTTCCACACCAACTTAAGTTCATAAAATCACAAGCATACATGCATTCTAACCATCTCTCAAGTACTTGGGGAACAAGCAACTTTCAATATTTACAGGAAGACATTCAATATCTTGGAAGAGATACACGCCATCATTTAAGAAGATAAAGAAGGGCACAAAAGCCAAAGATGGTGATGACAAGGAGAAAACAAGTAGACTCCAAGAGGTTGTACTGTAACTGAACTGTCTTTAATTTAAATATGCTAATTGAAAGTAAAATTGTACCCTTGTGATTAGTGTCCTGTTAGTCATGAGTCATTTGCTATTTGTTTGTTTTTAAGCTTGCTAGTTTAAGTGCTTTTATCATCCCATCTTACTTGAATTGTCTGCATTGTTCCCCATGCTTGAATAAAAAAATTATTGTAAAACAGAGAAATAGTAAAGGTCTGGTTTGATATGAGATTGAATAAGGTTATGTGGTGGTATGTGCTGGTTCATTTAGTTGATTTATGAATAAGGCTAGAGGTTGGCATGACTTTGAGATATGAACTTGAGTTGCATTCCATGAGACTTGACAAATAAAAGGAGTCCATAATAAAAGAAAGAAAATGCAAGAAAAAAAAACAAAAAGAAATAAACAAGGCTGGGTACCAATGGCTTGAGATTTGGATATATGCCTGTGATGCTCTTGTACAAAGATAAGCTTGGACAACTAGGTTCTGAGGGGTGCTTCATCACCTGGCAACTTGGATCAACTAACCCGGGATTGCCAACCGAAAGTCCACCATCAAGAGCTACTTTGAGACAAAGCATTTAGTGACCCAAAGAGGTGCTGGGCATCAATTTCCAAAGAACAAAACAAGCTAAATGGCTATGATGTGTGTATGATAAGGAGAGGTTTGACCAAGTAAGTCCATAGGGGTATTTCAACATCTAGCATCTTGAACCAACTGGGGCGGGAATGCAGGCTGAAAGCTTACTTTAAAGAGCTGCCTTAACACATAGCATTTAGCCTCATCAAGCAATAAATCTCAATCAAAAGAAAGAGAGCAAGGAAAACTAAGGACCAAGCAATAACAAGTCTCATTTTTTGTGTAATTCAAGTAAGGGTCCAAAGGAGTGTTGATATCTCAGCTACAGAATAAAAGTCTCTAAGATACCATGCATAAAAACCCCAGTAACCAGAATTGAATGTCTTCCAATAAAGGCTTACACCTCTCTGTTTTCGTTCATTCTCCTTATATTTTACTGCTTGCTTGGGGACAAGCAAGATTTAAGTTTGGTGTTGTGATGACAAGTCATCTTAGGCTAGTTTGACAAGCCTTTTTTATTTGTTTTTACTTGGTCTTCATGCATTTCTTAGGCAATAAGTAAGTGTTTGGATGAGAAATTCATGCTTGTCTTGATTCAATCAAACATTGTTAATTTTATGCATTTTCATGAGATTTTTGCAAGATTTAGTTGATGTTATGAATGATGCAAAAATCTGGTGATTATGGCAAGGCTTTGATGCATGTGTTTGATTGATAATAGGTGGAAAGGAAGCTAAGAAAGGGAGAGCAAACAAGTAACAAAAGGGCCATGGAAGGAAGCAAAAGGAAGCAACATTGGAGCCAAAGTTGGTGCTCCAACGTTACTGGCAACGTTGAGGTAAAAAGGCGTGCCAACGTTGGAACCAACGTTGGTGGTCCAACGTTGGGTCCAACCTCTTTGACAAAATCTCAAAATTTGAAGTTGGAAAAATTGCATTGACGCGCACGTGTGGGTGACGCGCATGCGTGACAATACCAACGTTGGAGCTAACGTTGGTGATCAAATGTTTGGTCCAACGTCTTCGATGATATTCCAGGAAAATATTTGATATGACGCGTACGCGTCGATGACGCGCACGTGTGGAAATGGAAAAATGGCAAGTGACGCGTATGCATGGGCGACGTGCACGCGTGGATTGGCGAATTTACAGCCTTCACGCGTACGCGTGGGCCACACGCATGCGTGACTACGCGAACGTTGGTGTACCAACGTTGAGTCAAACGTTGCAGGCAATGCCCATAAATCCTTTTTCTTCAAGTAACTTTTGACCTAACGTTTATACACAAATATTGCCACCAACGTTAAGGCCAACTTCAATACAAATTGGCACCATGCAAACTTATGAATTAGTTGCCCCAACGTCCATCATCAAAGAGTCACTCCTAACTGCTTCAATCAAGGCCAAGGCCCACATCCAATTACTTGAAGACCCATTTGGGGATGAGAAGAAGAGTATAAATAGAAGAATGTTTGAAAGATGAAGGGGCACTAGTAGTAGGAATAGGAGTAGAGGCTAGAGGATTAGAGACTCCAGAGAGCTTAGCTTAGGATTTTAGTTTGATACACTTTTTCTCTTCTGCACTTTTACATTTCAGCTTGTATTGAACTTCATTTACTTTATGCAAGTTCAATTTCCTGCACTTCTATTCCTCTGCAATTTTACATTTCCGTTCATATTGAGCTTGATTTACTATTCATGCAATTTAAATTTTCTGCAAGTATTCTTAGAGCTATGATCCACTAAATCCCAATTCATTAGGGGGGAGGAGCTCTATTGTGATTCTAATGGATTAATAAAATTCTTCTTCTTCTCAATTCGCTTGGGTAGCTAAGAGATAACTTCTGTTTTGATTTGATCCATTCACTCCGGAAGGGGATTTGGATCCATTGAATTTCCATGTGAGCATCGAAAGGGGAATCATGGAAATTAGAACTGAAGCTCTATCTCTCACAACTCTCTTGATTAACACCATTCGGGAGGAATTGAGATCTTGAGAGATTGTGTGGCTTATGGATGAGAGATATGCACTTAGCATCTAATATTCTGTTGAAAATTTAGCATTTAGGCAACAACCAACACCTACCTCACCAACGAATTTATCTACCGGTAAATCTAACAATATAATTGCCAAAAATTTAAAAACAAAAACCCTCTCCCTCAATTATGCAACGTCTCTCCCTCTCTTATCTCTTTTTCTCTCGCCATTTTCTCTCTTTATCTCTCTCCCTCCTCTTCGTAACAAACGAGTCTTTCTCCTGTATTGTCATAGCTGAGCCACCAGAGATCCAGACGTCGCTGCAAGGTTACGTCACCGTTGCCACTGCCTCATGGGTCATCGTCGTCGTTGTCCACCATTGTTCCTTCTCCAGGTTCATGTAAATCCTCCTCATTCTTCTGCTTGTTAATTTTTGTTAAAAAAAATCCTAACACTACTCATTAATGACAAAGGTGGGAGAAGCTTGATGTTGCCATCGCACCGTAAATGCCGCCATCGCAATTCAACCACCAAATTTAGTTTTTTAAATTTTTATTTTTTTATTTTTATTATTTTCTATGTATTTTTATATATATTTTATTAATTTTGTGTTTGATTTTTTATTTTAAAATATAAGTTTGGTTGAAATTTTAATTTTTTTTGGGGTTAAGTACAATTTTGAACCTTAAGGTGTAGGCCAAAAAGTTTTTTCGTCCCGAATTTTTTTTGCATACAAAATCGTCCCTAAAGTTTAACATGGTTTTAAAATCGTTCTTACCTTAGGGTCCAAAATTATACGGAGGTGGCAGCGGAAGTGGAGACAGAGGTGGATCGTGAACAACTTCTTCTTCTTCCCTCCCCCCTTCTTCTTCCCTTCCCCATTTGCAGGAGTAGAAACACTCTCTTTTTCTTATTTTTTCTTTCTTTTTTATTTTATAATTTTTTTTTGTTATGGGTAATTTGGTTCAAAATTTTAATATTTAAGTAAAACGGACGATTTTAAAACTTGGTTTTAAACCTTAAGGACAATTATGCAAAAAAAGTTGGGGACAAAAATAATTTTCGACCTATACCTTAAGGACCAAAACCGTACTTTACACTTTTTTTTTTTGAAAATTTTTGTTTTAAATTGTGTTTAAATTCTATTGTATTTTCTTAATTTACTGGTTAGGATATTTTGCTTTTAAATTGAAGTTTAAATTTTGAAATTTGTATTCTTTTAAAAATTTATGTTTAAAATTTGTGTTTTAATTTAGATTTATTAAGGTTAATTCAATCAATTTAGGTTGTTAGGGTTAAATTTGTTTTTTAATTAGATTGTTTTAGGTGAATTAGGTTTTGTAGTTTAAATTAATATATTTTTATCAATTAGGTTCGTTAGGTTAGTTAAGTTAAATAACTCTTTGAATTAGTTTCACCAAGTGAATTTTATAAGTTATCTTTTTATTAGGATTGTGTTATTTTTTTGAGATTCATTGGAGTTTGCTTTCTTCATAATTTTTGCAGTTATATTTCAAGGGTTGTTCGTGTAATGTTTTGGTTGGTTTTTTATCTCTGAATATAATGAATTCTTTTATAAGTTTAATGTTGGACTTACTTTTACTATGATAGAGTTTTAGAATAAAAATGGGAGAAGGTTGCCTAGTGATGCCTTCTCGAAACCCTTGTTTGTTGAAAATTTGTAAAATAATAAGGGAATAGGCACTAAAACAGTTAGGAATTTAATGTTTTTTGAATGTGTTTTTGTTTTAATTTATGCTTGCAAATGTTTCATATGTGAAAATTGATAATTTTTTTATGGAGGTCTTTGAATTAAAGAAAAACTCTATTGAATTTTTGTTAAAATTATTTAAAGACATGTTTGATTTGTGAAAAAAAAAATTGCATTTAGTGCAAGTTTTTAATTATGGAAAAAATTCTGTCAAAATTTCTAAAAAAAGTAATAAATTATGTTATTGGTTGAATTCTAGGTATTGACAATAATAAAATACCTTAAAGGCCAAAACACATTTTCTTTCTCAATTAAGCCCATCTGGTCCTCTTCTCTTTACTTATTATTATCACTGTGATTGGTTCATAGTGAAAGATAATCAGCTCAAAATATAATTGAATGATAAAATTAAAAACAAAAAATATTGGTACATTGAATGAATTAATTATAAATCTAAAAAAATTGCTGGAAAATATATCTTTGGTAAGAAATTAAAGAAAGTAAATTAAAACATATTTTTATTAGGATGACAAATATTTAATTATTTAAATTTTATTAGAAAATACAAAATTGTTCATAGAAAAGTGAACTAAAATCTAAAAACTATTATTTTTTAGCTAAGAAAATAGTAGTAAAAAAATTAAAAAATTTAACCAAAAAAATTAAATTTTAATTTAATTTATTTATAAATTCTTTAAATTCCTAAAATCATATTGTAATAATATTCATGAAATGAGTAATATTAAATTTATCTCTAAGTGTATCAATTACTTAAAAAAAAAAAGAAGTTAATAAATTTATATATTTTATTTTATAATAAATATATTGCTTCATGTCTATGAATCCACACAATATCTTAATGTTAAAAAAAATTTCATATAAAATATTTTTTTATTATATAAAAAGAAAGAAATACTATGAATTTTGTATAAAAAGTATTTTAAAATTCATTAAATATTCGTACCTTAACTATAGTTTATATGTTAAAATTGTTTTACTTAATTAGACAGAAAAAAATGTATAGTATGATTACATAGGGTATGAAGCAAGTATTATAGAAGTTATCGAAAACTAAAAATAAAATGAAGGTAGCTCTCTCTCTCTCTCTCTCTCTCTCTCTCTCTCTCTCTCTCTCTCTCTCTCTCTCTCTCTCTCTCTCTCTCTCTCTCTCTCAATATGATGTCATGCAGAAGTGTTGGGAGTCAGTCTTGTGGTCGGTGTAAAAGGAAGGTGAGTGCCACCCATAAGACTTCTCAGTCATCATCCTCTACCTCGACAACGCCTGAAATCTCACAGGCACAGAGTACACAAGGTTAACCCTTTATTATGGTCTCTAATCCCAATTTTATGGGCCCTACTGTTGTGCCAATTATTCTTTTAGGAAATTGTCCTGCTGATTCACTAGAGTGGACTCCTCCATCACCTCCACCCATTCAGTAGACCACTACATCGATGCCACCTTCCATGATAGGCACCACAGTACTGGAATTCTCTCATGGATCCTAACTAGATGTCCCATTATAGTGGGTCATTAGGATGATAATTTGGTCTAATGGATTGACTGCATGAGCATTATTTTAATTTGGTCTAATGGATTGACTCCATGATCAAGAAGATTTTGGACCACTACATGGCTAGGTAGCTTTAGCAGATGCTTGAGGACGTATGTGAGAAATGGGACCACCTTATCCAGTAACTCCAATAGGACATTAAGAAGGCCCTCTATGTCTATTGGAAGAATGAAGAGGGGTTCAAGCATTGGCGAGGAACAACATGGACAACAGAGCATCTAACTTGTATTAATATATTAAGTTCATTTTATTTTTGACTTTTAAATTAATTGTCACTTAACTTAACCTTTTGTTTTAATATGTGTAGTCTAAGTTATTGGATTTGAGACAACGATGACGGAGGTCTTCAAGTATATTCACATGCTGAAGGAGAGCAAAGAGAGATTTACCAATTAGCAGTCTGTGGATTATTATGTGAGTAAACGTCATAATTTATTTCATAACTTATAATCGTTTTCAATTAATTATCGTCCTAATCACATTTGCTTATCATGTTATAAGAATTATACTTGCAAAATTTGGAAGTCATGACCCAGCAATCTCAATAGAGTGGGGAGGACGGCAACAACTCCTCTTCTTCCATCGTCAATCTTGATGCATTGTAGCGCTAGATCGCATCCGAATCGTACAAGAATTGTGTTTATGGGTTGCTGTCGTTCTTCGTCATTAACCTCTGTACCTCCACCTTGAGGGCTTCATCCACCTCAGTCACCAACTGTAAGATTTGAGAAATTTATTAGTAAATTGTCTTATCTAAATTTGATTTAAAAGGGTTTAAACCGCTCAGTTCAGGTTAAAAACTTAAACTTCTCCATTTGAAGATTTGCAAATAAGGTTTGAAATCAAAAAATTATTTGGAGCGAGAAAGTGTAATTATTTTTGAAAACACATGTATCGGTATCATAATTAACTGTACATGCTTATGTCAGTCTGGCACCGCCTATAAGAAAAGTAAGGAGGTAAAAGTGACCAGAAAATTATTTCAGATACAAATTGAATCAGATATCTTTAAAATTTGGATCCTAAGAAGAGCCAATGGGTAAAAAGACAAAAATGTCCTTTACCCATTTAACAAAACATGTGACTCTCTCTCTATTATTTCCAATACATTCATTTCCTCTTCTCTCAGAGAAGGAAACACGAGAGAATTAGAGAAAATAGAAACCCAAATGTCACTATTTATCATCATCTTTAAATCCACTTTTTTCGTAAACTAGAGCTCCGATTAACGACCCATTTATTGTTACGCGATCCTCTCGCCTCCCTCTTCGTTTTTGTACAATTTTTGTGGTGAGTAATCGCAATAAAACTACTCTAATTTTATTATTTTTTCATTTTGGGATGTGAAGGGTTGAAATGTATGATTTTGATTCCTTAGGGAAAGCTCTAACTCGAATTCTAGAGGGTTTTATCCCAAGTTCATGCAGTATAAGGTAAAGAAATAACTTTTCTCCATTTTACTCCAATTTGTATAAAACCTTAAGTTTGAATGAAATGTGTTGAATAGAGTTTGTTAAGGCTTGAATTAGCTGGAGGGAAGCTCAAGATGAAACACTCTACCACACAGAGTTTCACTCTTAAGTCGTAAAGTAGAGGTGGTGAAGTATTACTATCTCTAAAAAAAAGGCGTATATAAATATAGTTGAAAGACATTATAACTAGGAACCTTAAAGAAGAAGCTAAACAAAAGCGTAACAGAAATTGCATCATACTCATCCGGATAAGTGTATAAGGATAAAAAGATCGAAAGAAAAAGAGTATAATACATATAAGGATCAGAGTTCCAAAGATACAATTATCAAGCTCTAAACTCGACCTGCGAAGCAAAGGCCGGCCAAAGTATATATATATATATATATGATCCACAATCATCCCAAAAGACAAAATACAAAACCTATTTCTCCAAGTCAACCTCTAAAAGAGATAAATATACAAGTTATATACAGAAGAGAATATAACTACATATATTCAATCTGAACTCAAAAAGTAAAAAAGCAAAAACATAGTTCTTTGCTTCCAAAGGATCTCCAGAATACTCAGCGAGGTACATCTCGACCTGCATCTGAAAAACAAAAAAATATGTATGGAATGAGAACCATGAAAGCCAGAGGCATTCCTAGAACTCCAATACTCAGATTCAAACTTAAAATTTATTCTAAACCATAAATCTTGGTAATCTATCTAAGGGATTATTCTAGCTCTAATCTAACTCTACACATTCTGTCTCCTCCAAACCTCCTAACCACCAGGTGGAACAACCTTTATCATGCCTCTGCCAGGAAAGGGTCTCTCAGAAAACATATACATAGTTACATACAAGTCAAATAAAGAAAACATAGATAGGGTACAGATACAGCAAGTAGCAGATAATTATGGTTAAGCAGTTAGACAAACCAAAACAATGCACACTCAAGCAAAATATACAAATGCATATGATGTATGTCTGTCGGCTGATGAGTCTCATCTGTCGGTTATATAGCCAAATCCAACATGTCTAGTAAATAACCTTAGACAGTCCCTCTGTGGGCGCATCCCCAAGCTCAAAAAGTATCCATGAGAAAAATCACAAGCTCAAATTTATATATATGCATGCCCATGGGAGAATCCGAGGAGTTAAAGTGTCCGGTCACATCTTGCAACAAAGGGTCAACAGAGTATCAAATCTCAACCTGGAGCAAGTGGTGGCAAGCTACTGCGTCTACTAAGAAAACTCGTGTCTCAGATAATTTTAAATGCTCATGTCAAATAGATTTTAATTCATCATTTATCAATGTCATTATCGCCATCAATTCAAATCTCATTCAATTACAATTCATTATTATTATTATTATTATTATTATTATTATTATTATTATTATTATTATTATTATTATTATTATTATTATTATTATTATTATTATTCATCTTTATCAATCACTTCTTACTCAGCATTACGAACACCTCATTACTCAGTTATCACTTTGCAAATCCTTCTTAATATCCCCTTAACTCATTTAACATATTCACCCTTGTTATAAAGTTTAAAAACTTGCTAACGGATCTTAAACAGGTGTTAAAGAGGTTTGGAAAGCTAGAGGAGTGGTTGAAAACTCAAAAATTGTACTTTTCATCAAAACAGGGGTCATGCATACGCATGTCCATTCTCGCGTACACATGAGTGTTAAAATGGCAAAGTCGCGTACATGAACATCATCTGCGTACATGAGCTCGTGGAACAGAAAAGGGATCCTCAAGTACGTAAGCCCTCAGTCGCGTACGCATGATTGGAAAATTGACATAGTCGCGTATGCGTCTACCTCATGCGTACGCGAGCGTGTTAGACAGAGGGAATTCTCGCGTACGCATGCCTTAGGTTTTCCAGAAAAGTTGTTAAGTATGTAGAAATCAGTTTTACACCCCCAACTTCGAACATGCATAACTTTTTCATAAAAAATCATTTTTAGTCTGTTCTTTGAACGTTGTAAACTTCACAGACCCAGTTTTTATTCAAGATAAGTTTAACAAAATTTGAGGGTCTGAAAACTAAGTTATGGCCTGCCGAAGTTTGTCAGAAATAAGTTTTTATCCAAAAACACTAAACCTCAATTTTTCCAAAATCCTCAATTCAAAATCCTTTATTTTACAACCCAAAACAACACCACATATCCCTAATCACATTCACACACACTTCCCATTCATACCATAACATGTCAACATACAAATTCATTCAATCCATTCAACAATTTCCATCACTCATCACTAATCCTCAACAATTCATCTAGTTCAACTTATCCTATGGTCAACTATCCTAAGTTTTCACGTAACATTATACATTAACTACGAGAAACCAAAATCATACCTTGGTCAATTCCTCCCTAAGGGTAGAACACCTCAAAATCCTCTTCTCCATAAGCTCCAAGTCTCTAATTACCAACTCTGCAAGCTCAACCACCAGAATTTCGTTCCAAACCACCAATTCAACATGAAACTCAATCTAATTCATATAATATCACTATAATTAACATAGAACTCACTAATCCAATAATTCACAAAAGTTTAATAGTTTCTTATCGTACCCACGGACGTTTTAGATGAACCCCAGTGATTACCCACTGCTAGAGTTCACCTAAACAATCAAAATCACTCAATTCCTCAATACCAAAACCCCAAAATTTTGAAACTGAAGAGAAGAAGGTTGGGTGGGAAAATAAAACTTTCTTACCACTCTGTTCCAATGGATTCGAAGAGCTTGACACAGTGGTCACGTGGTCGCAAATAGTGCGGCAATCGGAGCTCCGAATTGGAAAATATGTGGAATTGAAGTTGAGCTAGGGCTTAGGTTTTTGCTTTCTCCCCTCACCCCAAAGTTTCAGCATGTCCTTTATGATATGGGGGAGGAAATGGCTGAGTTATGTGTTTTATATGTTGGGCCTTGGGCCTGGTTTGGGTCCGGTCTAACCAGTTTGGTCTGTTAGTCCAGTTTTAGGCCAAAATCTTTAAAATTAGTGTCTAAATTCGTATTTTAAATATTTCTACTTCTCTAAACTATAAAATTTAATTTCCTAATTTCTTTGGTGGAATTTATTTTGTCATAAAATTAGAATGTCTAGTTTATTGTCTTTAAATAACGAAGACAAAATGATTTTTCTAGAGAAACTTATGATCTTTTGAAGTTTGGAGATTAAAATGTGGTTCTGCAAAAATAACAATAGTAGCAGATTCAGTGCATACGAATCTAGCATGTGTATGCACCATTTTGCTAAGTGGAAATTATCAGGTCCTCACCTTATTTACTTCTCTTTTTTATATCTCAGTGGATTTCTATGATAACCAAGTCAATCTGGGAAGTTCTTACTCTTTTGGAGAGACTAGTCTAATCTTTTGGTCTCCTCTCATTACCTATGTAGTCCCTGTGTGTATTTATAGTTTGAAAGACAGGAGCTTGGCAAAATTGTAGACATAATTGAATTGAGTCACAGCTGTCGATTCTCAATTGTGTTGTTTAAGTGTGTTTGGACGGATACGACTACTACTAGAGGAATCAAACAAGATCATTTGGGTCTTACTAGTGTTAGCTTCTCTCGTTCGATACATACTGGTGATCGAGAAGACTATGAATCGTACATATTGGCATCAGAGGCTCATCTCGTATACTATGTGGATAATAAAGTAGATAAAGAATGGAGTGTAGTGGTTCATTTGAAGCCACGAGACTTGTATGACATGGGAGAAGAAACTGAAATTGATTTTTCTCCATAGCCAGGGTTGAACAATTCAACAGCAGAGGACATTGGATATTTACAGTTGACAAGGGATGATGATACAGAAGACCCCACAAACAATGCTTCTGAAAATATTGATGACGTTGCAGAATGAAAACAAGAGAAATGTTAACATAACTTTTAAAGGAGATTTGTGTGTTTAATAAGTTTAATACACTTAATTTTTGTATGTAGTTGGCTGGTTACATTACGATCTATATTTTCGTATTTTAATTAAGTGTTTACTGGATTAACAACTTTAATGAATTAAAGCCTTTTCCCATTTCTCCAAATTTTTTTTGATATAAAGTTAGTTCACAATGAAGTATCTATATCGTTATTGCTGTTGTTCCTAATGTTAGTTTTATTAAAATATAACATATCTAATAATCATTAACAATTTTAATATTGTTATGATTAATAAATATTAGTTATTTTAAAATGATAGAGTAATAAGGGAAAATTAAATGGAGGAGTTTTCATCATGCTGTGCAAGCACGACATCACTAATGAAATGGCTGTAGCCTTTCCATTCTCTTCGTTGGAACATGCAATTGTTGTTGCTAGAGACATATGATTTCATAAAGTGAATGTTAGGTGTTGGTTGGAAGCTATATCAGGACACTCTTGTTTCAAGGAATACTTAGAAACAGCAAACAATTATACCATGCAGGTTCATTCCTTAGGCATATACTTATTAATTAATTGAATAATGTATATGTTAAGTTTATATACGAGAACTAAATTTGTTGCAATAATATTTGTTATGTTAACATTCAAATTTGTAGGAACTTCATAAATAGGGATCAATGTATGAAAAGAGGTTTGGTTATATATTTGTGACATATGCATCTGGAAGAAACTCTGAAGACATACTTGCTGAATTGAAGGTAAAAAAATAGATTTCTAATACAAAAAATTCATTGTAAATAAATAGTTTATTTTACAAAAAATATCATGAACTATATCTTTTATTATGTAGATACGCTTCAGAAACAACCATGTTGTTGAGTTGGATATTGCATCACAGTAGGAAATGAAGTATATAGAATTGCAAATTACAAATCTTCTTTCTAAGAGATATGCCCAAAGTACTAATAAGGGAGATGGTAATTGTTGTTTATTTTTGTTTTGTTTTAAAAGTTTCTTATGATATTAACATACCATGTTTTCTGTAAATTAATATCTGACGAATTAGGAGTTCACGGTTTCTTCTGGGTAGCCTTATATTATTGTATGGATGTTGATATTTTCAATGTTACCTGAATATTCAGGTGAAGTAGTTAATGATAGTCTAGATGGGACAGAGATTGATTCAGAAAAAAATTTAGATAAAATCTTTTCCGTTTGAATTGACATCTCCATGTAGTCTGATCTCAATAAGGTCCTGAAAGAAGACAAAGAAACTTTGGATGACTAACAAAGACAAGATTATGTACATGTTACAAATAGGGGCTTCGATTTGATAAAAAAAAATGGTCAATACGATGTTAAAGAGAAATTTTGACCTTGTATTTTAAGACTTAGGTCGATTCCCCTTAGTTTAATGGTTTTGGTCGCAATACTACATCTATGACTACTTTAAGAATTTCATGAATCAGGTTGAATGAGGACTTGGTCCAACCTTTGATCAAAGTTGACCCTTCTTGTGTAGGGGCATGCGTTCTCTTCCATCATTGGCAAGTTGAACGCCACCCTTACATTTTTCGGACTGAAATCTAAGTATTTCCCCCGAACCATGGTGAGCCAATGCTTTGGATTCGGGTTCACACTTTGATCATGGTTCCTTGTGATCCATGCGTTTGCATAGAACTCTTGAACCATTAGGATCCCGACTTGTTGAATGGGGTTGGTGAGAACTTCCCAACCTCTTCTTTGGATTTCAAAATGGATCTCCGGATACTCATTCTTTTTGAGTTTGAAAGGAACCTCAGGGATCACTTTCTTCTTGGCCACGACTTCATAGAAGTGGTCTTGATGGACCTTAGAGATGAATCTCTCCATCTCCCATGACTCATAGGTGGAAGCAATTGCCTTCCCTTTCCTCTTTCTAGAGGTTTCTCTGGCCTTAGGTGCCATAGATGGTTATGAAAAAACAAAAAGCAATGCTTTTTACCACACCAAACTTAAAATGTTTAACGCCAGTTTCATGCTCTGTTCTGGCGTTAAACACCAGCCAGATGCTCCTTACTGGCGTTTAAACGCCAGTAAGCCCTTTCTCCAGGGTGTGCTATTTTCAATGCTGTTTTTCATTCTGTTTTTAATTTTTCAGTAGTTTTTGTGACTCCACATGATCATCAACCTAATAAAACATGAAATAACAAAGAGAAAATAAAATAAAAATGATCAAATAACATTGAGTTGCCTTCCAACAAGTGCTTCTTTAATGTCAATAGCTTGACAGTGAGCTCTCATGGAGCCTCACAGATAATCAGAGCAAGGTTGGGACCTTCCAACACCAAACTTAGAGTTTGGTTGTGGGGGTTCAACACCAAACTTAGAGTTTGACTGTGGGGGCTTTGGTTGACTCTACAGTGAGAGAAGCTTTTCATGCTTCCTCTCCATGGTTACAGAAAGAGATCCTTGAGTTTTAAACATAAGGTAGTCCTCATTCAGTTGAAGGACCAACTCTCCTCTGTCCACATCAATCACAGCTCTTGTTGTGGCTAGGAAGGGTCTTCCAAGGATAATGAATTCATCCTCATCCTTCCCAGTGTCTAGGATTATGAAATCAGCAGGGATGTAAAGGTCTTCAACCTTTACTAACACGTCCTCTACTTGTCCATAAGCCTATTTTCTTGAGTTGTCTGCCATTTCTAATGAGATTCTGGCAGCTTGCACCTCAAAGATTCTCAGTTTTTCTGTTACAGAGAGTGGCATGAGGTTTATCCCTGATCCAAGGTCACATAGAGCCTTCTCAAAGGTCATGGTGCCTATGGTACAAGGTATTAAGAACTTTCCAGGATCCTGTTTCTTCTGAGGCAATCTTAGTTGATCCAGATCACTCAGTTCATTGATGAGCAAGGGAGGTTCATCTTCCCAAGTCTCATTACCAAATAATTTGGCATTCAACTTCATGATTGCACCAAGGTACTTGGCAACTTGCTCTTCAGTAATATCTTCATTCTCTTCAGAAAAAAATACTCATCAGAGATCATGAATGGCATAAGGAGGTTCAATAGAATCTCTATGGTCTCCAGATGAGCCTCAGAGTCCTTTGGTTCCTCAGAGGGAAACTCCTTATTGATCTCTGGACGTCCCAAGAGGTCTTCCTCACTGGGGTTCACGTCCTCTCCCTCCCTTGTAGGTTCGGCCATGGTAATTAATTCAATGGCCTTGCACTCTCCTTTTGGATTTTCTTCTGTATTGCTTGGTAATCATAGGCTTCTTCTTCAGAAGATGCCTCTTGAGTACTGTTGGATGCAGCTTGCATTCCATTCAGACTCTGAGAAATCATATTGACTTGCTGAGTCAATATTTTATTCTGAGCCAATATGGCATTCAGAGTATCAATTTCAAGAACTTCCTTCCTCATAGGTGTCCCATTATTCACAAAATTCCTTTCAGAAGTGTACATGAACTGGTTATTTGCAACCATGTCAATGAGTTCCTGAGCTTCTGCAGGCGTTTTCTTTAGGTGATTGGATCCACCTGCAGAATGGTTCAGTAACATCTTTGATAGCTCAGACAGACCATCATAGAATATATCCAGGATGGTCCATTCTGAAAGCATGTCAGAAGGACACCTTTTGGTCAGTTCCTTGTATCTCTCCCAAGCTTCATAGAGGGATTCACCTTCTTTCTGTCTGAAGTTTTGAACATCCACTCTAAGCTTACTAAGCTTTTGAGGAGGAAAGAACTTGGCTAAGAAAGCCGTGACCAGCTTATCCCAAGAGTTCAGGCTATCTTTAGGTTGAGAGTCCAACCATACTCTAGCTCTGTCTCTTACAGCAAACGGGAAAAGCATAAGCCTGTAGACCTCGGGATCAACCCCATTGGTCTTAACAGTATCACAGATCTGCAAGAACTCAGTTAAGAACTGAAAAGGATCTTCGGATGGAAGTCCATGAAACTTGCAGTTCTGTTGCATCAGAGAAACTAATTGAGGTTTAAGCTCAAAATTGTTTGCTCCAATGGCAGGGATTAAGATGCTTCTTCCATGTAAATTGGAATTAGGTGCAGTAAAGTCACCAAGCATCTTCCTTGCATTGTTATTATTTTCGGCCATGTCTCCTTCTTTTTCGAAAATTTCTGTAAGGTTGTCTCTGGATTGTTGTATTTTAGCTTCTCTTAGTTTCCTCTTCAGAGTCCTTTCAGGTTCAGGATCAGCTTCAACAAGAATGTTTTTGTCCTTGCTCCTGCTCATATGAAAAAGAAGAGAACAGAAAAGAAAATATGGAATCCTCTATGTCACAGTATAGAGATTCCTTTATGTGAGTAAAAGAAGAGAAGAATGTAATGTAAGGAAGAGAAGAGGAAAAACTCGAATATAGAGAAGAGGATGGGGTTCGAATTTTTGGGTGGAAGAGAAGTGTTAGTAGATGAATAAATAAATAGAAGGAGATGAGAGGTGAGAGAATTTCGAAAATCAATTAGAATAAAAATTAAAATTTAAAATAATTAGTTAATTAAAAAGGAATTTTGAAAAAGATGGAAGGGATTTTCGAAAATTAAAGGTAGAGAGTTAGTTGGGCAGTTTTGAAAAAGATCAGATTGAAACAAAAAGATATGATTGATTGAAAAAGATTTGAAATTTGTTTTTTTTTTGAAAAGGATATGATTGAAATTAAAAAAGATATGATTGAAATAAAAAGATAAGATTGATTGAAAAAGATTTGAAAATCAATTTTAAAAAGATAGGAAGTTAGAAAAGAAGTTAGAAAAGATTTTGAAATAGATATGATAAAAAATTATTTTGGAAAAGATTTGAAAAAGAAATTTAAAAAGATTTGATTTTGAAAATTAAAGTTGATTACTTGGCTAACAAGAAACTAAAAAGATATGATTCTAGTGTTTAAAGATTGAACCTTTCTTAATAGGAAAGTAACAACTTTGAAAAATTTTGAATCAAAACATTAAATGCTAATAAAATTTTCGAAGATTAAGAAATAAAATAAGAAAAAGATTTTGAAAATTAATTTGAATATTTTCGAAAAAAATGAAATAGGTTTTGAAAAATTTTAAAAATGAATTCGAAAATATGAAAAGAAAATTGAAAAAGATTTGATTTTGAAAAAGATTTTGAAAAAGATAAGATTTTTATATTGAAAATTTGATTTGACTCATAAAAACAACTAGATTTTAAAAATTTTTGAAAAAGTCAACTCAAATTTTCGAATTTGATGAGAAGAAAAAGGGAAAGATATATTTTTTTTGATTTTTTGAATTCTAATAAGGAAAGAGAGAAAAACATAAAAAAGACTCAATGCATGAAAATTTTGGATCAAAACATGTGATGCATGCAAGAACACTATGAATGTCAAGATGAACACCAAGAACACTTTGAATGTCAAGATGAACACCAAGAACTTATTTTTGAAAAATTTTCAAGAAAAGAAAACATGCAAGACACCAAACTTAAAGATTTTTAATTTTTAGACACTAAGAGTTCAAGAATGCATATGAAAAACAAGAAAAGACACAAAACAAGAAAATATGAAGATCAAACAAGAAGACTGGCCAAGAACAACTTGAAGATCATGAAGAATGCAATGCATGAAATTTTCGAAAATAATTTTTGGAGAATTAAAAAGATGCAATTGACACCAAACTTAAAAGTTGACTCTAGATTCAAGCAAGAAACACAAAAAAATATTTTTGATTTTATGATTTTGTAATTTTTTTGGGATTTTTCAAAAATTAATTTTGGAAAAACGAAAAAGAAGAATTTTTTTTTTCGAAAATAAGAAATAAAAAGCTTAAAATTAAAATAAAATTACCTAATCTGAGCAACAAGATGAACCGTCAGTTGTCCAAACTCGAACAATCCCCGACAATGGCGCCAAAAACTTGGTGTGCGAAATCGTGATCATTACTTCCTTGGTAACGGCGCTAAAAACTCAATACGCATGTTCATGATCTTAATTCTGTTTCACAATTTCATACAACTAACCAGCAAGTGCACTGGGTCATCCAAGTAATAAACCTTACGTGAGTAAGGGTCGATCCCACGGAGATTGTCGGCTTGAAGCAAGCTATGGTCACCTTGTAAATCTCAGTCAGGCGGATTAAACTGATTTTATGAATTGATAAGTAAAAGATAAATAAAATATAAAATAGGATAGTGGTACTTATGTAATTCATTGGTGAGAATTTCAGATAAGCGTATAGAGATGCTTTCGTCCCTCTGAACCTCTGCTTTCCTGCTGTCTTCATCTAATCCTTCCTACTCCTTTCCATGGCAAGCTTTATGTAGGGCATCACCGTTGTCAATGGCTACTTCTCGTCCTCTCAGTAAAAATGGTCCAAGATGCTCTATCACGGCACGGCTATTCATCTGTCGGTTCTCGATCATACTGGAATAGGATCCATTGATCCTTTTGCGTCTGTCACTACGCCCAGCACTCACGAGTTTGAAGCTCGTCACAGCCATCCCTTCTCAGATCCTACTCGAAATACCACAAACAAGGTTTAGACTTTCCGGATCTCAGGAATGGCCATCCATGGGTTCTAACTTATACCACGAAGACACTAATAACTCGGACTCGGTCCCCTGTATTAGATATCCAAGAGATATCCATCCAATCTAAGGTAGAAAGGAAGTGGTTGTCAGGCACGCGTTCATAAGTGAGAATGATGATGACTGTCACGATCATCACATCCATCATATTGAAGTGCGAATGAATATCTTAGAAGTGGAATAAGTTGAATTGAATAGAAAAACAGTAGTACTTTGCATTAATCTTTGAGGAACAGCAGAGCTCCACACCTTAATCTATGGTGTGTAGAAACTCTACCGTTGAAAGTACTTAAGTGATGAAGGTTCAGGCATGGCCGAATGGCCAGCCCTCACAAAAGTCTAAGATAGCATAAAACTGATCAAAGATGTAACTCAGGATGATAAAAAGTCCTATTTGTACTAGACAAGTTACTAGGGTTTACAGAATTGAGTAAATGATGCAGAAATCCACTTCTGGGGCCCACTTGGTGTGTGCTTGGGCTGAACATTGAGCTTTACACGTGTAGAGGTCTTTCTTGGAGTTGAACGCCAGTTTGTAACCCGTTTCTGGCATTTAACTCCACTTTGCAACCTGTTTCTGGCGTTTGACTCCAGAATGCAGCATGGAACTGGCATTCAATGCCAGTCTACGTCGTCTATCCTTAATCAAAGTATAGACTATTATATATTGCTGAAAATCCCTGGATGTCTACTTTCCAACGCAATTGAGAGCGCGCCATTTGGAGTTCTGTAGCTCCAGAAAATCTACTTTGAGTGCAGGGAGGTCAGAATCCAACAGCATCTGCAGTCCTTCTTCAACCTCTGAATCTGATTTTTGCTCAAGTCCCTCAATTTCAGCCAGAAATTACCTGAAATCACAGAAAAACACACAAACTCATAGTAAAGTCCAGAAATGTGATTTTTAATTAAAAACTAATAAAAATATAATGAAAATTAATTAAATCATACTAAAAACATACTAAAAATAATGCTAAAAACATACTAAAAACAATGCCAAAAAGCGTATAAATTATCCGCTCATCAATCAGCTACTTTACACAAGGCTTGAAGCCTCAGGATAAGACTACATTAGATGCTGCAAGTAATGGCTCTATGAAGAAGTACAAGATGGCGATGGAAGCGTGGCAACTGATCACCGATCTAGCGAAATCTACCCGGAATGTCAGGCACAGGAACAACCATCCCAAGGCTGTTGCGGAGGTTTCTTCTAGCAGTGAGACTGCTGCTCTCACTCAGATTCTGGGAGAGATGACCAACATACTGAAGCAGCTACAGCTAAATCAACAACAACCTCAGCCTCCCCCATCACAACACAGTCAACAATTGGTTCCTCAAAGAGTATGCGGAATATGTGCTAATTATACTCATTACACTGATGAGTGTCCGCAGCTCCAACAAGAGGACAATACCTTGGCAGCTACTCATAACTTCTATGACCGTCCGAATCAAGGATACTATCAACAAGGCGGCAGTTATAACCAAGGTGGAAATCATAACTAAGGTTAGCAAGACAACTCCAACCAAGGGTGGAGGGATAACTCCAACCAAGGATGGAGGGACAACTATAACAGAGGAGGCAGAGACAACCAGGAAAATCAGAGGTGGAATAATAATAACAATCAGCAAAACTGGTATCAGCAGAATCCTCCCTATCAACAGCAGAACCAGAACCAACCTTACAGAGCACCTCACCAAAGGCAGTCCCAAGCACCTCAGAACAACCAACAGCAGGCCCCTCAAATCACTTACCCCCTTCTTCTTCTAATGATGAGATGCTTCGCACTATGATGCAAGGACAACAAGACATTTAGAATACACTTACCTCTACTATGAACGGTCTGAATGCTACTTTACAAGCTCTCATCTCCCTGATGGATTTACTAATTGCCTCCAACAATCAACCTTCAAGCTCCGGTGCAATTTCTTCTTAACATTTACCCAACCCCAAAGGTGGCATCAATGCCATCACTTTGAGGTCCGAAACCACACTGCAAGAGAGAAATCATGAGGAGCCAAGCTCAAAGGAGAACATTCAAGTTGAAAATATTGTTGAGGTAGAAGATGCTGAAGAGGAAGATGAAGTACAAGACATGGTCGAAGAAGCAGCAGCTCAACCAGAGAATAGCGCACCAAAGGAAGCTGAAGCTACAAGAGATGCCATCCCTATTCCCTTTCCACACCTTGCTAGGAAGTCCAGAAAGCAGATGGAGCTCGACCCAAAGATGGTGGAGATCTTCAAAAAGGTTGAGGTAACCATTCCACATTTTGATGCCATTAGCCAGGTACCTAAATATGCAAAGTTTCTAAAGGATTTATGCATGCATAAGGATAGAATACATGATTTAGAAATCATTCCCTTAGGTAGCTCAATATCTGCTTTAATGGGTGATATACCTGAAAAATGTAGTGATCCATGGCCATGTATGGTTACGTGTGCCATTGGGGGTGTAACATTTTTCTGACTGCATGTGTGATTTAGGAGCGTGTGTGAGTATTATGCCATTGTCTGTATATGATGCTTTGAGGCTCCCTCCCTTAAAAAGATCGGCAGCTCGTTTTGTTTTGGCAGATAAAAGCATAATCACAGTGGTTGAAATTGCTGAGGATGTGATGGTGAGGATTAAGGGGCTCACATTTCCTATTGACTTCTATATTTTGGAGATGCCCCCTAATGACTCAGGAAGACCATCATCCATCTTGCTTGGAAGGCCATTCCTGAAGACTTCAAAGTTCAAGTTGGATGCATTCTCAGGAACTTACTCTTTTGAGATAGATGGCAGAGCAGTGAGCTTCAACCTGGATGAAGCTATGAGGCACCCTCCGGAAGATCATTCCATCTTCCAGTGCCACATTATTGATGAGACTGTAGCTGCAGTTCACCAAGAAGAAGTAGAAGAGATGCACATGGAGCAAGATACAAGTGTGGGAAAACTCTCTGAACACAATGAGGACACTTTGCCATTATCACTAGCTCCAGATGATCAAGTGCCTAGCCATGAGAAGAAAATGGAATTAAAGCCCCTTCCACCCCACCTCAAGTATGCTTTCCTTGAGGACAATCAGAAGCTCGCAGTTATCATTGCAAGGGAACTCACTTCCCACCAGGAGGAGCAGCTGCTTAGCATGCTGAGAAGACACAAGAAAGCGATTGGGTGGAGCTTGGCAGATATAGTAGGCATCAGCCCTCAAGTTTGTGAGCACAGAATATTTTTAGAAGAGGGAGCAAGGCCTGTCCATCAACCTCAAAGGAGATTGAACCCCACCATCTTAGAAATTGTCAAGAAGGAAGTGACCAGGCTGCTTGAAGCTGATATTATTTACCCCATCTCAGATAGTAAATGGGTCAGCCCAGTACAAGTAGTGCCCAAGAAGTCTGGAGTCACAACAGTGAAGAATGATCATGGAGAGCTCATAGCAACTAGAGTGCAAAATTCATGGAGAGTTTGCATTGATTACAGGCGCCTCAACCAAGCTACTCGCAAGGATCATTTCCCCTTACCATTTATTGATCAGATGCTTGATTGCCTGTCAGTTAATTTACATTACTGATTTTTAGATGGTTATATAGGCTATTTTCAAATTCATATAGCTCCTGAAGATCAGGAGAAGACTACTTTTACATGTCCCTTTGGAACGTGTGCATACAAAAGGATGCCTTTTGGCTTGTGTAATGCACCGGCTACTTTTCAAAGGTGCATGATGAGTATTTTCTCAGATCTTATTGAGAGCTGTATGAAAGTTTTCATGGATGATTTTAGAGTTTATGGTGATTTATTTAACCTTTGCTTGGATAGCTTAGCTAGAGTATTAGACAGGTGTATTAGTTCAAACCTTGTATTAAATTTTGAAAAATGTCATTTTATGGTAAAACAAGGTATTGTTCTAGGACACGTTGTTTCTAATACTGGTATTTCTGTAGATCCAGCAAACGTGGATGTGATTTCTAGTTTACCTTACCCCTCCTCCGTGAGGGAAGTCCGTTCGTTCCTTGGTCATGCAGGTTTCTACAGGAGATTTATCAAGGACTTCAGTAAGGTAGCATTACCTTTATCTAGACTGCTGCAGAAGGATGTTGAGTTCGAGCTGAGTGAGGACTGCATGAATGCGTTTGATAAGCTGAAGATCGCCTTGACTCAAGCTCTGATTGTGAGAGGACCAGACTGGAGCCAACCTTTTGAGATTATATGTGATGTCTCCAGCCATGCAGTAAGAGCAGCGCTGGCTCAGCGCGAAGGTAAGGATCCTTTTGTAATAGCTTATGCTTCTAAGACCTTAGACGCTGCTCAGTCTAATTATACTACCACTGAAAAAGAGCTTCTGGCTATTGTTTTTGCTCTGGATAAATTCCGAGCTTATTTACTTGGTACTAAGGTGGTAGTGTACTCAGACCATGCAGCTCTAAAATATTTATTAGCTAAAAAAAAGTCCAAACCAAGGTTAATACGTTGGATATTGCTGCTGCAAGAATTTGATTTAGAAATTAAGGATAGGAGTGGTTCCCAGAATTTAGTGGCAGACCACTTGAGTCTCCTTGAGCACATCAAGGATGACTCCACTTCTATCAATGATTCTTTTCCATTTGATAGCTTACATGTAATATCTGAAGTAGTTCCTTGGTATGCACCTATAGCTAATTATCTAGTTACTCACACTTTCCCTCCTAATTTTGAAAAAAAGCATCAAAGAGACAAGCTGAAAAGCGAGTCCAAATATTATATATGGGATGACCCATATTTATGGAGGTGTGGTGCTGACCAGATAATTAGATGGTGTGTGCCTCAATAAGAATTCCAATCCATTTTAGAGGCCTGCCACTCTTCCGAGAGTGGAGGACATTTTGCCTCTCAAAGAACAGCTAGAAAAATTTTAGACTGTGGATTCTGGTGGCCCACTCTTTTTAAAGATGCGACTGCCTTCTATAAATCTTGTTCCCCATGCCAAAGGTTTGGTAATATATCCAAGAGGGATGAGATGCCCCAACAGCTTATGCTATTCTGTGAAAATTTTGACGTTTGGGGCATTGACTTCATGGGTCCATTCCCAAACTATAGTGGTTTCTTATATATATTGTTAGCTGTAGATTATGTTTCTAAATGGGTGGAAGCAATTCCTGCCCGTACTGATGATGCTAACACTGTTGTCTCCTTTGTTAGAAACCATATTATCTGTCACTTTGGATCACCACGAGCAATCGTGAGTGATCAAGGCACTCACTTTTGTAATAGGAGATTAGCAGGTCTACTGAAGAAGCATGGGATTGTTCACAAAGTAGCAACAGTCTACCATCCTCAGACCAATGGGCAAGCCGAGGTGTCTAACAGAGAGATCAAGCACATTCTGGAGAAGATAGTAAAGCCTCATAGGAAGGACTGGAGCACCAGACTTGTTGATGCGCTCTGGGCGTATCGGACAGCGTACAAGACACCCATTGGGATGAGTCCCTTCCGCTTAGTGTACAGAAAGGCTTGTCACCTCCCAGTAGAGGTGGAACACAAGGCTTTCTGGGCTATGAGGGAATGCAACATGGGATTTGAGAAAGCTGGTGCTGAAAGGAAGCTGCAACTCGCAGAACTGGAGACCCTTCGACTCGAAGCTTATGATAACTCCAGATTATACAAAGAGAAGGTGAAGGTTGTGCATGACAAGCATATCAAGAGATGAGAGTTCAGACCTGGGGAGCTAGTTTTCCTTTACAACTCAAGGCTGAGACTTATGCCAGGCAAGCTGAGATCCAGGTGGGAAGGCCCCTACAGAGGGGAGAAGGCAGAGCCATACGGAGTCTTCCACCTGAGTCATCCTTCAAGTTCTAAATTCATCAAGGTCAATGGACATCGCTTAAAGCTGTATCACGGTGAGAAGATGAAGGACAATAAAGACCTAGAGGTCTTCCTTTTGGAAGATCCACCAACAGAAGCAGATTAAGCTTGTGGACCGTCCAACTTAAGGACGTAAAAGCAAAGTGCTAGGTGGGAGACAACCCACCATGATATGATCGTTCTGTTTTCATTCCTAATTTTATTTTCTTTTATTTTTCCATAGTGTTCATTCATAATTTCTGCATATTTATCTGCATTCTGCATATTCATTTACATTCTGCATAAAAAAAAAAGCACACGACGTGCAAGCGTCGCTGATGTGTACGCGTCATATGTGTGTGCGTGAAAACAAAACAAATTTAACAGAGTTGGGCAGGAGTAGTGCTGGTAGTGTGCCTGGCGCACAAGCAAGTCCACACGTACGCGTCCCTCACGCATACGCATCGCTTGCGTTTTTGCCAGTCCACGCGTACGTGTGACCCTGCAAATCGGCGTAAATGGGTGTATGGCCAAAGAGTTATGATGGTGTGGGACAGGAACTGTGCTGGGAGCACAAGCCCAATCACGCGTACGCGTCCCTGACACGTACACATCGTTTTCTCATCCAGGCCACCCACGCGTGCGCGTCCCTGACGCGCACGCGTCGTTTACAATTTTGTCACATGTGCGTATCAAACAGAGAGTTGTGCGTGCACGAGGCTGCCTTCATGCCAATTGCACAACCTATCTCACGCGCACGCGTCCCTGACGCGTACGCGTCACCTGAAAATAGTGCAATCCACGCATACGCATCGCATGCGACGTACAATTTATCCACTTCAGCGCCTGATTTCAAATCTCCTCTTCCCCAACTCTAATTCTTTTCAATCCTAATTATTTCTTCCTTATTTCTTTCTTCTACCTTATGCTTTCTTACTTTCTACTACTTTCTTCTTTCCTTCTTCATCTTCTTCATCAAGGTTCTTTTCTTCCTCCCGTCTACTCTTTCATTATTACATTAATTTATGTTTCTTTCTTCTCTATCTTTCTTTTAGCTTACTTATTTATGGTTTCTTTTTCTTTTCTTTTTCATGCATTCTTATGTTGGTATTGAAGTTTTATTTGGGTATTAACTTTTTATCTTGAAGCTTGTGGTTATTATATGGAGTGATTTGACAATTGATACTTTAATTTGGCTCTCATATACATTTGGATTATATTATTTTCATTCCTATTCTATCTTGCTCACCAAGTGTTTGTGAAAAAACTCTTATGGCATCTTGAACTCTATTTTGTTTTACTCTTTTACTTGAATGCCTCTTTTTCACAACCCTTGCCCTCCACATGTATTTGGGAATATCATTCACAATTGTCATCATACAAATACTCTCTATATTAGCACATTTAATTTTTGATGCTTGAGTTATGCCTCTCATGCCTATTCTTTGCATGCTTTCACCTCTTGCATCCATTTAATTATGAATTGCCTTATTGCTCTTAATTGATGTCTTACCTACATGTTGTAGCTACCATGTATTTGAGCTAACATCTTTCCTTTGGCATTCATTATCACTTGGAATTTTCTCCCTTCCGGTTTTGGTTATCTATATTTCACATTCCTCCATTTTCTTCTTTCTTAGGCATGGGTACCAAGAAAGGAAAAGAGAAGGCCACTGACAAGCCACCGACTAGGAGAGGAACCAAGAGAACACTGGCAAAGCCACTTCCATCTACCAGTGTCAAGCCGCCAACAAAGCGGGTGAAGAGGATCCTTAAAGTTGATGAATCAGAGAAAGCCTTTCCCGCCCGAGACTCCACATGGTTTGCTAACCGTTATTGCGAACAGATGTTCCCCATCATGGCTGAGAGGAACTACAATAATGAGCATCTACTCATTGTCCCAACACACTTTGTTGATTTTGTGGAGCCCCGAATTGAGAGGAGACAATGGGATTTTTGAGGAAGAAGCCGCGAGAGGCCAACTTATCCTGGGTAGTTGAATTCTACTCAAAATTCTACTCGCCTACTCTACAGACAGTCTTCGTCCGTTAGCAGTATGTCCCTGTCTCCGAGAGTGCCATATAGAGAGCATTGGACCTTCCACCTAGTCCAGAAGGATGGGATGCATATCAAGAAGCATCTCGTAAGCGCCAGATATATCAATTCGACTGGGATATCATACTTGGAGTTATAGCCCAACCTGGCAGCAAGTGGATCTACGGGCAGCATCATTCAAAATCCAAGAGCATCTCAGCCCAGTCACTCACCTTGGAGGCTCGTGTGTGGGCACAGATTATGTCCTACTATGTCTTTTTGAACACTCACGAGTCGACCTTCACAGCCGACATGGCTGTTCTCATCTGGTGCATCCTGACAGAGCAACCCCTCAACCTGCCACGACACATCTGGCAAGCAATGGGACATGTACAGATTGCGGGTAACCTGCCTTTCCCTGCCTTAGTTTCCAATTTAGTCTCTGCAGCAGGTGTGCCCTCTCGGGTAGGCGACACGAAGGTCATGATCCCTAGGACCGACCAGTATGTCCCGATTGGGAAGTACATTAGGCCGCCAGTTCCCTCAGCAAGCCGGCCTGCAGGTCCATCATTGGATACTCCTCCCACTTCCACTCCACCACCATCCACACCACAAGCACCATCCACACCACAAGCACCATCCATCCATCAGATGTTCCTACAGATCCTGAAGAGGCTCGACTGGTAAAACCGGCGAATGGAGCAAATGGAGCACCGTAACAAGTGCAGATATAACTATCTGAAGGAACTCATAGCTGGTACTCACCCACCTCCAGAACAGAAGGACACCCCAGACTCCCCTTCATCCAGTAGCACAGGCAGCCAAGGCGAACCAAACACTGGAGGCGATGCTTCCAGCCCTCCTTTGCTCCTTACTGATGGCACGGAGGACCGTGCCAAGCCTTAGCTGTGGAGAGGTCAATCCTTGACTTCCGGAGGTATTTTTTCTCTCTTAACACCAACATTTGACTTTTTCTTTTGTTAGATAGGATAGATTGCATGATAATAATTGTTTGCATGTATGTTTTGCTTGGTTAAAGTAATGAGTTTCCTTTCAAGACCCTTTTTATAGTATTTCACTAATTTAAATTGAAAATTTGTGTTAAACTTATTTGAAGATTGTAAATTGGAACATGAATTATAGCTAAGAACACACAACCTATGAGATTTGAGCCTAATTACATGGTTACATTATTTAACCATAATATTTTATTCTTGTGTGTTTTCTTCTCTATGATTGTAATCTATATTTTTTTCCATTCTATATGTCCATTGTTTAGTATATTTACATGCTTGCATATGATTGAGGCCATCATTTATTATTAGCTCACTTATCCCAAATAGCCTACCCTTTCAATCACCTTTGTTTGCCACTTTGAGCCTTTTAATCCCCTTTTGTTCTATATTTTACCACATCACTAGCCTTAAGCAGAAAAACAATTAATTATCCCAAGTGAATCTTTGGTTGGCTTAAGTTAGAGATTGTGCATCAATTAAGTGTGGGGAACTGTGGAAACTTGGGTAGATGAAAGTGTACAGTGTTTCATTAACAAAATATCCTACTCACGTAAGACCAGAAAAATTTAAAAGGAATGTACATTGATATGTTATGTTTGCTTTTACGATAAAAAAAAACCAAAAATATTCAAATAAATAAGTAATTAAATAAGGGGCCAAAATTACCCCAAATGTTAAGTTTAATAAAAGATCAATACATATGTGATAAAATTAAAGAAATATTTGGTACATGAGTATGTGATACAAAAGTGGAAATTATGGGTAGCTAGGCATGATTTTAGAAGTGTATAAAGTGTGTGTGTGTGTGTTAGGTGAAAGCTTAGGTTAGTCAAAGATTCATATTTCAGCTCACTAGGCCAAACATATATCCTCACCCTTACCTTAGCCCCATTACAACCCTGAAAAGACCTCATGATGTTTGCATTGGTATACTAAATTCTTGTTGATTGGTTAGATGAAGAACAAAGTTTAGAAAGCATGACTAGAGAAGAGTAGAGTGATTAACCCTAGACACTTGATGAGCGGATAATTTACACCCTTTTTGGCATTGTTTTTAGGTAGTTTTTAGTATGTTTTAGTTATTTTCATTATATTTTTATTAGTTTTTAGGCAAAAATCACATTTCTGGACTTTACTATGAGTTTGTGTGTTTTTCTGTAATTTCAGGTATTTTCTAGCTGAAATTGAGGGACCTGAGCAAAAATCTTATTCAGAGGCTGAAAAAGGACTGCAGATGCTGTTGGATTCTGACCCTCCTGCACTCGAAGTGGATTTTCTGGAGCTACAGAAGCCTATTTGGCGTGCTCTCAATTGCGTTAAAAAGTAGACATCCTGAACTTTCCAGAAATATATAAAAGTTCATACTTTGGTTGAGATTTGATGGCCCAAACTAGCGTTAAAAGACAGCCTAAAACTTTCTGGCGTAAAACACCAGAACTGGCATAATTCTTGGCGTGAAACACCCATTTTGGCACCCAGGGTGGCGTTTAACTCCAACCTTGAGCATATGAACGTGAAAGCTTGAAAGCTCAGCCTAGACACACACCAAGTGGGTCCCGGAAGTAGATTTATGCACTATCTGCACTTAGTTACTCATTTTCTGTAAACCTAAGTTACTAGTTTAGTATAAAAACTACTTTTAGAGATTCATTTAGCAACTTATGACATTTTACACTTCATATTGTATCTTTTACAGTATGAGCCTCTAAACCCCATAGGTGGGGATGAGGAGCTCTGCTGTGTTTCAATGGATTAATGCAATTACTACTTTTTTCTATTCAATCACGCTTGATTCTATTCTAAGATACTCACTCGCACTTCAATCTAGAGAATATGATGATCCGTGACACTCATCATTATCCTCAACCTATGAACGCATGCCTGACAACCACTCCCGTTCTATCTTAGCTCAACGTAGTCATTGGGTGATAGCTTGAGTGCGTATCTCTTGGGTTTCTAATCTATGGACCGAGTCCGGAGGTTAGAACCTTCGTGGTATAAGCTAGAACGAATTGGCAACATTCCTGGGATCCGGAAAGTCTAAACCTTGTCTGTGGTATTCTGAGTAGGATCTGGGAAGGGATGACTGTGATGAGCTTCAAACCTGCAAATGTTGGGCACAGTGACAGTATGCAATAGGACAAGGGTCCTATTCCGACGCTAGAGGGAACCGACAGATGATTAGCCGTGCAGTAGCTGTACATGGTATTTTTCATCCGAGACGAGAAATCCGATAGTTGATTAGCTGTGCAGAGATCGTACCTGGTATTTTTCATCCGAGAGGATCATAAAGTTTGCCATTGAAGGAAGCCATGCGTGTTTGGAGAAGAAGACAGTAGGAAAGCAGAGATTCAGATGACAAAGCATCTCCGGAACCTCAGCCTGTTTCTCATTACTGAATCACAAGTACTATTTATTTCATGTTATTTATTTTTCATAAATACAATCACTCTTATCATTAATCTCCTGACTAAGATTTATAAAATAACCATAGCTTGCTTCAAGCCGACAATCTCCGTGGGATCGACCCTTACTCACGTAAGGTATTACTTGGACGACCCAGTGCACTTGCTGGTTAGTTGTGCAGAGTTGTGAAAAGTGTGATCACAATTTCGTGCACCAAGTTTTTGGCGCCATTGTCAGGGATTGTTCGAGTTTGGAGAACTGACGGTTTATTTTATTGCTTACATTAGGAAAAATTTATCTTTTTTAGTTTAAAGTCACTAAAATTGAGTCTTCTATTATTGCTTTTGGCTAAAATTTTAAAATCCTTATTTTCTTTTTCTAAATTATTTTCAAAAATTTTTAAAACCAATAACCTCATAATTTAGTCTTCTGTTTGAGTTTAGTTTCATGTTTTAAGTTTGGTGTCAATTGCATGATTTTATTTTTCTTTCAATTTTTCGAATTATATGTTCTTAGTTTTTTTTTCTTAATCTTCAAGTTGTTCTTGTTTATTTTCTTTGTTTGATCTTTAGCTTTTCTTGTTTTGTTACCTTTCTTGTTTTTCTTGTGCATTTTTGAATTATTAGTGTCCAAAGTATAAAAATTTTTAAGTTTGGTATCCTTTGTGTTTTTATTTTCTTAAAAATTTCCAAAATTTGTTCTTGGTGTTCATCTTGATCTTCAAAGTGTTCTTGGTGTTCATCTTGACATTCAAAGTTTTCTTGTTTGCTTTCTTTGTTTTGATCTAAAGATTTTAAGTTTGGTGTCATTTTATTGTTTTTCTCTTTCCTCATTAAATTCAAAAATTCAATAAAATATCTTTTCCTTTATTTGCTCATTATTTTCGAACTCCTTAGGTTGACATAGTCAAAATTTTTAAAATTTGGTAGTTTCTTGTTAGGCAAGTTAAAATTTCAATTTTAAAAATCTATCTTCTTAAATCTTTTCCAAAACTCCCTAACCACTTTCTCCCTCTTCATTTTTTTTTTGAAAATCATATCCAATTTTTTTCAAATCTTTTTGATTAATTAATCATTTTAGTATTCTATTTTTTTATTTTATTTTATTTTTTTAGTTAGTTTTCGAAAATTATATTCTATTTTCAATTATTTTATTTTATTTTATCTTGTTTCCTTTTTAATTCGGTCATCCTTAATTAAATAAAATAAAAACAAAAATATTTTATTTTCTCCATCATGGACCTAAGTGGAAATGAACAGTCTAGAAGGACTCTGGGATCATATGCTAACCCCACTAATGCTTCCTATGGGAGTAGTATCTGTATACCTCCCATCAGAGCAAGCAGTTTTAAGCTAAATCCTCAGCTCATTATCATGGTGCAGCAAAATTGCCAGTATTCCGATCTTCCACAGGAAGAACCTACTGAGTTTCTAGCACAGTTTTTACAAATTACTGACACAGTACGTGATAAGGAAGTAAATCAGGATGTCTACAAATTATTACTATTTCCATTTGCTGTAAAAGATCAAGCTAAGAGGTGGTTGAACAACCAACCCACAGCAAGCATAAAAACATGGAAACAGTTACCAGACAAATTTCTGAATCAATATTTTCCCCCAAAAGGATGACACAGCTAAGGCTGGACATCCAAGGCTTTAAACAAGAGGATAATGAATCCCTTTATAATGCCTGGGAGAGGTACAGAGGATGCTAAGGAAATGCCCCTCTGAAATGTTTTCAGAATGGGTACAATTAGACATCTTTTACTATGGGCTTACAGAAAAGGCCCAAATGTCTCTAGACCACTCAGCTGGTGGATCTATATATATGAGAAAGACAATTGAAGAGGCTCAAGAGCTCATTGGTACAGTTTCTAGAAATCAATATCTATACTTAAGTAGTGGGTCCTCCATGAAAGAAGAAGCTAATGCAGTACCCACTGAACTTAGTCCTCAAGAACAAGTTGCTGAACTCAATCAGCAATTGCTTGTTATAACAAAACAGTTAGCAGAATTTAAAGAGATGCTGCAAATAAACCAAAGATGCTAATGAGAATATGGAAAAACACTTGAATCAGAAAAGACAGCAGCTGTCTAAACAGATAACAGAAGAATGCCAAGCTGTTCAATTAAGGAGTGGGAAGACATTAAATGTCTCAATTCAAAGTAGCAGAAAGCCAAGAAAGGAACAAATGACAAAGGATGACCAACCCACTGCCCAAAATCCCTCTGAGGACAGTAAGAGCCCAGAGAGGAATGATTCTGGCGTTCAAACACCAGAAAAGGGTAAGAAAGTGGCGTTAAACGCCCAAGGGATGGCCAGTTCTGGCGTCCAAACGCCAGAAAAGGGTGGCAATCTGGCGTTAAACGCCCATGCAGCGCCCAATTTTGGCGTTTAAACGCCAATAAGGGATCAGACACCTGAAAGTGCTGATAACAACCCCCTTAAGTAGGCTTCTCCAACCACTTCTTTAGGAAATAAACCTGCAGCAACTAAGGTTGAAGAATACAAAGCCAAGATGCCTTATCCTCAGAAACTCCGCCAAGCGGAACAGGATAAACAATTTACCCGCTTTGCAGACTATCTTAGGACTCTTGAAATAAAGATTCCGTTTGCAGAGACACTTGAGCAAATACCCTCTTATGCTAAGTTCATGAAAGAGATCTTAAATCATAAGAAGGATTGGAGAGAAACTGAAAAAGTTTTCCTCACTGAAGAATGCAGTGCAGTCATTCTGAAAAGCTTACTAGAAAAGCTTAAAGATCCCAGAAGCTTTATGATACCATGCACATTAGAGGGTGCTTGTACCAAGACAGCTCTATGTGATCTTGGGGCAAGTATCAACCTCATACCTGTATCCACTATCGAAAAGCTTGGTTTGACTGATGAGGTTAAACCAACCCGGATATGCCTCCAACTTGCTGATGGCTCCATTAAGATTCTATCAGGTATAATTGAGGACATGATTCTCAAGGTTGGGCCATTTGCCTTTCTCACTGACTTTGTAGTGCTGGAAATGGAGGAGCACAAGAGTGCAACTCTCATTCTAGGAAGACCTTTCCTAGCAACTGGACGAACCCTCATTGACGTCCAAAAAGGGGAGATAACCCTGAAAGTCAATGAGGATGAGTTTAAGTTGAATGCTGTCAAAGCTATGCAGCATCCAAACACATCAAAAGACTGCATGAGCACTGATATTATTGACTCACTAGTGGAAGAGGTCAATATGACTGAGAGTCTCGAATCAGAGCTAGAGGACATTTTTAAAGATGTTCAGCCTGATCTGGAGGAATCAGAGAAAACAGAAGAACCTCTGAAAACTCCTCAAGAAGAGGAGAAGCCTCCTAAACCCTAGCTCAAACCACTACCACCATCCCTGAAATATGCATTTCTGGGAGAAGATGACACTTTTCCAGTAATCATAAGTTCTACTTTAGAGCCACAAGAAGAGAAAGCACTAATTCAGGTGCTAAGGACACACAAGACAGCTCTTGGGTGGTCCAGAAGTGATCTTAAGGGAATTAGCCCAGCCAGATGCATGCACAAGATCCTATTGGAGGATGATGCCAAGCCAGTGGTTTAACCACAGAGGCGGCTGAATCCAGCCATGAAGGAGATGGTGCAGAAAGAGGTCACTAAGCTATTAGAGGCTGGGATTATTTATCCTATTTCTGATAGCCCTTAGGTGAGCCCTGTCCAAGTTGTCCCTAAGAAGGGAGATATGACAGTAGTTCATAATGAAAAAAATGAACTGGTTTCTACAAGAACAGTTACAGGATGGCATATGTGTATTGACTACAGAAGACTCAATACAACCACCAGAAAGGATCATTTTTCTTTACCATTCATAGACTAGATGTTAGAGAGACTAGCAGGTCATGAATACTACTGCTTTTTGGATGGCTATTCAGGTTACAACCAAATTGCAGTAGATCCTCAGGACTAAGAGAAAATAGCATTCATATGTCTTTCTGGAGTATTTGCCTACAGAAGGATGCAATTTGGTCTGTGCAATGCACCTGCAACCTTTCAGAGGTGCATGCTCTCTATCTTCTCTAATATGGTTGAGAAATTTCTGGAAGTCTTCATGGATGACTTCTCAGTATTTGGAGACTCATTCAGCTCCTGTCTTGACCATCTAGCACTTGTTCTGAAAAGGTGTCAAGAGACAAACCTGGTTTTAAACTGGAAAAAATGTCACTTTATGGTGACTGAAGGAATTGTCCTTGGACACAAAATTTCAAATAAGGGAATAGAGGTGGATCAAGCTAAGGTAGAGGTAATTAAAAAATTACCACCACCTACCAATGTTAAGGCAATCAGAAGCTTTTTGGGACATGCAGGATTCTATAGGAGGTTTATAAAAAAATTTTCAAAAATTACAAAACCTCTGAGCAATCTGCTAGCTGCTGACATGCCATTTATCTTTGACACAGAGTGTCTACAGGCGTTTGAGACTCTGAAAGCCAAGCTGGTCACAACACCAGTCATTTCCAGACCAGACTGGACATTACCATTCGAACTAATGTGTGATGCCAATGACCATGCCATTGGTGCAGTATTGGGACAGAGGCATAACAAGCTTCTGCATGTCATTTATTATGCTAGCTGTGTTTTAAATGATGCGCAGAAGAATTACACAACCACAGAAAAGGAGTTACTTGCAATGGTTTATGCCATTGACAAGTTTAGATATTATTTAGTGGGATCAAAAGTGATTGTGTACACTGACCATGCTGCTCTAAAATATCTCCTCACAAAGCAGGATTCAAAATCCAGACTCATAAGATGGGTGTTGCTTCTGCAAGAGTTTGATATAGAAATAAGAGACAGAAAAGGGACAAAGAACCAAGTAGCTGATCACCTGTCCCAGATAGAACCAGTAGCAGGGGCATCCCTCCCCCCTACTGAGATCTCTGAAACCTTTTCAGATGAGCAACTCTTTGCCATTCAGGAATTACCATGGTTTGCAGACATTGCAAACTATAAAGCTGTGAGATTCATACCCAAAGAGTACAGTAAGCAACAAATGAAAAAATTGATTTCTGATGCAAAATACTACTTGTGGGATGAACCATATCTCTTTAAGAGGTGTGCTGACGGAGTGATCCGCAGATGTGTGCCTAAAGAAGAGGCACAGAAGATCCTATGGCATTGCCATGGATCACAATATGGAAGACACTTTGGAGGTGAGCGAACAACCACAAAGGTTCTCCAATGTGGTTTCTACTGGGCTACTCTCTATAGAGACTTCCGAGACTTTGTACGTAACTGTGACAGTTGCCAGAGAGCTGGTAATCTACCTCACGGTTATGCCATGCCTCAGCAAGGGATCCTAGAGATTGAGCTGTTTGATGTATGGGGTATTGACTTCATGGGGCCTTTCCCACCATCATACTCAAACACTTATATTCTGGTGGCAGTAGACTATGTATCTAAATGGGTAGAGGCAATTGCAACACCCACTAATGATACTAAGACAGTAATAAAGTTCCTTCAGAAGTATATCTTCAGCAGGTTCGGTGTTCCTAGGATACTGATCAGTGATGGAGGCACTCATTTCTGCAATAAATAGCTTGACTATGCTCTGGTGAAATATGGAATTAACCATAAACTGGCAACTCCATATCATCCACAGACAAATGGACAGGCTGAGGTCTCAAATAGAGAACTAAAACGGATCCTGGAATGGGCAGTAAGAACCCGTAGAAAGGATTGGGCAAGAAGTCTGGATGATGCTCTGTGGGCATACAGAACAGCATTCAAGACTCCTATAGGGACCTCTCCATACCAGCTTGTGTATGGAAAAGCCTGTCATCTGCCAGTGGAACTGGAACATAAGGCCTACTGGGTGACCAGGTTCCTAAACCTTGATGCTAAAATAGCTGGAGAGAAGAGATTACTCCAGTTGAATGAGCTGGAAGAATTCAGACTCAATGCTTTCGAAAATGCTAAAATTTATAAAGAGAAAGCAAAAAGATGGCATGACAAAAGGCTATCATCTAGAGTCTTTGAGATAAGACAGAAGGTTCTGCTGTTTAATTCTAGGCTCAGATTATTCCTTGGGAAATTGAAATCCCGGTGGAGGGGACCATATGTGATTACAAGTCTATCACCGTATGGCTATGTAGAACTTCAAGATCTTGATTCTGACAAAAAGTTCATTGTTAATGGACAGAGAATCAAACATTATCTTGAAGGCAATGTTGAGCAAGAATGCTCAAAGCTGAGACTATATTAAAAGCTCAGTAAAGTCCAGCTAAAGACAGTAAAGAAGCACTTGCTGGGAGGCAACCCAGCCATTATTAGATGTTTATAACAATTATATAAGTTTGTTTAATTTTGTTATTTATGTTTGTTAATGCTTATCAGTGAAAAAGTCAAGGAAATGAAGCTTCAGAACATAAAACAGAGGAATCACAGAGAAAAAGAGCTCACTGGCATTCAAACGCCAGTAAAGAGGCAATTTGGGCGTTAAACGCCAAAATGGCTATCATTCTGGGCGTTAAACGTCAGAATGGGCAGCATTCTGGGTGTTTAACGCCAAAAACAGCAGCATCCTGGGCGTTCAGAAAAACCCCCAGTGAGAAAGGAGTTCTGGCATTTAACGCCAGCCAAGGTATCTGGCTGGGCGTTAAACGCCCAAAATGGCCACCAGAAGGGCGTTAAACGCCAGAATGACTATCATTCTGGGCGTTTAATGCCAGAACAGCTAGGGGAGAGGTAATTTCGTTTCCAATTCATTTTTTTTTTTTTGAATTTTCATGTTTTAATTCAAAATTTCCTGCATCCAAACATTACAAACATTTAATTTTTAATTTCCATTAACAAAAATTCATAATCTTATAAATTCTTTTTAATTCTCCTTCAATTCTTTTCAAATCTCTTTCAAAAACTCATTCATCTTTCCAATTTCTTTTCAAATCTTTTTAATTCATTCATATTATCTTTTATTTCTTATAAGATCAGTGATCCCGGAAGTCAAGTTCGATCTGAAAGAAGACGAATATCCAGAGATCCAAGAGCAGATTCGAAACAGAGGCTGGGAAATCCTAGCTAATCCTGAGATGAATGTGGGAAGAAACATGGTCCAGGAATTCTATGCAAATCTGTGGCTGACAGATAAGCAAAGAATGGAGGGAACTTCCTTCCACACTTTTCGAACCATGGTCAGAGGGAAGATTATCTACTTACATCTTGACAAAGTGAGAAAAGTCCTCAAACTTCCTCAACTGCAGGATGATCCAGAATCCTTTAATAGGAGAATGGCTAAAGATAAAAAACTGGATCAAGTTCTAGAGGACATATGCCTCCCTAGAACCAAGTGGATAACCAATGCAAAAGGTGTTCCAAACCAATTGAAGAGAGGAGACCTCAAGCCAGTTGCTAGGGGCTGGCTGGATTTTATTGGACGATCTATACTTCCCACTAGTAACCGCTCTGAAGTCACTGTCAAAAGAGCAGTGATGATTCACTGTATTATGCTGGGAAAAGAAGTGGAGGTTCATCAGCTAATTCCTTGTGAAATTTACTTATTTGCAAACAAGGAATCCACTGAAGCCAAATTGGCCTACCCAAGCTTGATTAGTCTGTTATACAAAGATGCGGGGGTACAGATAGGTGTGGATGAGTATATCCCAGTTGAACACCCAATCACCAAAAGGGTAATGGATGGACCTCAAGTTCAAGACAATCTCATCAAGAGGAGGGCTCATGAGCTCCTCCCAGAAATTCCTCAATTTGGCTATTGGGCCCGCTTAGAAGCATCTGTCAACAAGCTGCAAGAATCTATGGATCAACTCAAAGAGGAGCAGCATAATCAGAACAGCATGCTCTACAAATTGCTCAGAGAATAAGAGAAGCAAGGGCGTGAGCTACAGGAACTAAAGCACCAGAAGCTGATCCTTGAAGAGCCAGACATCCCATAGATTGAAGAAGCACCTATCTCTCAAAATAAAGTTTGTTGAGTCCTAACTCTGTGATAACTCTTATTATTAGAAACCTATTTTAAGAGTTACATAAGCATTAGTATTAAAGTCATTTACTTTTGTGTCTTTAATTTCCTTTCTTCTACTATTATTTGCTTGCTTTTATGTTTATTTTATGTCTTATTTTTATTCCATGATCAATAAAATTTAGAGTATATGTCTTAAAGCTATGAATGATTCCATGAATCTCTCACCTTTCTTAAAAGAAAAATGTTTTTATTTACAAAAGAACAAGAAGTACATAATTTCAAAATTTATCTTGAAATTAGTTGAATTATATTGATGTGGTGGCAATACTTTTTGTTTTCTGAATGAATGCTTGAACAGTGCATATTTTTGAAATTGTTGTTTATGAATGTTAAAATTGTTGGCTCTTGAAGGAATAATGAAAAGGAGAAATGTTATTAATAATCTGAAAAATCATAAAATTGATTCTGGAAGCAAGAAAAGCAGTGAAAAATACAAAACTTGCAATATGTATATATGGCGAAAAATAAAAGAAAAAGAAAGAAAAAAAAAAGAAAGCAAGCAGAAAAAGCCAATAACCCCTTAAACTAAAAGGCAAGGGTAAAGAGGATCCAAGACTTTGAGCATTAATGGATAGGAGGGCCCAAAGGAATAAAATCCTGGCCTAAGCGGCTAAATCAAGCTGTCCCTAACCACATGCTTATGGCGTGAAGGTGTCAAGTGAAAAAGCTTGAGACTGAGTGGTTAAAGTCGTGGTCCAAAGCAAAAAGAGTGTGCTTAAGAGCTCTGGACACCTCTAACTGGGGACTTTAGCAAAACTGAATCACAATCTGAAAAGGTTCACCCAGTTATGTGTCTATGGCATTTATGTATCCAGTGGTAATACTGGAAAACAAAATGCTTAGGGTCACGGCCAAGACTCATAAAGTAGCTATGTTCAAGAATCAACATACTGAACTAGGAGAATCAATAACACTATCTGAATTCTGAGTTCCTATGGATGCCAATCATTCTGAACTTCAAAGGATAAAGTGAGATGCCAAAACTGTTCAGAAGCAAAAAGGCTATTAGTCCCGCTCATCTAATTGGAACAAAGATTCATTGGTATTTTGAAATTTATTGTATATTCTCTTCTTTTTATCCTATTTTATTTTTTAGTTGCTTGGGGACAAGCAACAATTTAAGTTTGGTGTTGTGATGAGCGGATAATTTATACCCTTTTTGGCATTGTTTTTAGGTAGTTTTTAGTATGTTTTAGTTACTTTTCATTATATTTTTATTAGTTTTTAGGCAAAAATTACATTTCTGGACTTTACTATGAGTTTGTGTATTTTTCTGTAATTTTAGTTATTTTCTGGCTGAAATTGAGGGACCTGAGCAAAAATCTGATTCAGAGGCTGAAAAAGGACTGCGGATACTGTTGGATTCTGATCCTCCTGCACTCGAAGTGGATTTTATAGAGCTACAAAAGCCCAATTAGCGCGCTCTCAATTGCGTTGAAAAGAATACATCCTGGGCTTTCCAGCAATATATAATAGTCTATACTTTGCTCGAAATTTGATGGCCCAAACTAGCATTAAAAGACAGCCTAAAACTTTCTGGCGTAAAACGCCAGAACTGGCATAATTCTTGGCGTTAAACGCCCATTTTGGCACCCAGGGTGGCGTTTAACTCCAACCTTGGGCATATGCACGTGAAAGCTTGAAAGCTCAGCCCAGACACGCACCAAGTGGGTCGTGAAAGTGGATTTTTGCACTATCTGCACTTAGTTACTCATTTTCTGTAAACCTAAGTTACTAGTTTAGTATAAAAACTACTTTTAGAGATTCATTTAGCAACTTATGACATTTTACACTTCATATTGTATCTTCTACAGTATGAGCCTCTAAACCCCATAGGTGGGGGTGAGGAGCTCTGCTGTGTTTCAATGGATTAATGCAATTACTACTGTTTTCTATTCAATCACGCTTGATTCTATTCTAAGATACTCACTCGCACTTCAATCTAGAGAATATGATGATCCGTGACACTCATCATTATCCTCAACCTATGAACGCATTCCTGACAACCACTCCCATTCTATCTGATCTCAACGTAGTCATTAGGTGACATCTTGAGTGCGTATCTCTTGGGTTTCTAATCTATGGACTGAGTCCGGAGGTTAGAACCTTCGTGGTATAAGCTAGAACCAATTGGCAGCATTCCTGGGATCCGGAAAGTCTAAACCTTTTCTGTGATATTCTGAGTAGAATCTGGGAAGGGATGACTGTGATGAGCTTCAAACCTGGGAATGTTGGGCACAGTGACAGTGTGCAAAAGGACAAGGGTCCTATTCCGACGCTAGTGGGAACCGACAGATGATTAGCCGTGCGGTAGCTGTACATGGTATATTTCATCCGAGATGAGAAATCCGACAGTTGATTAGCCGTGCAGAGATCGTACCTGGTATTTTTCATCCGAGAGGATCATAAAGTTTGCCATTGAAGGAACCCATGCGTGTTTGGAGAAGAAGACAGTAGGAAAGCAGAGATTCAGACGACAGAGCATCTCCAGAACCTCAGCCTGTTTCTCATTACTAAATCACAACTACTATTTATTTCATGTTATTTATTTTTCATAAATACAATCACTCTTATCATTAATCTCCTGACTAAGATTTACAAAATAACATAATAGGTTGCATTCTTCTACCCTTTACCGGTAGTCGATGACTATTCATAGTTATTACCTTGACACCAAAGAAGAGTTCGACCCAATGCTTTATTTCTGTCCTAGTTGATCCCGATTCAACATTAGAAGTATATTGATTTTTCACCAATAACCGAATACCTTTGTTTGTATATACTACATTTTTTATTCCATTCATATTTGATTCCATTCATAAATAGATTTTCTTCCCTATGAGTTCTAGTCTCAATAAGAATACTAGTTTTTATTGTTCATATGTTATGATTTGAATATATCACACCAATTCGTTATGTATGGATGATGAGATTCCATTGATACAGAGCCAATCGTTCTTTTTTCTCTTACAGATGGTCAAAACTGCATCTGGGTTCGAATCCTACTGAGAGGTCTACTAGAGATCAGAAATTGCTAAAGAAAGAACAAGATGTTTCTTTTGTTCTTTCCGGGCGATCGGAAAGTAAAGAAATGGTTAATATAGCTTGCTTCAAGCCGAAAATCTCCGTGGGATCGACCCTTACTCACGTAAGGTATTACTTGGATGACCCAGTGCACTTGCTGGTTAGTTGTGCGGAGTTGTGAAAAGTGTGATCACAATTTCGTGCACCAACACTTGAGCGACTAGAGTGATATATATTACCAATGAGGGTTCAATGCTTGATTCTATGTTTCCTGCTTTCATGAACTATCTTCTTACAAGTTTACTTGTCTTTTATTATGTGATTTAAATTAGTGGAATCTGATTTATGATTGTCTTGAAGAACTTATTTACCTTTAACCAAGTAGACAGAATCATCATACCATATAGTTGCATTCATAGGTTGCATCTCATGAGTCTTACTTTCCCCCATTCATTCTTTATATCTCCTTGAGCTTAGCATGAGAACATGCTAATGTTTAAGTGTGGGGAGATTGATAAACCACTATTTTATGGTTTATCTTGTGCTCAATTGAGTGGGTTTTATCAAGCCTTTGCACACTTATTCATACAATTTGCATGATTTTACAATTCCTTCCTAATTTTGTTCTAAGATTGAAAACTTGCTTCCTAAGCCTTTAAATTGTATATTTTTAATCCCCCTTATACCATTCGATGCCGTGATCTGTGCGTTAAGTGTTTTCAGGCTTTATAGGGTAGGAATGGCTTAAAGGATTGAAAGGAAGTTTGCAAAAATGGAAGGTGCACAAGAAATAAAGGAGATAACCAGCGAGGAGCGACGCACACGCATGGCTCACGCGTGCGCGTGAATTGGAGTTCTCACGGCTACGCGTGCGCATGCCTGACGCGTACGCGTGACAAGGAAAATCGCCAAACGACGCGCACACGTGACTGACGCGTACGCGTGACATGCGCCACCTGCAAAAATCGTAGAAAACGCTGGGGGTGATTTTGGGCCGAGTTTGGACCCAGTTTGCGGCCCAGAAACACAGACTAGAGCCAGGGGATGAGTAGAGACTCAACAGACAATTCTCATTTGCATAGTCTTTAGTTTTAGTTTGGAATCTTAGAGTAAATTACTACTTCCTCTAGGTTTCCTTTACATTCATAGATTTCTAGTTTATGCTTTTGATTTGGATATTGAGAAGAGTCACTACCTCTGTTGAAGTTGTTATTATTCTAATTTGCTTTCTTATTCCTTTACTCTTTTGATTACTTATTAACCCTGTTCAGATAAGGATGTTGCATTTTAGGATTTATTAATGCAAAGAACTATTTTTACTTTTAATTAATTTTCAATTCCTATTTTATTTAATTTATCATGTCTTCTTCTTATATTTCTGTGAGCGTTATATTCATGTCAATGGAGTAGACTCCCAACTTAACTTGGGGTTGATTAAAAGGAGACCCTTGAGTTGGATTGCTCAAGTGATTAGTCAAATTAGAAGTTGTTGGCTAACTCTCTAGGCACTAACGCTAATCCTTCTCAAGAGAGAGGATTAGGACTTGTGAATAAGAGTTAGCTCAATTATTTGACTTTCCTTTATTTAGTAAGGGTTAACTAAGTGAAAACAACAACCTCTTGATACTACACTTGAGAGAATTCCAACAAGGATAAAACCTCTAATTAATCATTCTCCCAGTCAAGGCTTTTTAATTAATTATATAAATCTCTTTTAATTTACATTGCTTAATTTCACAATCCTTTATTTTTCTATTCTCCAACTTTCAAAATTTCTCGAAAAATTCCTGATTAATAAAATAGCACCCTTTTGTCAACTCGTTGGGAGACGACCTGGGATTTCTACTCCCAGTATTTTCATTCTAATTTTGTGACAACCCTTCTAAATTGATAAGCGGATTTTCGTCGTTTAAGAACTGTACTTACAACGCTGTTCTTACTATAATTTCTTAATTGGCTGATTTCCACCACCATCAACCTACAACATGATGTAAACTACACTATGGTCCCCCCCTAATCCCTTGCCATCCTTGGGTTCAAAAGCCTTATAAATGAGTTGGATTTGGGCCTCCTTGGGGTCAGAAATTACCCCCAGCGTTTTTCCTCTAAGTGAGTCACGTGGCCAACATGACGCGTACGCGTGGATGACGCGTGCGCGTTGCTTGCTGATTCTCTGGTGACGCGTACGCGTGGGTGACGCGTACGCGTCGCTAGCAAATCTTCTTCTCACGCGTACGCGTGGGTGACGCGTGCGCGTGGCCTTCAGTTAAGCAAATTCTCATTTCTTCATGAATTCTCCATTTTTGCATGCTTTTTTTCATTCGTTCAACCCAATCTTTGCCTTCTAATCCTGAAATCATTTAATAAACATATCAAGGCATCGAATGGAATCAAAGTGAATTAAAATTAGAAATTTAAAGGCCTAAAAAGCTTGTTTTTACTCTTAAGCACAAATTAGGAGAAATTCACAAACCCATGCTATTTCATTGGATAAATGCGAGAAAAGTTGATAAAATCCCCTAAAATCAACACAAGATAAACCACAAAATTGGGGTTTATCAAACCTCCCCGCACTTAAACCAAGCATGTCCTCATGCTAAACCAAGAAAGACAAGAAAAGGGGTATGAACATTTATTCAATGCAAATAAACTATATGCACCTATCTATATGAATGCAACTAAATGCAAGATACTTCTACCTACTTGGTTAAAAGTAAATCAATCTCCAAGAACGTATATGAACAAGTAGGGCTAAGATCATGTGACGATTCATGAATCCTACCAATTCAAATATCAAAATGAAGTTTAAATAGACTTGCAAGAAGAAAGCTCATGAAAGTTGGGAACAAGAAATTGAGCATCGAACCCTCACCGAAAGTGTATCCGCTCTAGTCTCTCTAGTGTATAGGGTTGATTCGCTCAATTCTCTTCTAATCATGCTTTCCAAGATTTGTTTTTCATCTAACAATCAACAATTATTCAATACATGCATACATTCATCACGAGGACTTATTCATAGGTTGTAATAGGGCAAGGGTAAAGGTAGGGATGCATATGGTCAAGTGAGCTTAAAATTTGCATCTTTGATTAGCCTAAGCTCTCACCAAACACATATAACAACCTATACAATTCTAATACAATACCTAGCTACCCATGATTTTCACTTTTTCACATACTCGTGCATTCTCTTTAATTCACATTCCATATGCATTGTTATTGTTACTTTACTTTGGGGCATTTTTTGTCCCCTCTTTATTGCTTTTCTTTTTCTATGTATTTTTCTTTCTTTTATTTTTCTATTTTTTTCTATGTATTTTTCTTTCTTTTATTTTTCTATTTCTTTTTCTATATTTTCTTTTTTTTTTCACATTTTTTTCACAACAAAGTATATACAAACGTATCAATGCATATGATTTTACATATTTAATGCATAAGCACGTACCCAATCCCATGATTTTCAACAAAAATACAAAATACACTTTTACCTCAACCAATATTCAAGTTTCCCATACCCAAATAATACACACTCTCACTAGCCTAAGCTAATCAAAGATCCAAATTAAGAAATATTTATTGTTTTTCACTTAGGTGTAGTGATGTGCTAATATTAAGAACAAAAGGGATTAAATAGGCTCAAAATTGGCTAACAATAGTTGATGAAAGGTAGGCTATTTGGGTAAGTGAGCTAAATGAAATGATGGCCTCAATCATATAAATGCATTCATACATGGAATAATGGACATAAAGAATCAAACAAATCAAAGATTACAGTCATAGAAAGAGAATAATACACACAAGAATGAAAATAAGTGGTTATAAGATGTAACCACGCAATTGGGCTCAAAACTCACATGCTTGTGTTCTTAGCTCAAAAACCATGTTCCAAAATAAATTCTTCAAGCAAGTTCAACAATTTTTTTTTTCAATTTGATAGGGTGCCCTAAAAACAGTTTCTTGGAAAAGAAATTATCACCCTAACTTAGTAGTCCTAACATAAAAAGAAGTGATAAAAATATGTACAAATTCTATTAACATGCACCCTAACATGCAATGCAAAAACTAACTAACGAAGAAAATTAAGAATTGGTGTTGAAAAAGAAAATTGTTACTCATGGAGATCGGTCGGACGACCTCCCCACACTCGAAGATTGCACCATCCTCAATGCATGCAAAAAAGAGTAAATTGGACGGATTGCTACAACTGATGAGCTTCCTCAAAGGATTTACGGGTGAACTTGTATGTTGCCCCATTTTGAAGATTTTCCTTTCCTTCTTGGTGGCCAACCTAAAAGGAGAGAAAAAGAAAGCGAATTAAGCCTACAACAAAGATATCAAAGTGAACATAGGTGGGGGCTAATGCCAAATAAGAGTAGGGTTCTCACTACATGTTAGCTACGCATGTAAGTGAGAAAATAATATAAGCTAAGGGCATATTACTAATACTTGATGCAAGAATAGAGTCAAAGCATGAAGAGCATTCAAAAGCATCAAGTTCAAACAAGAAAGAGTGGGTCATGAAAGACATGCAAGTTCATATCAATGCATAAAGAACACAAGAGTCATACAAGATTATGCATTGATTTAAAAGTTTCATCACCCAACAATATCAAACAAGTCAAGAAGTACCAAGATAATCCAAGAAGTTCTCAACAATTGAGTAAGAGAATCCAACACCATTATTAAAATAAGAGACTTAGAAAAGAAAAGATGAACAAGCTATAAAAACAAAATTAAAATGCAATGAATGAAAATAAGTAAATACAACAAATTAAAAAAATAAAAAATAAAAAATAAGAAAAATGAGAAGTGAAAATTGGAAAAGAGAGGAAGAGAGAAAATAAGAAAGGAAGAAAAAAAAAGAAGAAAGGAGAGAAGAAGGAAGAAGAAAAGAAGAAAGAGAGAAGAAGAATGAAGAAAGAAGAAAGGAGAAAGAAAAGAAGAGAAGAAGAGAAAAAAAATAGGACAGAACAGGGGAAATAGGACGCGGAAAGCAACGCATGCACTTCGGCGACGCGTACGCGTCAGTAGGCAGGATGGTAGATCAACGCATAAGCGTCGTCCACGCGTGCGCGTCGATCGCAGAGAGTACAGATGACGCGTAAGCGTCACCCACACGTACGCGTGGGTAGCAGTTGTGCTCCCTGCACAGTTCTCGCACAAATTTCGCACAACTCTCTGGTTTTTGTACCAGGAGTCCCAAAATGCCACACGACGCGTGCGCGTCGGCCACAATTGCACGTGGCGCGCATTTTTTTTTTAAATTGAAAACAGAAACTGGGCACTATCCTATTCTACAAGCATTCTAAAACAATCGAAATTTGAATTTAACAACAAATCTTTTGATTTTTGAAAAATTTTCAAATACCAAACAAAACTTACACTTCAAGCAAAACACTACTCAACAACAACTACTCTACAACTTAAGGCACAAATTTAATCAAATAAGCTAACAACCAAAACACCAAATAAACAAGAGTATGTAAAGAAGAATATTACCTAACAATGGCAACTCAATGCATTCATTGATTATGTATACAAGAGAATGGAAAGATTTTACCATGGTGGGGTGTCTCCTACCTAGCACTTTTAGTTTAAGTCCTTAAGTTGGACATTTGGGAAGTTCTTTGTCAAGGTGGCTTGTGCTTGAATTCTTTTTGGAACTCCCACCAATGCTTGGTTCTCCATTGTGCTCCAAGGATTCCAATGAGTTGCACCAAGTCTTGATGGAGTCCTTCACAAGCTTGGAGCTCCCAAAGTTTATCCTCATTGTGCGATCCAGGATCCCAAACCTTGTTTTCACACCTATCTTCTAATTGATCATCACGATTTCCATTTGGGTGGTTTAGCCTTGGAATTGTCAAAGAAGCCTCCAAACAACTTCCTAGACCCATACAATTTAGCTCTACATCAAACCTTGCAATCAAACTTTAAACATGCCATAATGAACCTAGGATGATGTTTCCAACCACTAACCATCTCTCTTTTGCTCTTCAATCCACAAATATTTCTAAGTTGATCATCCGTCTCAAGCAAACCATATTCAAGTGGGATAATAAAGCATAGATATGAGAGATTTACCCACTTGAATGAAAGAATGGATGGTGATGGCTTGGGGAGAGGTATCTCCAATGTCCTTGCAAGCTCTACTCCCTTATGTTCTTCTTTGACAACTTCCACCTCCTTGTAAGCTTCTTAATTTCAACCTCTTCCTCTTGATAGCTTCCTTCCAATTCAATCTTTTCTACGTTACTTACCAAGGGCATGGGAGTTGAGGTATCTTCTTCTTTAATCTCTATGTCAAGCCCAATGGGAGAGAATTGAATTGTAGATAAGAATTCCTCAATGATTGAATCCATCTCTTGATCAACCTCTTCAAGATCTTCAATCATGATATGCCTTAGAGGTTGCATACCCTCCTCAACATCAATTTCAAGCTTCTTAGAAGAGGGCTCTATGATTCTACATTCCCATGGACTTCCAACATCTCCTAGGTCTTCAACCACTCCTTCCATTTCAATCATCTCTACCTCCCCCTCTTGTTGCACTTCTTGCCTCAACTCCTCTTCTTCACTTTGAAGCTCCAAACTCACTCCCTCACTATGCTCCTTGATTGCTTCTCCACATTCAACAATGGGAGTGCCTTGATCAATAGGCTTAGGCGGGAGGAGACCATGTTGCGAACGGCTTCCGCCATGGTGGCAAGCACGGCTTCTATCTTCTTGAACTCCTTTTGTGTCTCTTCTTGTCTTTGGAGGTAAGAGCTAATATCTCTTTGTTGTGCTAGCTTGAAGGCATGGAGAGACTCATCCATTAGAGGTGGTGTAAGAGAGGGTTCATTGTTTGGGGGAAAAGGTTCATAATTAGAAGGTGGTTCTCCTTGGTAAGGGTATGGAGATGGTGTATATAGAGGTGGTTCTTGGGAGTATTAGTGTTGGAATTGTGGTGGTTCAATGTATGGTTCATATGGCTCGTAAGGCGGTTGGTATGGTGGATAAGGATTAGGGTCATATTGAGGTGTTTGGTGGTATGGGGCTTGTGAGTAAGGTAGTTCAAAACCATGTTGAGGAGGTGGTTCATAGGCATATGGTGGTGGTTGTTGACAACCACAATGAGGATCGCCACATTCATTAGATAAATATACATTAGGAGTAGAATTATACCTATAAGGGACCGGAGAAGGTTGTTGCCAAGAAGGGTGATCAATTCCTTGAGGCTCCTCCCACCTATGATTGTTCCATCCTTGATGCATATTGTCATTGTAGCTCTCATTTCCTACAACATAATTTGAACCAAACTCATAGCCAAAGGGGTGAGAATTTATAGTAGCAAATAAAAACAAAAGCTAACAAAAATAGGTAACAAAGTCCTAAACCTAACAAAAACCAAAAAACAAGCAAAAGGCAAACATATTCACATATTCACAATAGCCAATAATATAACACCATTGTAATTTCCCGGCAACGGCGCCAAAAATTTGAAACAAGAATTATTGTCGGTCTAGAATTTCTCTTATAAAAAAGAATTACTTCATTGTAAGTATAGTTCTAAACCAACTAATAACTCTCAATCAAATTTTAATTGTTTTTTGGTTGTCACAAGTACAAACCCCAATGAAAATTAACCGAAGTATTTAAACCTTGGGTCGTCTTACAAGGAATTGCAATGAAGTGATCAATTATTGGCTATGAAAATGCAAGGGGGGCTTGATTTGGAAATTGACAAGAAAAATAAATAACAAGAAAGTAAATGATAAGAACTAATAAAAGAAAGGAAGAAACTCTTGGCTAAGCATGGGAATTGAGATCACCATCCTTGTCAACAAACCATATATTGACAATTATGAGGGACCAACCCATTAAGTCTACTCCTATGCTTGAAGTAAGTACAATATCTACCTCAATGCATTAAGTACGTCAAATAGGCTTGATCAACATGAATCTATAAGTCCTAACCTAGCTACTAATTGACTTAGTAGTAGGCCAGAGTCAATGGTTATCAAATTGACCACATAGGGTTCTCAAATCACCAATTCAATGAGACTCAATGACTCAAGGTCACTTAATTCCCTTAGCCTGAGCCAAGAGTCAAGAAAACTACTCAATAACTAGAGAAAATATTTTATCAAATACCTAGTGTGCAAGAAAAGTAAACATCACAAAATGCGAGAATTAATAAAAGCTACAACTAACATGAGCAAGAAATTAACAATAATAATTAAGATAAACATAAAGAGGCATAGAAATATAAAATTGCATTAAAAGGAAACTGAAATCAACAAGAGTACATCAACACAAAAATAAAACGAAAAGAAAATTAACAATAAGAACTAGAAGAAAAAACATATAATAACAAGGAATTAAAAAGGAAAAACGAAATCAAACAAGAATTGAAAGTTGGTTTTAAGAAAATTAAACCTAAACTACCCTAAATTCTAGAGAGAAGGGAGAGCTTCTCTCTCTAGAATTCTACCTATAACATGATGTAAACTACACTATGGTTCCCCCCCCCCCCAATCCCTTGCCATCCTTGGGTTCAAAAGCCTCAAAAATGAGTTGGATTTAGGCCTCCTTGAGCTCAGAAATCTCCCCCGTCATTTTGCCTCTAAGTGAGTCACGTGACCAACATCACGCGTGCGCGTGGATGACACGTGCGCGTCGCTTGCTGATTCTCTGGTCATGCGTACGCGTGGGTGACGCGTACGTGTCGCTGGCAAATCTTCTTCTCACGCGTACGCATGGGTGGCGCGTGCGCGTGGCCTTCAGTTCAATAAATCCTCATTTCTTCAAGAATTCTCTATTTTTGCATGCTTTTTCTTTATTCCTTCAACCCAATCTTTGCCTTCTAATCCTGAAATCACTTAACAAACATATCAAGGCATCAAATAGAATCAAAGTGAATTAAAATTAGCAATTTAAAAGCCTAAAAAGTATGTTTTTACTCTTAAGCACAATTTAGGAGAAATTCACAAAACCATACTATTTCATTGGATAAATGTGAGAAAAGTTGATAAAATCCCCTAAAATCAACACAAGATAAATCACAAAATTGGGGTTTATCAATTGGAAAAATTGCACCATAGTAGTGCCTGACCCGTTTTTCGTTAACGATGCGCTGACGTGGCTTGATGACGTGGACCTTTGGTGACATGTGTCACCTCATAGTTTGGCCACGTGTAACGGCATGATGACGTGTCGGTCAACGACACGTGGCATGCTGGCATAGAAGAGTATGCCACGTGTCACAATGCTATTTTGCCACGTGTTAGATTATGCCACGTGTCGCAATGCTATTTGTCCACGTGTCATCTACTATGTCATCGTTACATGTGCACCAAATTGGTCCCTTACTTTGCATCAAATGACTCATTTTAGTCCCTGAAATTGAATGTCGTGCACCAAATTAGTCCCTTCATCAGTTTTTTCTCATTTTTTATAAATTTAAAATTCTCAATATTTATTATATACTAATTTTAATTATATTTTTTACTATACACATTTTATAATAAATTTTTTAATTAATAATGTTAACTTGTATCGTTAGAGTACATGTTAACTAAAATCAAAACTTTATTATTGCCTCTTATGTTTATTTGTATCTGTTTTAATACTGTTCAAGTCATGGTTACAATAAGTACTTATATTGATTAATAGTGTAATATATGAAAAAGCCGCCAAACTAAGTTATAGATAAAATAAATTATTGTAATCGACAGTATAAATCTATCTTATTAATTTAGTGAGAAGTTAATTATATGGGAAATCGGACATTCTTAAAATGGATGGGAATAATGAATTTATATTAGTTAATAAGTGCCTTATCAAGTATTCCTAAAATATTTATTAAAGTGTTTAATATTAAAAAAATTGTATTAAGGAATATTATTATACTCTTAACTTACACTCTTTATTAAATCAATATCAATATGTCACATCATTCTTTTAATAAAATATTGTATAATTAAAACTATTTTAAAAATATTTTATAATAACACTTGTATTTAAATAACTTGTGAAAAGATAAAATTAAAATTAGTGTATTAATATATAATGAGAATTTTAAATTTATAAAAAAATAAGAAAAAACTAATGAAAAGATTAATTTGGTACATGGCATTCAATTTCAGGAACTAAAATGAGTCATTTGATGCAAAGTAAGGGATCAATTTGGTGTACATGTAACGATGACATAGTGGATGACACGTGGACAAATAGCATTGCGACATGTGGCATACCCATCCACGTCAACATGCCACGTGCGTGTCGTTGACCGACATGTCATCGTGCCGTTACACGTTGCCAAACCATGAGGTGACACGTGTCACCAAAGGTCCATGTCATTAAGCCACGTCAGCGCGCCGTTAACGGAAAATGGGTCAGGGACTACTATGGTGCAATTTTTTCAATCTCGGAGACGTAATTGGTGCAATTAAAATCTCAGGGACGATTTTGATGCACGACGTGAATCTCGGGACCACTATGAAAATTTACTCTATTTTTCCCAAGTTTATCCTTCTCTCACATGCTAAATCTTTCGAAGTATCATTCATTATGAATTGATCAGGTATGAAGCGTTATCAAAAGTGTAACTTTCCACCTTTACTAGCTACTTCATTCTTCCACACCTAAAGTTGAATTTTAACAAATATGAATGAGACCGTCTTAGCTTGTACTATTCATACTTTAACCTTAAGTTAAAAGTTAAGGTTATATTACTTGACTAGGTTTAACATTATATTTACTTAAAGTTATACCGATATTTTAAATATGAAAGCTTAATTTTGACCGGGAATAAGGGAACTTTTTTTGAAGATGTGAGTAGCGAAAAATGGAGCAGGTGGATTTACACCAAAGGCCAAAGGGATAGTTAAACAGTTCAGATTTGAAATTACTATTGTGGTTCATGGGAAAGACTCGGTGATTGGAGGCAAACTCTTGAGGTAAATATATTCAAGATCCTAACATAAAAAATCGAATCTAATAGCTAGATTTGTCGTATTTATCTAAATTCGATTTAAAAAATTGCAGATATGATTCAATTTACGAGGTTATTGGATCATATCAAATTTAATCCGAATTACGGTTTTCAGATAGGTATCAACAAATTCATAAAATAAATAAATAAATAAATAAATAAATAAATAAAATGGGAGTTCTTGAATTTGATATTGAAACAATTTGATTGAAGATTCTGTCCTGATGGCAATGCCGCAGTTAGTGATGTTTTTTTATAGGTTTTGTACATACCTAGACTATAATTTCTCTCACTTTTGTGGTGGAGTGTTGAACCAATTATCAAAAAAAGAAAAAAAAAATTTGACGGTGAATAAAGAGTTATAATGTTGAGTATTACTATATTAATCTTATGGAAAAATATAGGGTAACAACATATTATCTGTCAACTTATTACCAACAATAATTAATTATTATATTTTAAATACATATATAAAGAGACAAATCCAGAAAATATATCTATAAAGACACTTCTATTAAACACAACCATAAAAAAAATATTTTTATTAGACACATCCACAAAGACATTTCCATGAAATACAGTTATAAATAAGAGTTGGCAGAAGTTGGCAGATATGCTGTTAGTAATGTAGCGGGATCGTAATCTTATATTTGACATTGAATAAAGTTTACAACTTTTTGTTTCAGTTTTCAACTTTACCTTTTCAAGAACTAACTCAAAAAAAAAAGGAAAAATAACGAAAATGAATATCTAAACATGACGTTTAATAGAGTACAAAAAGTCATTTCCTGTAAATTTATAAGAAAAATGGTTAAGAATTAAAAAGATAATTAGAAAGATGATAATTTAGAACTCCTCATCACTACCCATTTTGTAAAACACGTTGTATTAAACATGTGAAATAAAAGCCTGATTAAGTCAATGACAAAAGCTTTTGGAAATAAGGTAAACAACCAAGTGTCTTTGCCTTGTTGGGACGTTGAATATTATTATCAGTCTATGATGCATGATACATAGTTAGTTCATCACCTCAACAACATAAGTTTGGTTTGATATATATTATTGTCAATGTCAGATAAGCATAAACCACAATTATTCAATGATGTAATGGAATCCATGCATGCATGTGATTTAAGCTAAACAATGCAGGTTTTATGGAAATTAATTAAAAGTTTGCTTACTTTATAGCTTCACATACATTTGTGCGATAGATACATGATACATCCCATTAGCCGCCACTAGCTATTAGGGTGATCATCAGGAGGGATCAAATATATCAATGACACGTTTAATTTGTTCTTTAAAACCATATGAAAAAGTGATTTTTGTAAGCTCCGATAATATATGCAATTGCTCCAAATTTTAGAATGGAGAGTTCTCTATTTTTGTCTCTACTAATTAGTATATAAAAAAATATTATGTAAACATAACTATATATTTATATATAAATATATATTGTTTATTTTTTTAATATATATTTTATATTTTAATATATATTATATCGAATCGATTTAATAACTAATTTTTTATGTATAAATATAGCATGATCGTTAATATATACAGCAGCTCTACTGAACTTGAGCTTCATTCATTGTCTTTTTTTTCTTTTTCTACGACTAATTATTATCTGATTTTATTAATCATTTATAATCATTTTAATAAGGGAGATAGCTAATGCAAAATTTAATATTTTTTTCATGTTCAAAAAGAAGGTTTCATTAGGTTTAGAGCTGATAAAGTGCATTTTGAAAAAATATGATAAAGTGAAATGAAATTGTATTGATGAAGTTTAAAATGCATAATACAATACAGAAGTATGCGTTTGTATATCATGAGATACAACTAATTAGTTGTTACATGCTAAGATGTTTATGCTACAACGATTATAATGGCAATTTAATTTTAACAATATTTAAAAAATGCTGCTAAATTAAAATGATGTTTTTTATTATTTGGTAATATTTTTTAATTTAAAAACAAAAATAAAAATATTATTAAAATATAAAAAAATTATAACTTTAATTTTAATAATATTATTTTAAATATTGATAAAATTATTTAGCCACCGTAACCACTATCATAGTAAGTATTATAGATTTCATCAACTAATTAAGATTTGGAAATTTTCTAACTTGTTAAGTACCGAATAATATTGACTAGATCATACTCTTTTTTTTTATTAATGCGATAGTGTAATATATAAGTTTATATATATATATATATATATATATATATATATATATATATATATATATATATATATATTTGTAAGATAAGGTTTTTTTATATTAGTCAAATATTTTAGACTCTAACAAATTTTAATAACTAAATCAATTCTTATATCTTATTATGTTAGAAAATTCAATCTTTATGTCAAATTTTGTTTAAAAAATAAGCCAAATTAATCTATATCATTATTTAATAAAAATATAATTAAAGTCTTTAAAAATTTCAAAATTCTCATATTAAAATTTTTATATAGAAAACTAATTCAATATATAAATTAATTTGTCTAATAAAATAAAAATTTGAATATGAATTTAATAATTAAAATTTGTGAAAAATTAAAGTATAAAAAATTCAATTGAAAGTTTGAAAAAATATTACTTTTGTTCTTTCTAGACTCCAACACCGTACCATCGCCACCTTGTTCACGTCCTAGCTAGTAGCTAGCGCAGCCCCCTCATGATTCAATGATCACTTTTTGTACATTATTATTGTCAACATTTTTAATTTTAGTTGCTTTGTTGATAATATAAGGTCACGAAATGTAGTCAGTTGTATGGTTGATATTCTGGTAAAGTGGAGTAAACATACTTTTGGATAAAATATTATGATCAAATAATAAAAATATGATATATTGTACGGGTTTTTTCCCTAGTCAAACTTAGTTTTTCGCTGAAGAAACAAATAGTTAATATTGAATTTAAGGACTTTTTATTAACTATTTTATTTATTTATTTAGTTTTAGAAACTGATTAGTTCAATTGGTTTGGCCATTTTCAGTTCAAACCATTTTTAATTGGTTGATAAACCACTATTTTATGGTTTATCTTGTGCTAAATTAAGTGGTTTTTATCAATTCTTTGCACACTTATTCATATAATTTGTATGGTTTTACAAATCTTTTCCAATTTTGTTCTATAATTGAAAACTTGCTTCCTAAGCCTTTAAAGTGTGTATTTTTAATTCTTCTTTATACCATTCGATGCCGTGATCCGTGTGTTAAGTATTTTCAGGCTATATAGGACAAGAATGGCTTAAAGAATGGAGAGGAAGCTTGCAAAAATGGAAGAAACATAAGAAACAAAGGAGATGACCAGCGAAGATCGACGCGCACGCATGGCTCACGCGTGCGCGTGACTTGAAGCCTTCCACGGCGACGCGTACGCGTGACAAGCGAAATTGCATGGCGACGCGTGCGCGCGACTGACGCGTGCGCGCGACTGACGCGTACGCGTGACTGACGCGTACGCGTGACGTGCACCACGGGCAGAAATCGCAGAAGACGCTAGGGGCGATTTTGGGCTGAGTTTGGACCCAGTTTTCGGCCCAGAAACACAGACTAGAGCCAGGGGACAAGCAGAGACTCAACACACATTCACTTTTACACAATTTTTAGTTTTAGTTTAGAATCTTAGAGAGAAAAACTACTTCTTCCTCTAGGGTTCTTCACATTCATAGTTTTAGAGTTTTAGGCTTTTGATTGGGATATTGAGAAGAGTTACTACCTCCGTTGAAGTTTCCATCATTCTAGTTTGTTTCCTTATTTCCTTACTCTTTTATCACCCATTTACCCTGTTCAGAATTACATATGGATATCTTTGATTTTGGAATTTATTAATGCAAGAATTATTTTTACATTTAATTTCATTATTGGCTTGAGTATCATCTTCCCTTGATTTATTATTTCAAAATTAGTTTTTATCAATTTAATTTTAGTTACCATGTCTCTTCTCTATTCCCTTTACATGTCTGCGAAATTGGCATCCATGTCAATGGAGTAGGTTCTTAACTTGACTTGGGAGTTGATTAATAGGAGACCCTTGAGTTGGAATACTCAAGTGTTAATTTGCAATTAAAAGTTGTTGGTTAACTCTCTAGTCACTAACGCTAATCCTTCCATAGGAAAGGATTAGGACTTGTGAATCAAAGTTGGCTCAATTACTTGACTTTCCTTTATTCGGTAAAGGTTAACTAAGTAAAAACAACAACCCCTTACTATTACACTTGGAAAAAATTCAACAAGGATAGAACTTCCGATTAATCTTCTCCTGGTCAAGGCTTCTTTATTTCAATTACACAAAATCTCTCGTTAATTTTCATTACTTTAATTTATGATCATTTATTTTTCTGTTCTCCAAGTTTAAAATTTCTCGGAAAATTCCTGACCAATAAATTGCACTCTTTTGTCAACTCGTTGGGAGACCTGGTTATTCTACTCCCAGTAATTTATTCTCAATTTGTGACAATTCTTTCTAAATTCATAAGCGAAGTTTTCGTCGGTTAAGAACTGTACTTGCAACGCTATTTTTACTATAAATTCTTAATCGGCAATTTTCCGCCCGTCAATTTTTGGCGCCGTTGCCGGAGAGTTGCAACAGTGTGCTAAATTATTGGTTGGTGTAAATATTTTTAAAATTACATATTTGCATATTTTATTTTATTTTATTACCATAAGCTGTATGTTTCTTTCATTGAATGACGCGTTCACTACCTGATCCAAGCTTAGCCTCATTTGATCCTGAAATCGAGAAAACTATTTCCCGTATTAGGCGAGCTCAGCGTCGGTTAGCCTCTGAGGGTGGTGAAGTGGTTACTATCAATTCACCAGTCTTATCTGAGGGCGAATCTGAAGCGCCATTTGAGGAAGAAACAAGCTCCTCTTTTACTGATTCTGTTGATTTACGCGCAGGTGATATGGCGGAGCCTAGAAGGATTACTCTCCAGAAAGCAGGAGCTCCAAACTTTACACTGCAACCATATCAAACGCGTCATCCAAATTTGTCTGCAGATTTTGAACTGAGGACTGCGCTAATCAACCTAATACCTAAGTTTCATGGCTTACCTGCTCAAGAGCCTATCAAGCACCTTAGAGATTTTCAGACAGCTTGCTCAACTACTAGGCGTCATGGTGCAGATGAGACTACTATTTTTGGCTATATGCCTTCCCATTTTCTCTTGAGAGAAAGGCAAGAGAGTGGTTGTACACTCTACCTGAAGCAGTTATTACTAACTAGGATTTACTCAGAAGAGAATTCCTGGACAAGTTCTTTCCAGCTGAAGTTACAGATAGATTGAGAAAAGAAATCTCATGCATTATTCAAGGAGAATCAGAGACCCTTTACGAGTATTGGGAGTGTTTTAGAAATCTCCTAGACTCATGTCTCCATCATATGATTGACCAGTAGGTGTTGATTAGCTATTTCACACAAGGCATGAAGCCTCAAGACAAGACTACATTAGATGCTACAAGTAATGGTTCTCTGACTAAGTACAAGACGGCGACAGAAGCGTGGCAACTGATCACCGATCTAGCTGAGTTTATGGTATGCGAAATCGTGATCACTCAGATTTAGATTTGTAAAATTATTTGTTCATTCTTTCCCTGGCAATGGCGCCAAAAACGGGTGCACAGAACCATGGTCCAAACATAACTTCACAACTTCGCACAACTAACCAGCAAGTGCACTGGGTCGTCCAAGTAATAAAACCTTACGTGAGTAAGGGTCGATCCCACAGAGATTGTTGGTATGAAGCAAGCTATGGTCATCTTGTAGATCTCAGTCAGGCGGATATCAAATAGTTATGGAGTTTTCGAATATGAATAATAAATAAATAGAAAATAAAGATAGAAATACTTATGTAATTCATTGGTGGGAATTTCAGATAAGCATATAGAGGTGCGTTCATTCCTCTGAACCTCTGCTTTCCTGCTGTCTTCATCCAATCAATCCTACTCCTTTCCATGGCTGACTTTATGTAAGGACATCACCGTTGTCAATGGCTACTTTTCATCCTCTTTGTGAAAATGGTCCGATGCGCTGTCACTGCATGGCTAATCATCTGGAGGCATCACCATTGTCAATCGCTGCATCCCATCCTCTCTGTGAAAATGGTCCTATGCGCTGTCACTGCATGGCTAATCATCTGGAGGTTCTCGATCATACTGGAATAGGATTTACTATCCTTTTGCGTCTGTCACTATGCCCAGCACTCGCGAGTTTGAAGCTCGTCACAGTCATTCAATCCCTGAATCCTACTCGGAATACCACAGACAAGGTTTAGACTTTTCGGACTCTCTTGAATGCCGCCATCAATCTAGCTTATACCACGAAGATTCTGATTAAGAGATCCAAGAGATATTCATTCAATCTAAGATGGAACAGAAGTGGTTGTCAGGCACGCATTCGTGGGGGAATGATGATGATTGTCACGTTCATCACATTCAGGTTGAAGTGCGAATGAATATCTTAGAAGCGGAATAAGTTGAATTGAATAGAAAAATAGTAGTACTTTGCATTAATTCATGAGGAACAGCAGAGCTCCACACCTTAATCTATGGAGTGTAGAAACTCAACCGTTGAAAATACATAAGTGATAATGGAGTTCACTGGTCTCGGCCCCAGAGGGGAACCGGAGTAACTAAGACTGCGAATACAATGATAAAAAGTTCTATTTATACTAAACTAGTTACTAGGGTTTACAGAAATAAGTAACTGATGCATAAATCCACTTCCGGGGCCCACTTGGTGTGTGCTTGGGCTGAGCTTTAGCTTTCCACGTGCAGAGGCTTCTTTTGGAGTTGAACGCCAGGTTGTAACGTGTTTCTGGCGTTCAACTCTGGTTCGTGACGTGTTTCTGGCGTTTAACTCCAGACTGTAGCGTAGAACTGGCGTTCAACGCCCTTTTGCGTCATCAAATATCGAACAAAGTATGGACTATTATATATTTCTGGAAAGCCCTAGATGTCTACTTTCCAATGCAATTAGAAGTGCGCCATTTTGAGTTCTGTAGCTCCAGAAAATCCACTTTCAGTACAGGAAGGTCAGAATCTAACAGCATCAGCAGTCCTTCTTCAACCTCTGAATCTGATTTTTGCTCAAGTCCCTCAATTTCAGCCAGAAAATACCTGAAATCACAGAAAAACACACAAACTCATAGTAAAGTCTATAATTGTGAATTTATCATAAAAACTAATAAAAACATCCCTAAAAGTAACTAGATCCTACTAAAAACATACTAAAAACAATGCCAAAAAGCGTATAAATTATCCGCTCATCACAACACCAAATTTAAATTGTTGCTTGTCCCCAAGCAACTGAAAATCAAATAGGATAAAAAGAAGAGAATATACTATAAATTCCAAACTATCAATGAAACATAGCTCCAATCAGATGAGCGGGACTTGTAGCTTTTTGCCTCTTGAATAGTTTTGGCATCTCACTTTATCCATTGAAGCTCAGAATGATTGGCTTCTATAGGAACTCAGAGTTCAGATAATGTTATTGATTCTCCTAGTTCAGTATGATGATTCTCGAACACAGCTATTTTATGAGTCTTGGCCGTGGCCCTAAGCACTTTGTTTTCCAGTATTACCACCGGATACATAAATGCCACAGACACATAATTGGGTGAACCTTTTCAGATTGTGACTCAGCTTTGCTAAAGTCCCCAATTAGAGGTGTCCAGGGTTCTTAAGCACACTCTTCTTTTGCTTTGGACCTCGACTTTAACCGCTCAGTCTCAAGTTTTCACTTGACACCTACACGCCACAAGCACATGGTTAGGGACAACTTGGTTTAGCCGCTTAGGCCAGGATTTTATTCCTTTAGGCCCTCCTATCCACTGATGCTCAAAGCCTTGGATCCTTTTTTATTACCCTTGCCTTTTGGTTTTAAGGGCTATTGGCTTTTTGCTCTTGCCTTTTGGTTTTAAGAGCTTTGGCTTTTTCTGCTTGCTTTTTCTCTTTTTTTTTTATATTTTTTTCGCCATTTTTTTTTCTGCAAGCTTTGTTCTTTGCTGCTTTTTCTTGCTTCAAGAATCATTTTTATGATTTTTCAGATTATCAAATAACATGTCTCCTTGTCATCATTCTTTCAAGAGCCAACATATTTAACATTCTTAAACAACAACTTCAAAAGACATATGCACTGTTCAAGCATTCATTCAGAAAACAAAAAGTATTGTCACCACATCAATATAATTAAACTAAGTTCAAGAATAAATTCGAAACTCATGTACTTCTTGTTCTTTTTGAATTAAAACATTTTTTATTTAAGAGAGGTGATGGATTCATAGGACATTCATAACTTTAAGACATAGTTACTAAATACTAATGATCATGTAATAAGACACAAACATAGATAAGCATTTAACATAAAGAAAACGAAAAACAGAAAATATAAGAACAAGGAATGAGTCCACCTTAGTGATGGTGGCATTTCCTTCTTGAGGAACCAATGATGTCCTTGAGCTCTTCTATGTCTCTTCCTTGCCTTTGTGGCTTGATCCCTAGTGATTTTTGGTATTCCTATCCCCAGTTGCTTCCAATAATTATGTGGAGGGAAGTGCATCCCTTGAGGTATCTCAGGAATTTCTTGATTTGCAGCCACATGTTCTACCATTGAGCTATAGACCCTTGAGATGAATCTTTCCATCTCTCATGACTCGGAGGTGGAAGCCTTTGTCTTCCCTTTCCCTTTTCTAGAGGTTTCTCCGGTCTTAGGTGCCATCAATGGTAATGGAAAAACAAAAAGCTTATGCTTTTACCACACCAAACTTAGAATGTTGCTCGCCCTCGAGCAAAAGAAGAAAGAATAGAAGAAGAAGAAGAAGATATGGAGGAGATGTGTGTATGGATGTGAGTGGTGAATGGAAAACAGAAGGGATGACCATGAATGGAGAGAGAGAAGGTGAGGTGGGTGGGGATCCTGTGAGATTCACAGATCCTGAGATGATCCTGTGGTGTCCACAGATCCTGAGGTGTCAAGGATTTACATCCCTGCACCCATTAGGCATGTAAAACGCCTTTGCATACAATTCTGGCGTTTAAACGCCGAATTGATGCTTGTTCTGGGCGTTCAGCGCCCAGATGCAGCATATTTCTGGCGTTGAACACCAACCAGATGCTTGTTTCTGGCGTTCAATGCCAGCTTTCCTCACTGTGCATTTCTGGCATCTGAACGCCAGGATGCTGCTTGTTTCTGGCGTTCAACGCCAGAAACATGCTCTGTTCTGGCGTTGAACGCCAGACAGATGCTCCTTACTGGCGTTTAAACGCCAGTAAGATCCTCCTCCAGGGTGTGATTTTTCTTCTGCTATTTTTTTGATTCCGTTTTCAATTTTTATATTTATTTTGTGACTCCACATGATCATGAACCTAAGAAGACATGAAAAAAATAATAAAATAAAAATAAAATTAGATAAATAAAAATTGGGTTGCCTCCCAACAAGCGCTTCTTTAATGTCAATAGCTTGACAGTGGGCTCTCATAGAGCCTCACAGATGTTCAGAGCATTGTTGAGACCTCCCAATACCAAACTTAGAGTTTGACTGTGGGGCTCTGGTTGACTCTGTAGTGAGAGAAGCTTTTCATGCTTCCTCTCCATGGTTGCAGAGAGAGATCCTTGAGTTTTAAACACAAGGTTGTCCTCATTTAGTTGAAGGATTAACTCTTCTCTGTCCACATCAATCACAACTCTTGTTGTAGCTAGGAAGGGTCTTCCAAGGATGATGGATTCATCCTCATCCTTTCCCGTGTCTAGGATTATGAAATCAGTAAGGATGTAAAGGTATTCAACCTTTACTAGCATGTCCTTTACTTGTCCATAAGCCTCTTTTCTTGAGTTGTCTGCCATCTCTAGTGAGATTCTAGCAGCTTGTACCTCATAGATTCCCAGCTTCTCCATTACAGAGAGGGGCATGAGGTTTATCCCTGACCCAAGGTCACATAGAGCCTTCTCAAAGGTCATGGTGCCTATGGTATAAGGTATTAGGAACTTGCCAGGATTCTGTTTCTTCTGAGGCAGTCTCAGTTGATCCAATGCATTTAGTTCATTGGTGAACAGGGGAGGTTCATCTCCCCAAGTCTTATTACCAAATAAATTGGCATTCAGCTTCATGATTGCACCAAGGAACTTGGCAACTTGCTCTTCAGTAACATCCTTATTCTCTTCAAAAGAAGAACACTCATTAGAGCTCATGAAGGGGGTCAGGAGGTTCAATGGAATCTCTATGGTCTCTAGATGAGCCTCAGATTCCTTTAGTTCCTCAGAGGGAAACTCCTTGTTGATCACTGGACGTCCTAGGAGGTCTTCCTCCTTGGGATTCACGTCCTCCTCCTCCTTTGTAGGTTCGGCCATGATGGCTATATCAATGGCCTTGCACTCTCTCTTTGGATTCTCTTCTGTATTGCTTGGGAGAGTACTGGGAGGGGTTTCAGTGATTTTCTTACTCAGCTGGCCCACTTGTGCCTCCAAATTTCTTATGGAGGACCTTGTTTCATTCATGAAACTTAAAGTGGCCTTGGACAAATCAGAGACTAAGTTTGCTAAATTAGAAGTATTTTGTTTAGAATTCTCTGTCTGTTGCTGAGTGGATGATGGAAAAGGTTTATTATTGTTAAACCTGCTTCTTCCACCATTATTAAAGCCTTGTTGAGGCTTTTGTTGATCCTTCCATGAGAAATTTGGATGATTTCTCCATGATGAGTTATAGGTGTTTCCATAAGGTTCACTTAAGTAATTTACCTCTGCTATTGCAGGGTTCTCAGGATCGTAGGCCTCTTCTTCAAAAGGCGCCTCTTGAGTACTGTTGGATGCAGCTTGCATTCCATTTAGACTCTGAGAAATCATATTGACCTGCTGAGTCAATAGTTTGTTCTGAGCCAATATGGCATTCAGAGTATCAATTTCAAGAACTCCCTTCCTTTGAGGCGTCCCATTACTCACAGGATTCCTCTCAGAAGTGTACATAAACTGGTTGTTAGCAACCATGTCAATAAGTTCTTGAGCTTCTGCAGGAATTTTCTTTAGGTGAATGGATCCACCTGTAGAAGTATCCAATGACATTTTAGCTAATTCAGATAGACCATCATAGAATATATCCAGGATGGTCCATTCTAAAAGCATGTCAGAAGGACACTTTTTGGTCAGTTGCTTGTATCTCTCCCAAGCTTCATAGAGGGATTCACCTACTTTCTGTTTGAAGGTTTGAACATCCACTCTAAGCTTACTAAGCTTTTGAGGAGGAAAGAACTTGGCTAAGAAAGCTGTGACCAGCTTATCCCAAGAGTTCAGGCTGTCTTTAGGTTGAGAATCCAACTATAGTCTAGCTCTGTCTCTCACAGCAAATGGGAAAAGCATGAGCCTGTAGACTTCAGGATCTACTCCATTAGTCTTAACAGTATCACATACCTGGAAGAATTCAATTAAGAACTGAAAAGGATCTTCAGATGGAAGTCCATGAAACTTGCAGTTTTGTTGCATCAGAGAAACTAGTTGAGGCTTAAGCTCAAAATTGTTTGCTCCAATGGTAGGGATGGAGATGCTTCTTCTATGTAAATTGGAATTTGGTGCAGTAAAGTCACCAAGCATCTTCCTTGCATTATTATTATTTTCGGCTGCCATCTCCTCTTCTTGTTCAAAAATTTCTGAAAGGTGCTTGCTGGATTGTTGTAATTTAGCTTCTCTTAGTTTCCTCTTCAGAGTCCTTTCAGGTTCTGGATCTGCTTCAACAAGAATGTTCTTGTCCTTGCTCCTGCTCATATGAAAAAGGAGGAAAAAGAAAAATAATAATAATAGGGATCCTTTTTACCACAGTTTAGAGGTTCCCTGTGTGAGTAGAAGAAAAGAAGAAGAGAAAATCTGAACTCAGAGAGAGAGAGGGGGTTCGGATTTTTGGTGAGTGAGGGAGAGATGTTAATAAACGAATAAATAAATAGAAAGAGATGAGAGAGAAGGATTTTCAAAAATTATTTTTGAAAAATGGTTAGTGATTTTTGAAAATTAAAAGAAGAAATAAATTTAAAATTAAATTTTAAACAATTAATTAATTAAAAAGAATTTTTGAAAAAGAGGGAGGAGATTTTCAAAAATTAGAGAGAGAGAGTTAGTTAGGTAGTTTTGAAAAAGATAAGAAACAAACAAAAAGTCAAGTGGTTAGTTGAAAAAGATTTGAAAATCAATTTTGAAAAGATAAGAAGATAAGAAGTTAGAAAAGATATTTTAAAATCAAATTTTTGAAAAAGATAACTTTTGAAAAAAGATAAGATAAAAAGATATTTTTTGAAAAGATATGATTGAAATTAGTTTTGAAAAAGATTTGATTTTTAAAATCATAATTAATGACTTGACTCACAAGAAATCACAAGATATGATTCTAGAACTTAAAGTTTGAATCTTTCTTAACAAGCAAGTAACAAACTTGAAATTTTTGAATCAAAACATTAATTGATGATGATATTTTCGAAAATTATGTGATGAAGATAAGAAAAAGATTTTTGAAAAATATTTTAAAAATTTTCGAAAATAAATAAAAAAAATGAAAAAGATATGATTTTTGAAAAAGATTTTGAAAAGATAAGATTTTTTTAAATTGAAAATTTGATTTGATTCATAGGAAACAATTGAATTTTAAAAATTTTTGATTAAATCAAATCAAATTTTCGAAATTTATGAGTGAAAAAAAGGGGAAAGATATTTTTATTTTTTTATTTTTGAATTTTTATGATGAGAGAGAAAAACATGAAAAAGACTCAATGCATGAAGATTTTAGATTAAAACAATGAATGCATGCAAGAATGCTATGAATGTCAAGATGAACACCAAGAACACCTTGAATGTTAAGATGAACATCAAGAACACATTTTTGAAAAATTTTCAAGAAAAGAAAACATGCAAGACACCAAACTTAAAAAATTTTCATGATTAGACTCTAACAGACGAAAAATGCATATGAAAAACAAGAAAAGACACAAAACAAGAAAACATCAAGATCAAACAAGACTTACCAAGAATAACTTGAAGATCATAAAGAACACTATGAATGCATGAATTTTCGAAAAATGCAAGATGAATATGCAATTGACACCAAACTTAAAATCTGACTCAAGACTCAAACAAGAAACACAAAATATTTTTTATTTTTATGATTTTATTATTTTTTTGAATTTTTGTATATTTTTTTTTCGAAAACATTTGGGAAAAAGGAAGTAATGAATTCATAGTCCTCAATCAAAATCCTGGGAATTAGACATGGCTTAATAGCCAGCCAAGCTAAAACATGTTATATGAAACTCTAGAATTCATTCTTGAAAATTTAGAATAATTTTTTTTTTCGAAAACAAAAGAAAAATTTATGAAAGATTTTTGAAAATTTTTTGAAAATAAAACAAAAAGAGAATTACCTAATCTGAGCAACAAGATGAACCGTCAGTTGTCCAAACTCGAACAATCCCCGGCAACGGCGCCAAAAACTTGGCATGCGAAATCGTGATCACTCAGATTTAGATTTGTAAAATTATTTGTTCGTTCTTTCCCTGGCAATGGCGCCAAAAACGGGTGCACAGAACCATGGTCCAAACATAACTTCACAACTTCGCACAACTAACCAGCAAGTGCACTGGGTCGTCCAAGTAATAAAACCTTACGTGAGTAAGGGTCGATCCCACAGAGATTGTTGGTATGAAGCAAGCTATGGTCATCTTGTAGATCTCAGTCAGGCGGATATCAAATAGTTATGGAGTTTTCGAATATGAATAATAAATAAATAGAAAATAAAGATAGAAATACTTATGTAATTCATTGGTGGGAATTTCAGATAAGCATATAGAGGTGCGTTCGTTCCTCTGAACCTCTGCTTTCCTGCTGTCTTCATCCAATCAATCCTACTCCTTTCCATGGCTGACTTTATGTAAGGACATCACCGTTGTCAATGGCTACTTTTCATCCTCTTTGTGAAAATGGTCCGATGCGCTGTCACTGCATGGCTAATCATCTGGAGGCATCACCATTGTCAATCGCTGCATCCCATCCTCTCTGTGAAAATGGTCCTATGCGCTGTCACTGCATGGCTAATCATCTGGAGGTTCTCGATCATACTGGAATAGGATTTACTATCCTTTTGCGTCTGTCACTATGCCCAGCACTCGCGAGTTTGAAGCTCGTCACAGTCATTCAATCCCTGAATCCTACTCGGAATACCACAGACAAGGTTTAGACTTTTCGGACTCTCTTGAATGCCGCCATCAATCTAGCTTATACCACGAAGATTCTGATTAAGAGATCCAAGAGATATTCATTCAATCTAAGATGGAACAGAAGTGGTTGTCAGGCACGCATTCGTGGGGGAATGATGATGATTGTCACGTTCATCACATTCAGGTTGAAGTGCGAATGAATATCTTAGAAGCGGAATAAGTTGAATTGAATAGAAAAATAGTAGTACTTTGCATTAATTCATGAGGAACAGCAGAGCTCCACACCTTAATCTATGGAGTGTAGAAACTCTACCGTTGAAAATACATAAGTGATAATGGAGTTCACTGGTCTCGTCCCCAGAGGGGAACCGGAGTAACTAAGACTGCGAATACAATGATAAAAAGTTCTATTTATACTAAACTAGTTACTAGGGTTTACAGAAATAAGTAACTGATGCATAAATCCACTTCCGGGGCCCACTTGGTGTGTGCTTGGGCTGAGCTTTAGCTTTCCACGTGCAGAGGCTTCTTTTGGAGTTGAACGCCAGGTTGTAACGTGTTTCTGGCGTTCAACTCTGGTTCGTGACGTGTTTCTGGCGTTTAACTCCAGACTGTAGCGTAGAACTGGCGTTCAACGCCCTTTTGCGTCGTCAAATATCGAACAAAGTATGGACTATTATATATTTCTGGAAAGCCCTGGATGTCTACTTTCCAATGCAATTAGAAGTGCGCCATTTTGAGTTCTGTAGCTCCAGAAAATCCACTTTTAGTACAGGGAGGTCAGAATCTAACAGCATCAGCAGTCCTTCTTCAACCTCTGAATCTGATTTTTGCTTAATTCACTCAATTTCAGCCAGAAAATACCTGAAATCACAGAAAAATAAAAAAACTCATAGTAAAGTCTAGAATTGTGAATTTATCATAAAAACTAATAAAAACATCCCTAAAAGTAACTAGATCCTACTAAAAACATACTAAAAACAATGCCAAAAAGCGTATAAATTATCCGCTCATCAGTCTACCCGGAACGGCAGGCACAGGAACAACCATCCCAAGGCCATTGCGGAGGTTTCCTCTAGTGGTGAGACTACAGCTCTCACACAGACCCTGGGAGAGATGACCAACATACTGAAGCAGCTACAGCTGAATCAACAACAACCTCAGCCTCCCCCACAACAACAGTGTCAACAGTTGGTTCCTCAGAGAGTGTGCAGAATATGTGCCTGCTATTCCCATTACACTGATGAATGTCTCCAACTCCAACAAGAAGATAACATGTTGGCAGCTACTAGCAACTATTACAACCGTCCGGATCAAGGATACTATCAACAAGGCGGTAATTATAACCAAGGTGGGAACTACAATCAAGGTTGGCAAGAGAACTCCAACCAGGGATGGAGAGATAATTCCAACCAAGGGTGGAGAGACAACTCCAACCAAGGGTGGAGAGATAATTCCAACCAAGGATGGAGGGACAACTACAACCGAGGAGGCAGAGACAACGGTGAAAATCAGAGGTAGAACAACAACAAACAGTAGAACCAAAACCAGCCTTACCGAGCACCTCACCAAAGGCAGTCCCAAGCGCCTCAGAACAACCAATAGCAGGCCCCTCAAATTACTTACCCCCCTTCTTCCTCTAATGATGAGATGCTTCGCTCTATTGTGCAAGGACAACAAGACATTCAGAATACAATTAACTCTTCCATAAATGGTCTTAGCTCCACCATACAAGCTCTCATCTCCCGGATGGAATCATTAACTACCCCCAATAATCAACCTTCAAGCTCTAGTGCACTTCCTTCTCAACCTTTACCCAACCCCAAAGGTGGAATCAATGCCATTACTTTGAGGTCCGGAACCACACTGCAAGAGAGGAGTCAATAAGAGCCAAACTCAAAGGAAGACATTCAAGTTGAAGACATTGTTGAGGTAGAGGATGATGAAGAGGAGGAAGTACAAGACATGGTTGAAGAAGAAGTGGCTCAACCAAGGAATGGAGCACCAAAAGAATATGAAGTTACAAAAAAAGCCATTCCCATTCCTTTTCTACACCTTGCTAGGAAATCCAGAAAGCAGATGGAGCTAGATCCCAAGATGGTGGAGATCTTCAAAAAGGTTGAGGTAACCATTCTCCTTTTTGATGCTATTCGTCAGGTACCTAAGTATGCTAAGTTTCTAAAAGATTTATGCATGAATAAAGATAAAATACATGATTTAGAAACTATTCCTCTAGGTAGCTCTATTTCTGCTTTAATGGGTGATATACCGGAAAAATGTAGTGATCCGGGTCCATGCATGGTTACTATTACTATAGAGGGTGTACAATTTTTTGACTGCATGTGTGATTTAGGTGCGTGTGTGAATATTATGCCATTATCTGTATATGATTCCTTGAGGCTCCCTCCCTTAAAAAGGTCGGCAGCACGTTTTGTTTTGGCAGATAAAAGTATAATCTCGATGGTTGAAATTGCTGAGGACGTGCTGGTGAGCATTAAGGGGTTGACATTCCCTATTGACTTCTACATTTTGGAGATGCCCCCTAATGACTCAGGAAGACCATCATACATCCTGCTTGGAAGGCCATTTCTGAGGACTTCAAGGATCAAATTGGATGCCTTCTCAGGAACTTACTCTTTTGAGATAGATGGCAGAGCAGTGAGCTTCAACCTGGATGAAGCTATAAAGCATCCTTCGGAAGATCATTCCATCTTCCAGTGTGACATCATTGATGAGACAGTGGCTGCTGTTCACCAAGAAGAGTAGTAGAAGAGATGCACATGGAGTAAGGAAGCCTTCTAAACAAGATGAAGACACCTTGCCACCTCCCATGGCTCCAGATGATCAAGTGCCTAACCATGAGCAGAAAATAGAGTTAAAGCTCCTTCCACCCCACCTCAAGTATGCTTACCTTGAGGATCACCAGAAGCTCCCAGTTATTATTGCAAAGGAACTCACTTCCCAACAAGAGGAACAGTTACTTAGTGTGCTAAGAAGACACAAGAAAGCTATTGGGTGGAGTGATGAGCGGATAATTTATACGCTTTTTGGCATTATTTTTAGTATGTTTTTAGTAGGATCTAGTTACTTTTAGGGATGTTTTCATTAGTTTTTATGTTAAATTCACATTTCTGGACTTTACTATGAGTTTGTGTGTTTTTCTATGATTTCAGGTATTTTCTGGCTGAAATTGAGGGACTTGAGCAGAAATCAGATTTAGAGGTTGAAGAAGGACTGCTGATGCTGTTGGATTCTGACCTCCCTGCACTCAAAGTGGATTTTTTGGAGCTACAGAACTCGAAATGACACGCTTCTAATTGCGTTGGAAGGTAGAAATCCAGGGCTTTCCAGCAATATATAATAGTCCATACTTTGGCCAAGAATAGATGACATAAACTGGCGTTCAACGCCAGCTTTCTGCCCAAATCTGGCGTCCAGCGCCAGAAAAGGAGCCAAAACCAGAGTTGAACGCCCAAACTGGCACAAAAGCTGGCGTTCAACTCCAAGAAGGACCTCTACACGTGCAACACTCAAGCTCAGCCCAAGCACACACCAAGTGGGCCCCGGAAGTGGATTTATGCATCAATTACTTACTTCTGTAAACCCTAGTAGCTAGTTTATTATAAATAGGACCTTTTACTATTGTATTAGAGATCTTTGGTCTCAGTTTTAATCCATTATTCATCTTAGGAGACTATTGATCACGTTTTAGGGGGCTGGCCATCTTGGCCATGCCTGGACCTTTCACTTATGTATTTTTAACGGTAGAGTTTCTACACTCCATAGATTAAGGTGTGGAGCTCTGCTGTTCCTCAAAGATTAATGCAAAGTACTACTGTTTTCTATTCAATTCATCTTATTTCGCTTCTAAGATATTCATTCGCTCTTCAACCTGAATGTGATGAACATGACAATCATCATCATTCCCTATGAACGCGTGCCTGACAATCACTCCCGTTCTACCTTCGACTGAATGAGTATCTCTTAGACCTCCTAATCGGAATCTTCGTGGTGTAAGCTAGAATGATGGCGGCATTCAAGAGAATCCGGAAGCTCTAAACCTTGTCTGTGGTATTCCGAGTAGGATTCAATGATTGAATGACTGTGACGAGCTCCAAACTCGCGATTGCTGGGCGTAGTGACAGACGCAAAAGGATAGTAAATCCTATTCCAGCATGATCGAGAACCGACAGATGAATAGCCGTGCCGTGACAGGGTGCATTGACCATTTTCACTGAGAGGATAAGATGAAGCCATTGACAAGGGTGATGCCTCCAGACGATTAGCCGTGCCGTGACAGGGCATTTGGATCATTTTCCCGAGAGAAGACCGAAAGTAGCCATTGACAATGGTGATGTATCACATAAAGCCATCCATGGAAAGGAATAAGACTGATTGGATGAAGATAGCAGGAAAGCAGAGGTTCAGAGGAACGAAAAGCATCTCCATTCGCTTATCTGAAATTCCTGCCAATGATTTACATAAGTACCTCTATCCCTATTCTATTATTTATTTTTGAAAACCCATTACTATTTTATATCCACCTGACTGAGATTTACAAGGTGACCATAGCTTGCTTCATACCAACAATCTCCGTGGGATTCGACCCTTACTCACGTAAGGTATTACTTGGACGACCCAGTGCACTTGCTGGTTAGTTGTTCGAAGTTGTGAACCATGGTATTGGCATCATGTTTTTGGCGCCATTACCAGGGAAAGAAAGAGCGATGAATTTTACATAATTAAAGCATGTGAAGCCTGGCTGGCTGTAAAGCCATGTCTAAATTCTCTTGGACTGAGGCTTCCAACCATCAGCTGTTATACGACTGTAGGGTATGTCAGGCATGTCATGTCTGAATTACATGCTGAAGCTTGGCTGGCCATTGGCCATGTCTAGTGTTTTGGACCGGAGCTTTCATTGAAAGCTTGGCTGGCTAGTGAGCCATGTCTAATTCCTGGACTGAAGCTTTAAATTAAGAATGCAAAATTCCTGGAATTCATATTAAAAATTTTGGAATCCTTATTTTTCTTTCTTTCTAAATAATTTTCAAAAAATATAAAATAAAAATCCAAAAAAATTAGAAAATCATAAAAATCAAAAAAATATTTTGTGTTTCTTGTTTGAGTCTTGAGTCATGTTATAAGTTTAGTGTCAATTGCATGTGCATCTTGCATTTTTCGAAAATTCTCATGCATTCATAGTGTTCTTCATGATCTTCAAGTTGTTCTTGGTAAGTCTTCTTGTTTGATCTTTGCATTTGCATGTTTTGTGTCTTTTCTTATTTTTCATATGCATTCTTGAATTCTTAGTGTCTAAGCATTAAAGAATTCTAAGTTTGGTGTCTTGCATGTTTTCCTTGCATTAAAATTTTTTCAAAAATATGTTCTTGATGTTCATCATGACATTCAAAGTGTTCTTGGTGTTCATCTTGACATTCATAGCATTCTTGCATGCATCACATGTTTTGATCTAAAATTCTCATGCATTGCATCATTTTTCTTGTTTTTCTCTCTCTTCATTAAAAATTCAAAAATAAAAAAATATATCTTTCCCTTTTTCTCTCTCATAAATTCGAAAATTATATTTGACTTTTTCAAAAATTTTTAAAAATCTAGTTGTTTTTATGAGTCAAATCAAATTTTCAATTTAAAAATCTCATCTTTTTCAAAATCTTTTTCAAAAATCAAATCTTTTTCAAACTTCTTAGTTATTTTCAAAAATTACAAAAATATTTTTCAAAAACCTTTTTCTTAATTTTATATCAAATTTTCGAAAATAACAATAACAATTAATTTTTTGATTCAAAAATTTCAAGTTTGTTACTTGCTTGTTAAGAAAGATTCAAACTTTGAGTTCTAGAATCATATCTTGTGATTTCTTGTGAATCAAGTCATTAATTGTGATTTTAAAAATCAAATCTTTTTCAAAACTAATTTCTATCATATCTTTTCAAAAATATCTTCTCATCTTATCTTTTTCAAAAATTTGATTTCAAAATATCTTTTCTAACTTCCTAACTTCTTATCTTTTCAAAATTTGTTTTAACTAACTAACTAACTTTTTGTTTGTTTCTTATCTTTTTCAAAACTACCTAACTAACTCTCTCTCTCTAATTTTCGAAAATATCTTCCCTCTTTTTCAAAAATTCTTTTTAATTAACTAATTATTTTATTTTTATTTTGAATTTTCGAAAAAAACTACTAACCTTTTTCAAAAACTATTTTCAAAAATCACTAACTCTTTTTCAAAATTTATTTTCGAAAATTCTTTCTCTCTCATCTCCTTCTATTTATTTATTCATTCACTAACATCTCATCTCACATCTCTGCCCTCCTCACAGTTGTGTTTCTTTCTTTACGTCACATTCTTTGTCTTCTTCTTTTCTTCTACTAACACAAGGACCTCTATACTGTGGTATAAAGGATCCATATTATTATTATTATTTTTTTTTCTGTGCCCTCTTCTTTGTCATATGAGCAGGAGCAAGGACAAGAATATTCTTGTTGAAGCAGACCCAGAACCTGAAAGGACTCTGAAGATAAAAGTAAGAGAAGCTAAAATACAACAATCCAGAGATAACCTTTCAGAAATTTTCGAACAGGAAGAGGAGATGGCAGCCGAAAATAACAATAATGCAATGAGGATGCTTGGTGACTTTACTGCACCTAATTCCAATTTACATGGAAGAAGCATCTCCATTCCTGCCATTGGAGCAAACAACTTTGAGCTGAAACCTCAATTAGTTTCTCTGATGCAGCAGAACTGCAAGTTTCATGGACTTCCATCTGAAGATCCTTCTCAGTTCTTAACTGAATTCTTGAAAATATGTGATACTGTTAAGACTAATGGAGTAGATCCTGAAGTCTACAGGCTCATGCTTTTCCCTTTTGCTGTAAGAGACAGAGCTAGAATATGGTTGGACTCTCAACCCAAGGACAGCCTGAACTCTTGGGATAAGCTGGTCACGACTTTCTTAGCCAAGTTCTTTCCTCCTCAAAAGTTGAGCAAGCTTAGAGTGGATGTTCAAACCTTCAAACAGAAAGAAGATGAATCCCTCTATGAAGCTTGGGAAAGATACAAACAGTTGACCAAAAAGTGTCCTTCTGACATGCTTTCAGAATGGACCATCCTGGATATATTCTATGATGGTCTGTCTGAGTTATCTAAGATGTCATTGGATACCTCTGCAGGTGGATCCATTCACCTGAAGAAAACGCCTGCAGAAGCTCAAGAACTCATTGACATGGTTGCAAATAACCAGTTCATGTACACTTCTGAAAGGAATCCTGTGAATAATGGGACGCCTATGAAGAAGGGAGTTCTTGAGGTTGATACTCTGAATGCCATATTGGCTCAGAACAAAATATTGACTCAGTAAGTCAATATGATTTCTCAGAGTCTGAATGGAATGCAAGCTGCATCCAACAGTACTCAAGAGGCATCTTCTGAAGAAGAAGCTTATGATCCTGAGAACCCTGCAATAGCAGAAGTGAATTACTTAGGTGAACCTTATGGAAACACCTATAACTCATCATGGAGAAATCATCCAAATTTCTCATGGAAGGATCAAAAGCCTCAACAAGGCTTTAATAATGGTGGAAGAAACAGGTTTAACAATAATAAACCTTTTCCATCATCCACTCAGCAACAGACAGAGAACTCTGAACAAAATATTTCTAATTTAGCAAACTTAGTCTCTGATCTATCTAAGGCCACTGTAAGTTTCATGAATGAAACAAGGTCTTCCATTAGAAATCTGGAAGCACAAGTGGGCCAGCTGAGTAAAAGGATCACTGAAATCCCTCCTAGTACTCTCCCAAGCAATACAGAAGAGAATCCAAAAGGAGCGTGCAAGGCCATTGACATAAGCACCATGGCTGAACCTGTAAGGGAAGGAGAGGACGTGAATCCCAAGGAGGAAGACCTCCTAGGACGTCCAGTGATCAATAAGGAGCTTCCCTCTGAGGAACCAAAGGAATCTGAGACTCATCTAGAGACCATAGAGATTCCATTGAACCTCCTTATGCCATTTATGAGCTCTGATGAGTATTCCTCTTCTGAAGAGAATGAGGATGTTACTGAAGAGCAAACAGCCAAGTTTCTTGGTGCAATCATGAAGCTGAATGCCAAAATATTTGGCATTGATACTTGGGAAGTTGAACCTCCCTTGTTCATCAATGAACTAAGTGATCTGGATCAACTGACATTGCCTCAGAAGAGACAGGATCCTGGAAAGTTCATAATACCTTGTACCATAGGCACCATGATCTTTAAGGCCCTGTGTGACCTTGGTTCAGGAATAAACCTCATGCCCCTCTTTGTAATAGAGAAACTGGGAATCTATGGAATGCAAGCTGCTAAAATCTCATTAGAGATGGCAGATAATTCAAGAAAACAGGCATATGGACAAGTAGAGGACGTGTTAGTAAAGGTTGAAGGCCTTTACGTCCCTGCTGATTTCATAGTCCTGGATACTGGAAAGGAAGAGGATGAATCCATCATCTTAGGAAGACCTTTCCTGGCCACAGCAAGAGCTGTGATTGATGTTGACAGAGGTGAACTAGTCCTTCAATGGAATGAGGACTCCCTTGTATTTAAAACTCAAGGATCTCCCTCTGCAACCATGGAGAGGAAGCATGAAAAGCTTCTCTCAAAGCAGAGTCAACCCAAGCCCCCACAGTCAAACTCTAAGTTTGGTGTTGAACTCCCATATCCAAACTCTAAGTTTGGTGTTGGAGAGTCTCAACAATGCTCTGAACATCTGTGAGGCTCCATGAGAGCCTACTGTCAAGCTATTGACATTAAAGAAGCGCTTGTTGGGAGGCAACCCAATTTTTTATTTATCTAACTATATTTTTCTTAATTATATGTCTTTATAGGTTCATGATCATGAGGAGTCACAAAATAAATATAAAAATTGAAAACGGAATCAAAAACAGCAGAAGAAAAATCACACCCTGGAGGAGCATCTGCCTGGCGTTCAACGCCAGAACAGAGCATGGTTCTGGCGCTGAACGCCCAAAATGGGCAGTATTCTGGCGCTGAACGCCCAGAACAAGCATGGTTCTGGCGTTCAACGCCAGAAATGGCAACAAATGGGCGTTGAACGCCCAAAATGGGCACCAACCTGGCGCTGAACGCCCAGAGTTGTGTGCAAAGGCATTTTACATGCCTAATTGGTGCAGGGATGCAAATCCTTGACACCCCAAGATCTGTGGACCCCACAGGATCATCTCAGGATCTGTGGACCCCACATGATCACCTCAGGATCTGTGGACCCCACAGGATCCCCACCTACCTCCACTCACTTCTTCTCACCACTCTCTTTCACACAACCCCATAAACACTCTTCCCCAAAAACCCTTCACCAATCACCTCAATCTCTCTTCCCCATCACCTCTTCACCACTCACATCCATCCACTCTTCCCCATAAACCTACCTCATAAACTCCACCTACCTTCAAAATTCAAAACCAATTTACCACCCAAACCCACCAATATGGCCGAAACCTTCCCCCCTCCCTTCCCTATATAAAGCCCTCCATTCTTCATCAAATTCACACAACACACCCCTCTACACCCTTCTTAGCCGAAACACTTCCCACTCTCCCTCTCCTCCATTTCTTCTTCTTCTTCATCTATTCTTTCTTTTATTGCTCGAGGGCGAGCAAAATTCTAAGTTTGGTGTGGTAAAAGCATAAGCTTTTTGTTTTTCCATTACCATTGATGGCACCTAAGACCGGAGAATCCTCTAGAAAGGGGAAAGGGAAGACAAAAGCTTCCACATCCGAGTCATGGGAGATGGAAAGGTTCATCTCCAAAGCCCATCAAGACCACTTCTATGATGTTGTGGCCAAGAAGAAGGTGATCCCTGAGGTCCCTTTCAAACTCAAAAGAAATGAGTATCCGGAGATCCGACATGAAATTCAAAGAAGAGGTTGGGAAGTTCTAACAAATCCCATCCAACAAGTCGGCATCCTAATGGTTCAAGAGTTCTATGCTAATGCATGGATCACCAAGAACCATGATCAAAGTAAGAACCCGGATCCAAAGAACTATGTTACAATGGTTCGGGGAAATACTTGAATTTTAGTCCAGAAAATGTGAGGTTAGCGTTCAACTTGCCAAACATGGAAGAGAACGCACGCCCCTACACAAGGAGAGTCAACTTTGATCAAAGGTTGGACCAAGTCCTTATGGACATATGTGTAGAAGGAGCTCAATGGAAAATTGACTCCAAAGGCAAGCCGGTTCAACTAAGAAGATTGGACCTCAAGCCTGTAGCTAGAGGATGGTTGGAGTTCATTCAATGCTCAATCATTCCCACTAGCAACCGGTCTGAAGTTACTGTAGACCGGGCCATCATGATCCATAGCATCATGATTGGAGAAGAGGTGGAAGTTCATGAGATTATACCTCAAGAACTCTACAAGGTGGCTGACAAGTCCTCCACTATGGCAAGGTTAGCCTTTCCTCACCTCATTTGCCACCTATGCAATTCGGCTGGGATTGACATAGAGGGAGATATCTTCATCAAAGAGGACAAGCCCATCACTAAGAAAAAGATGGAGCAAGCAAGAGAGCCCATTCATGGAGCTCAAGAGGCGTATGAAGCTCATCACCATGAGATCCCGGAGATGCCTCAAATGCACTTTCCTCCACAAAACTATTGGGAGCAAATCAACACCTCCCTAGGAGAATTGAGTTCCAATATGGGACAACTAAGGGTGGAACATCAAGAGCACTCCATCATGCTTCATGAAATAAGAGAAGATCAAAAAGCAATGAGGGAGGAGCAACAAAGACAAGGAAGAGACATAGAAGAGCTCAAGGACATCATTGGTTCCTCAAGAAGGAAACGCCACCATCACTAAGGTGGATTCATTCCTTGTTCTTATTTCTTCTGTTTTTCGTTTTCTATGTTATGTGCTTATCTATGTTTGTGTCTTCATTACATGATCATTAGTAGTAGTAACTATGTCTTAAAGTTATGAATGTCCTATGAATTCATCACCTCTCTTAAATAAAAAATGTTTTAATTCAAAAGAACAAAAAGTACATGAGTTTCGAATTTATCCTTGAACTTAGTTTAATTATATTGATGTGGTGACAATGCTTCTTGTTTTCTGAATGAATGCTTGAACAGTGCATATGTCTTTTGAAGTTGTTGTTTAAGAATGTTAAATATGTTGGCTCTTGAAAGAATGATGACTAGGAGACATGTTATTTGATAATCTGAAAAATCATAAAAATGATTCTTGAAGCAAGAAAAAGCAGCAAAGAACAAAGCTTGCAGAAAAAAAAAATTAGGCGAAAAAAATAGAAAGAAAAAAAAAAAAGAAAAAGCAAGCAGAAAAAGCCAATAACCCTTAAAACCAAAATGCAAGGGTAATAAAAAGGATCCCAAGGCTTTGAGCATCAGTGGATAGGAGGGCCTAAAGGAATAAAATCCTGGTCTAAGCGGCTAAACCAAGCTGTCCCTAACCATGTGCTTGTGGCGTGTAGGTGTCAAGTGAAAACTTGAGACTGAGCGGTTAAAGTCAAGGTCCAAAGCAAAAAAAGAGCGTGCTTAAGAACCCCGGACACCTCTAATTGGGGACTTTAGCAAAGCTGAGTCACAATCTGAAAAGGTTCACCCAAATTATGTGTCTGTGGCATTTATGTATCCGGTGGTAATACTGGAAAACAAAGTGCTTAGGGCCACGTCCAAGACTCATAAAGAAGCTGTGTTCAAGAATCATCATACTGAACTAGGAGAATCAATAACAATATCTGAACTCTGAGTTCCTATAGATGCCAATCATTCTGAACCTCAATGGATAGAGTGAGATGCCAAAACTATTCAAGAGGCAAAAAGCTATAAGTCCCGCTCATTTGATTGGAGCTATGTTTCATTGATAGTTTGGAATTTATAGTCTATTCTCTTTCTTTTATCCTATTTGATTTTCAGTTGCTTGGGGACAAGCAACAATTTAAGTTTGGTGTTGTGATGAGCGGATAATTTATACGCTTTTTGGCATTGTTTTTAGTATGTTTTTAGTAGGATCTAGTTACTTTTAGGGATGCTTTCATTAGTTTTTATATTAAATTCACATTTTTGGACTTTACTATGAGTTTGTGTGTTTTTCTATGATTTCAAGTATTTTCTATGAAATTGAGGGACTTGAGCAGAAATCAGATTCAGAGGTTGAAGAAGGACTGCTGCTGCTGTTGGATTCTGACCTCCCTGCACTCAAAGTGGATTTTCTGGAGCTACAGAACTCGAAATGGCGCGCTTCCAATTGCGTTGGAAAGTAGACATCCAGGGCTTTCCAGAAATATATAATAGTCCATACTTTGGCCAAGAATAGACGACGTAAACTGGCGTTCAATGCCAGCTTTCTGCCCAAATCTGGCGTCCAGCGCCAGAAAAGGAGCCAAAACCAGAGTTGAACGCCCAAACTGGCACAAAAGCTGACGTTCAACTCCAAGAAGGACCTCTACACGTGCAACACTCAAGATCAGCCCAAGCACACACCAAGTGGGCCCCGAAAGTGGATTTATGCATCAATTACTTACTTCTGTAAACCCTAGTAGCTAGTTTATTATAAATAGGACCTTTTACTATTGTATTAGAGATCTTTGGTCTCAGTTTTAATCCGTTGTTCATCTTAGGAGACTATTGATCACGTTTTAGGGGGCTGGCCATCTCGGCCATGCCTGGACCTTTCACTTATGTATTTTTAACGGTAGAGTTTCTACACTCCATAGATTAAGGTGTGGAGCTCTGCTGTTCCTCAAAGATTAATGCAAAGTACTACTGTTTTCTATTCAATTCATCTTATTTCGCTTCTAAGATATTCATTCGCTCTTCAACCTGAATGTGATGAACGTGACAATCATCATCATTCCCTATGAACGCGTGCCTGACAACCACTCCCGTTCTACCTTCGACTGAATGAGTATCTCTTAGACCTCCTAATCGGAATCTTCGTGGTGTAAGCTAGAATGATGGCGGCATTCAAGAGAATCCGGAAGCTCTAAACCTTGTCTGTGGTATTCCGAGTAGGATTCAATGATTGAATGACTGTGACGAGCTCCAAACTCGCGATTGCTGGGCGTAGTGACAGACGCAAAAGGATAGTAAATCCTATTCCAGCATGATCGAGAACCGACAGATGAATAGCCGTGCCGTGACAGGGTGCGTTGACCATTTTCACTGAGAGGATAAGATGAAGCCATTGACAAAGGTGATGCCTCCAGACGATTAGCCGTGCCGTGACAGGGCATTTGGATCATTTTCCCGAGAGAAGACCGAAAGTAGCCATTGACAATGGTGATGTATCACATAAAGCCAGCCATGGAAAGGAATAAGACTGATTGGATGAAGATAGCAGGAAAGCAGAGGTTCAGAGGAACGAAAAGCATCTCCATTCGCTTATCTGAAATTCCTGCCAATGATTTACATAAGTACCTCTATCCCTATTCTATTATTTATTTTCGAAAACCCATTACTATTTTATATCCACCTGACTGAGATTTACAAGGTGACCATAGCTTGCTTCATACCAACAATCTCCGTGGGATTCGACCCTTACTCATGTAAGGTATTACTTGGACGACCCAGTGCACTTGCTGGTTAGTTGTGCGAAGTTGTGAACCATAGTATTGGCATCATGTTTTTGGCTCCATTTCCAGGGAAAGAAAGAGCGATGAATTTTACATAATTAAAGTGTAATCACAATTTCTGCGCACCATGGAGCTTGGCAGATATAGTAGGCATCAGCCCTCAAGTCTATGAGTACCAGATATTTTTAGAAGAAGGAGCATGGCCTGTTCGTCAACCTCAAAGGCGGCTGAACCCCACCATTCTAGAGGTTGTCAAGAAGGAAGTGACCAGGCTGCTTGAAGCTGACATCATCTATCCAATCTCGGATAGTGAATGGGTCAGCCCAGTACAAGTGGTGCCCAAGAAGTCTGGAGTCACAACAGTAAAGAATTAGCATGGAGAACTCATTGCAACTAGAGTGCAAAATTCCTGGAGGGTGTGCATTGATTATAGGCGCCTCAACCAGGCTACTCGCAAGGATCACTACCCACTGCCCTTCATCGATCAGATGCTTGATCGCCTGTCAGGTAAAATCACACTACTGTTTTCTACATGGTTACACTGGCTATTTTTAAATTCATATAGCTCCTGAAGACCAGGAGAAAACTACTTTTACATGTCCCTTTGGAACGTTTGCATACAAGAGGATGCCTTTTGGCTTATGTAATGCACCGGCTACGTTTCAAATGTGCATAATGAGCATTTTCTCAGATCTCCTTGAGAACTATATGGAAGTTTTCATGGATGACTTTAGTGTGTATGGTGATTCGTTTAACCTTTCCTTGGATAGTTTAGCTAGAGTATTAGACAGGTGTGTTAGTTCAAACCTTGTATTAAATTTTGAAAAATGTCATTTTATGGTAAAACAAGGTATTGTTCTAGGACACGTTGTTTCTAATACTGGTATTTTAGTTGATCCAGCAAAGGTAGATGTCATTTCTAGTTTACTTTACTCCTCCTCCGTGAGGAAAGTCCGTTCGTTCCTTGGTCATGCAGGTTTCTACGGAGATTTATCAAGGACTTCAGTAAGGTAGCATTGCCTTTATCCCGACTGCTACAGAAAGATGTTGAGTTCGAGCTGAGTGAGGACTGCATGGACGCGTTTGATAAGCTGAAGATTGCCTTGACTCAAGCTCCGATTGTGAGAGGACCCGACTGGAGCCAGCCATTTGAGATTATGTGTGACGCCTCCAACCATGCAGTAGGAGCGGCGCTGGCTCAGCGCGAAGGTAAGGACCCTTTTATAATTGCTTATGCCTCTAAGACCTTAGACGTTGCTCAGTCTAATTATACTACCACTGAAAAAGTGCTTCTGGCTATTGTTTTTGCTCTGGATAAAATCTGAGCCTATCTACTTGGTACTAAGATGGTAGTATACTCAGACCATGCAACTCTAAAATATTTGTTAGCTAAAAAAGAGTCTAAACCAAGGTTAATACGTTGGATATTGTTGTTGTAAGAATTTGATTTAGAAATTAAAGATAGGAGTGGTTCCCAGAATTTAGTGGCAGACCACTTGAGTCACCTAGAGCACTGGTGCACGAAATTGTGATCTCCAGGCTCGAACAAATCCTGGTAATGGCTCCAAAGCTTGGTGCTCTGATCTTAATTCATAGTTGTCACAACTTCGATACAACTAACCAGCAAGTGCACTAGGTCGTCCAAGTAATACCTTACGTGAGTAAGGGTTGAATCCCACGGAGATTGTTGGTATGAAGCAAGCTATGGTCACCTTGTAAATCTCAGTCAGGCAGATATAAAGTGATAATGGAGTTTTCGAATAATAAATAATAGAATAGGGATAGAGGTACTTATGTAAATCATTGGTAGGAATTTCAGATAAGCGAATGGAGATGCTTTTCGTTCCTCTGAACCTCTGCTTTCCTGCTATCTTCATCCAGTCAGTCTTACCCCTTTCCATGGCTGGCTTTATGCAAGGGCATCACCGTTGTCAGTGGCTACATCCCCTCCTCTCAGTGAATAATATGCTCACGCACCCTGTCACGGCACGGCTATTCATCTGTCGGTTCCCGATTATGCTGGAATAGGATTCACCCTCCTTTTGCGTCTGTCACTAACGCCCAGCACTCGCGAGTTTGAAGCTCGTCACAGTCATTCAATCATTGAATCCTACTCAGAATACCACAGACAAGGTTTAGACCTTCCGGATTCTCTTGAATGCCGCCATCATTCTAGCTTACGCCACGAAGATTCCGGTTAAGAGATCTAAGAGATATTCATTCTAGCTTATTTCATGTAGAACGGAAGTGTTTGTCAGGCACGTGTTCATAGGGGAGATGGTGATGAGCATCACACATAATCATCACCTTCATCACGTTCTTGGGTGCGAATGGATATCTTAGAAGCGAAATAAGATGAATTGAATAGAAAACAGTAGTACTTGCATTAATCTTTGAGGAACAGCAGAGCTCCACACCTTAATCTATGGAGTGTAGAAACTCTACCGTTAAAAATACATAAGTGAAAGGTCCAGGCATGGCTGAGATGGCCAGCCCCCAAAATGTGATCAAAGGATCATAAGGTAATCCAAAGATGTCTAATACAATAGTAAGAGGTCCTATTTATAATAAACTAGCTACTAGGGTTTACATGAGTAAGTATTTGATGTATAAATCCACTTTCGGGGCCCACTTGGTGTGTGTTTGGGCTGAGCTTAAGTGTTGCACGTGCAGAGGCCATTTGTGGAGTTGAACGCCAGTTTTTGTGCTAGTTTGGGCGTTCAACTCTGGTTTTGGATCCTTTTCTGGCGCTGGACGCCAGATTTGGGTAGAAAGCTGGCGTTGAACGCCAGTTTATGTCGTCTATTCTTGGCCAAAGTATGGACTATTATATATTGCTGGAAAGCCCTGGATGTCTACTTTCCAACGCAATTGGAAGCGCGCCATTTCGAGTTCTGTAGCTCCAGAAAATTCACTTTGAGTGCAGGGAGGTCAGAATCCAACAGCATCAGCAGTCCTTTTTCGACCTCTGAATCTGATTTCTGCTCAAGTCCCTCAATTTCAGCCAGAAAATACCTGAAATCACAGAAAAATACACAAACTCATAGTAAAGTCCAGAAATGTGAATTTAACACAAAATCTATTAAAAACATCCCTAAAAGTAACTAGATCCTACTAAAAACATACTAAAAACAATGTCAAAAAGCGTATAAATTATCCGCTCATCACAACACCAAACTTAAATTGTTGCTTGTCCCCAAGCAACTGAAAATCAAAATAGGATAAAAAGAATAGAATATACTATAAATTCCAAACTATCAATGAAACAGAGCTTCAATCATATGAGCGGGACTTATAGCTTTTTGCCTCTTGAATAGTTTTGGCATCTCACTTTATCTATTGAGGTTCAGAATGATTGGCATCTATAGGAACTTTAGATTTCGAATAGTGTTATTGACTCTCTTAGTTCAGTATGATGATTCTTGAATACAGCTTCTTTATGAGTCTTGGCCGTGGCCCTAAGCACTTTGTTTTCCAGTATTACCACCGGATACATAAATGCCACAGACACATAATTGGGTGAACCCTTTCAGATTGTGACTCAGCTTTGCTAAAGTCCCCAATTAGAGGTGTCCAGGGTTTTTAAGCACACTCTTTTTTTGCTTTGGACCTTGACTTTAACCGCTCAGTCTCAAGTTTTCACTTGACACCTACACGCCACAAGCACATGGTTAGGGACAGCTTGGTTTAGCCGCTTAGACCAGGATTTTATTCCTTTAGGCCCTCCTATCCACTGATGCTCAAAGCCTTGGGATCCTTTTTATTTCCCTTGCCTTTTGGTTTTAAGGGTTATTGGCTTTTTGCTCTTGCCTCTTGGTTTTAAGAGCTTTGGCTTTTTCTGCTTGCTTTTTCTTTTTCTTTCTATATTTTTTTTTCGTCTATTTTTTTTTTCTACAAGCTTTGTTCTTTGCTGCTTTTTCTTGCTTCAAGAATCATTTTTATGATTTTTCAGATTATCAAATAACATGTCTCCTAGTCATCATTCTTTCAAGAGCCAACATATTTAACATTCTTAAACAACAACTTCAAAAGACATATGCACTGTTCAAGCATACATTCAGAAAACAAGAAGCATTGTCACCACATCAATATAATTAAACTAAGTTCAAGGATAAATTCGAAACTCATGTACTTCTTGTTCTTTTGAATTAAAACATTTTTCATTTAAGAGAGGTGATGGATTCATAGGACATTTATAACTTTAAGACATAGTTACTAACTACTAATGATCATGTAATGAAGTCACAAACACAGATAAGCACATAACATAGAAAACGAAAAACAGAAGAAATAAGAACAAGGAATGAATCCACCTTAGTAATGGTGGCGTTTCCTTCTTGAGGAACTAATGATGTCCTTGAGCTCTTCTATGTCTCTTCCTTGTCTTTGTCGCTCCTCCTTCATTGCTTTTAGATCTTCTCTGATTTCATGAAGGATGATGGAGTGCTCTTGATGTTCCACCCTTAGTTGCTTCCAATAATTGTGTGGAAGAAAATGTATCCCCTGAGGTATCTCAGGGATCTCTTGATTTGCAGTCAAATGTTCTACCACTGAGCTATAGACCCTTGATGGAAGCTTTTGTCTTCCCTTTCCTCTTTCTAGAGGTTTCTCTGGCCTTAGGTGCCATCAATGGTTATGAAAAAAAACAAAAAAGCTATGCTTTTACCACACCAAACTTAGAATGTTGCTCGCCCTCGAGCAAAAGAAGAAAGAATAGAAGAATAAGAAGATGTGGAAATAAAAACTAGGATTATGAGGAGGTAAAGTGGGGATCCTGTGGGGTTCACAGATCCTGAGATGATCCTGTGGTGTCCACAGATCCTGAGGTGTCAAGGCATTTACATCCCTGCACCAATTTAGGCATGCAAAATGCCCTTGCACACAACTCTGGGCGTTCAGCGCCAGGTTGGTGCTCTTTTTGGGCGTTCAACGCCCCTTTGCTGCCTTTTCTGGCGTTGAACGCCAGAACCATGCTTGTTCTGGGCGTTCAGCGCCAGGATGCTCCTATTCTGGGCATTCAGCGCCAGAACTATGCTCTGTTCTGGCGTTTGAACGCCAGACAGATGCTCCTCCAGGGTGTGATTTTTCTTCTGCTGTTTTTGATTCCGTTTTCAATTTTTATATTTATTTTGTGACTCCACATGATCATAAACCTAAGAAAACATGAAAACAATAAAAATAAGAATTAGATAAACATTGGGTTGCCTCCCAACAAGCGCTTCTTTAATGTCAATAGCTTGACAGTGGGCTCTCATGGAGCCTCACAGATGTGCAGAGCTTTGTTGAGACTCTCCAACACCAAACTTAGAGTTTGGATATGGGAGTTCAACACCAAACTTAGAGCTTGGTTGTGGCCTCCCAACACCAAACTTAGAGTTTGACTGTGGGGGCTCTGGTTGACTCTGCTTGGAGAGAAGCTTTTCCTGCTTCCTCTCCATGGTTGCAGAGGGAGATCCTTGAGTTTTGAATCCAAGGGAGTTCTCATTCCATTGAAGGAATATTTCACCTCTGTCAACATCAATCACAGCTCTTGCTGTGGCCAGGAAAGGTCTTCCTAGGATGATGGATTCATCCTCTTCCTTTCCAGTATCCAGGACTATGAAATCAGCAGGGATGTAAAGGCCCTCAACTTTTACCAATACATCTTCTACGTGTCCATAAGCCTGTCTTCTTGAGCTGTCTGCCATCTCTAGTGAGATTTTAGCAGCTTGCACCCCATAGATTCCCAGTTTCTCTATTACAGAGAGGGGCATGAGGTTTATTCCTGCACCAAGGTCACACAGAGCCTTAAAGATCATGGTGCCTATGGTACAGGGTATTATGAACTTTCCAGGATCCTGTCTCTTCTGAGGCAATGTCAGTTGATCCAGATCACTTAGTTCATTGATGAACAAGGGAGGTTCAACTTCCCAAGCATCAATGCCAAACAATTTGGCATTCAGCTTCATGATTGCACCAAGAAACTTGGCAGTTTGCTCTTCAGTGACATCCTCATTCTCTTCAGAAGAGGAATACTCATCAGAGCTCATGAAGGGCATAAGGAGGTTCAATGGGATCTCTATAGTCTCTAGATGAGCCTCAGAGTCCTTTGATTCCCCAGAGGGAAGCTCCTTATTGATCACTGGACGTCCCAGGAGGTCTTCCTCCTTGGGATTCACGTCCTCTCCTCTCCTCTCAGGTTCGGCCAAGGCACTTATGTCAATGGCCTTGCACTCTCCTTTTGGGTTCTCTTCTGTATTGCTTGGGAGAGTACTAGGAGGGATTTCAGTGATCCTTTTACTCAGCTGGCCCACTTGTGCTTCCAGATTTCTAATGGAAGACCTTGTTTCATTCATGAAACTTACAGTGGCCTTAGATAGATCAGAGACTAGATTTGCTAAATTAGAAGCATTTTGTTCAGAGTTCTCTGTCTGTTGCTGAGTTGATGATGGAAAAGGCTTGCTATTGCTAAACCTGTTTCTTCCACCATTATTAAAGCCTTGTTGGGGCTTTTGATCCTTCCATGAGAAATTTGGATGATTTCTCCATGTTGAGTTATAGGTGTTTCCATAAGGTTCACCTAAGTAATTTACCTCTGCTATTGCAGGGTTCTCAGGATCATAAGCTTCTTCTTCAGAAGATGCCTCTTGAGTACTGTTGGATGCAGCTTGCATTCCATGCAGACTCTGAGAAATCATATTGACTTGCTGAGTCAATATTTTATTCTGAGCCAATATGGCATTCAGAGTATCAACTTCAAGAACTCCCTTCTTCATAGGCGTCCCATTACTCACAGGATTCCTTTCAGAAGTGTACATGAACTGGTTATTAGCAACCATGTCAATGAGTTCTTGAGCTTCTGCAGGCGTTTTCTTTAGGTGAATGGATCCACCTGCAGAAGTGTCCAGTGACATCTTTGATAGCTCAGATAAACCATCATAGAATATATCCAGGATGGTCCATTCTGAAAGCATGTCAGAAGGACACTTTTTGGTCAACTGTTTGTATCTTTCCCAAGCTTCATAGAGAGATTCACCTTCTTTCTGTCTGAAGGTTTGAACATCAGCTCTAAGCTTGCTCAGCTTTTGAGGAGGAAAGTACTTGGCTAAGAAAGCCGTGACCAGCTTATCCCAAGAGTTCAGGCTGTCTTTAGGTTGAGAATCCAACCATAATCTAGCTCTGTCTCTTACAGCAAAAGGGAAAAGCATGAGCCTGTAGACTTCAGGATTTACGCCATTAGTCTTAACAGTATCACATATCTGCAAGAATTCAGTTAAGAACTGAAAAGGATCTTCAGATGGAAGTCCATGAAACTTGCAGTTCTGCTGCATTAGAGAAACTAATTGAGGTTTAAGCTCAAAATTGTTTGCTCCAATGGCAGGAATGGAGATGCTTCTTCCATGTAAATTGGAATTAGGTGCAGTAAAGTCACCAAGCATTCTCCTTGCATTGTTGTTGGGTTCGGCTGCCATCTCCTTTTCTTGTTCGAAATTTTCAATCAAGTTGTCTCTGGATTGTTGTAATTTAGCTTCTCTTAATTTTCTCTTCAGAGTCCTTTCAGGTTCTGGATCAGCTTCAACAAGAATGCCTTTTTCTCTGTCCCTGCTCATAAGAAAGAGGAGAACAAAAGAAAAGAAGAGGAATCCTCTATGTCACAGTAAAGAGGATCCTTATTGTTAGTAGAAGAAAAGAAGAAGAAATTCGAACACAGATAGAGTAGGGGGTTCGAATTTGGTGATGATGTGAGGAAGTAATGTTAGTTAATGAATGAATAAATAGAATAGGATGAGAGAGAGGGGGGAATTTTCGAAAATTATTTTTGAAAAGGAGTTAGTGATTTTTGAAAATTGGTTTTTGAAAGTTGTTAGTATTTTTTTTTTTCGAAATTTTTGAAATTAAAAATAAAAAATAAAATAATTAGTTAATTAAAAAGAAATTTTTGAAAAAAGGGGAAGATATTTTTGAAAATTAGAGAGAGAGAGTTAGTTAGGTGGTTTTGAAAAAGTTAAGAAACAAACAAAAAGTTAGTTAGTTAGTTGAAACAAATTTGAAAAGATAAGAAGTTAGGAAGTTAGAAAAGATATTTTGAAAAGATATTTTTGAAAAAGATAAGATAAGAAGATATTTTTGAAAAGATATGATAAAATTAGTTTTGAAAAAGATTTGATTTTTAAAATCACAATTAATGACTTGATTCATAAGAAATCACAAGATATGATTCTAGAACTCAAAGTTTGAATCTTTCTTAACAAGCAAGTAACAAACTTCAAATTTTTGAATCAAAACATTAATTGATTATGTTATTTTCGAAAATTTGTGATAGAAAATAAGAAAAAGATTTTTGAAAAATATTTTTGAAATTTTTCGAAAATAACTAATAATTTTGAAAAAGATTCGATTTTTGAAAAAGATTTGGAAAAAGATAAGATTCTCAAATTGAAAATTTGATTTGACTCATGAGAAACAATTTGATTTTAAAAATTTTTGAAAAAGTCAACTCAAATTTTCGAATTTGATGAGAGAAAAAAAAGGAAAGATATTTTTTTTGATTTTTGAATTTTTATGATGCAAGAGAGAAAAACACTAAAAAGATGCAATGCATGAAATTTTTAGATCAAAACATGTGATGCATGCAAGAATGCTATGAATGTCAAGATGAACACCAAGAACACTTTGAATGTCATGATGAACATCAAGAACATATTTTTGAAAAAAATTTTTAATGCAAAGAAAACATGCAAGACACCAAACTTAGAATTCTTTAATGCTTACGCACTAAGAATTCAAGAATGCATATGAAAAACATGAAAAGACACAAAACAAAAAATCATCAAGATCAAACAAGAAGACTTACCAAGAACAACTTGAAGATCATGAAGAACACTATGAATGCATGATATTTTCGAAATATGCAAGATGCATATGCAAGTGACACCAAACTTATAATGTGACTCAAGATTTAAACAAGAAACACAAAATATTTTTGACTTTTATGATTTTCTAATTTTTTTGGATTTTTATGTTATATTTTTCGAAAATTATATGAAAAAAGAAAAAAATAAGGATTCCAAAATTTTTAATATGAATTCCAGGAATCTTGCCATGTTAGTCTAAAGCCTCAGTCCAAATGAATTTAGACATGGCTTTACAGCCAGCCAGGATGCAACATATAATTACATGGGCTAGAGTGATTAGTTGAATACCAATCCCAAAGTAGTTTGGGTATGGCTTTACAGCCAGATATGATTCAACATATTTTATGAAACACTAGAATTCATTCTTAAAAATTTTGAAGCCATAGAATAATTTATTTTTTCTTGAAAACATTTTTATTTTTTTCGAAAACAAGTGAGAAAATTTTGAAATATTTTTGAAAAATTTTTGAAAAGAAAATAAAAAGAAAATTACCTAATCTGAGCAACAAGATGAACCGTCAGTTGTCCATACACGAACAATCCCCGGCAACGGCGCCAAAAACTTGGTGCACGAAATTGTGATCTCCAGGCTCGAACAAATCCTGGTAATGGCTCCAAAGCTTGGTGCTCTGATCTTAATTCATAGTTGTCACAACTTCGATACAACTAACCAGCAAGTGCACTGGGTCGTCCAAGTAATACCTTACGTGAGTAAGGGTCGAATCCCACGGAGATTGTTGGTATGAAGCAAGCTATGGTCACCTTGTAAATCTCAGTCAGGCAGATATAAAGTGATAATGGAGTTTTCGAATAATAAATAATAGAATAGGGATAGAGGTACTTATGTAAATCATTGGTAGGAATTTCAGATAAGCGAATGGAGATGCTTTTCGTTCCTCTGAACCTCTGCTTTCCTGCTATCTTCATCCAGTCAGTCTTACTCCTTTCCATGGCTGGCTTTATGCAAGGGCATCACCGTTGTCAGTGGCTACATCCCCTCCTCTCGGTGAATAATATGCTCACGCACCCTGTCACGGCACGGCTATTCATCTGTCGGTTCCCGATCATGCTGGAATAGGATTCACCCTCCTTTTGCATCTGTCACTAACGCCCAGCACTCGCGAGTTTGAAGCTCGTCACAGTCATTCAATCATTGAATCCTACTCAGAATACCACAGACAAGGTTTAGACCTTCCGGATTCTCTTGAATGCCGCCATCATTCTAGCTTACGCCACGAAGATTCCGGTTAAGAGATCTAAGAGATATTCATTCTAGCTTATTTCATGTAGAACGGAAGTGTTTGTCAGGCACGTGTTCATAGGGGAGATGGTGATGAGCGTCACACATAATCATCACCTTCATCACGTTCTTGGGTGCGAATGGATATCTTAGAAGCGAAATAAGATGAATTGAATAGAAAACAGTAGTACTTGCATTAATCTTTGAGGAACAGCAGAGCTCCACACCTTAATCTATGGAGTGTAGAAACTCTACCGTTAAAAATACATAAGTGAAAGGTCCAGGCATGGCTGAGATGGCCAGCCCCCAAAATGTGATCAAAGGATCATAAGGTAATCCAAAGATGTCTAATACAATAGTAAGAGGTCCTATTTATAATAAACTAGCTACTAGGGTTTACATGAGTAAGTATTTGATGTATAAATCCACTTTCGGGGCCCACTTGGTGTGTGTTTGGGCTGAGCTTAAGTGTTGCACGTGCAGAGGCCATTTGTGGAGTTGAACGCCAGTTTTTGTGCCAGTTTGGGCGTTCAACTCTGGTTTTGGATCCTTTTCTGGCGCTGGACGCCAGATTTGGGTAGAAAGCTGGCGTTGAACGCCAGTTTACGTCATCTATTCTTGGCCAAAGTATGGACTATTATATATTGCTGGAAAGCCCTGGATGTCTACTTTCCAACGCAATTGGAAGCGCGCCATTTCGAGTTCTGTAGCTCCAGAAAATCCACTTTGAGTGCAGGGAGGTCAGAATCCAACAGCATCAGCAGTCCTTTTTCGACCTCTGAATCTGATTTCTGCTCAAGTCCCTCAATTTCAGCCAGAAAATACCTGAAATCACAGAAAAACACACAAACTCATAGTAAAGTCCAGAAATGTGAATTTAACACAAAATCTATTAAAAACATCCCTAAAAGTAACTAGATCCTACTAAAAACATACTAAAAACAATGTCAAAAAGCGTATAAATTATCCGCTCATCAAGCACATTAAGAATGACTCCACTCCTATCAATGATGCTTTTCCATTTGATAGCTTGCACACAATATCTGAGGTAGTTCCTTGGTATGCACCTATAGCCAATTATTTTGTTAGTCATACCTTCCCTCCCAATTTTACTAAGTGTTCCGAGGGTTACCTGAAACTGAAGGTCGATCTCGGATGAGATCTGCTGTGGTGGCCGGAGCTGTCGTGTCCGACTTGTTGGAACTAGTGGAGCTGGAGATGCTGCTGATCCTTCGTCACCGGAGGGTGGTGGTACCTGCAAGAGACTCCGATGCTTAAGTTAGCATGGGCTTAAAGTAGGTTTTTAGTAGAATCAGAGTATGATTTATACCTGGGTGCTCCAGTGTATTTATAGTAGTGTGGGCTGACTTTTCTAGATAAGATAAGTTAGTTATCTTATCTTATCTTTAAGTGAGGTCATCTTATCTCTCAGGGGAACCGCCTCTATCTTTCTAGGCTTTAGTTGCCTTTAGATTGGGCTATGTCCCTTAGTTTGGGCCGTCTTGGGCTTCTTGTAGCAATTTGGCCGAACTCTTTTAATGAAGAGGTCGGGAAAACTGACCTGAAGAGGTCGGTCGCTTTGTCTTCGATCACCCCAGGTCGGATAGCTCGACCCAGGGTATGAACAATGCCCCTGCTTGAGCTCGATCTTTGCCTTTTTAGGGTCGTGTCTTCAGACTTTGACCCTTTTAGAGAAGTCGAACTCGAGCATTTTACTTTTGGATTGATCTCTGGTTGAGGCTTCCTTGGATACGAAGCGTTTTCCTCTTCTTTTTATTTGTAGCGTGCATTGCGCTTTTCTTGGAAACGTGCGAGGGTAGTTTTAAAATCTCTTTAATATCCCTTTGCTGTTTCCTTTTTCCTTCTTTGCTACTTCATTTTTGAATTTCAAAAGACTTGCTTTCAGTTTCTTCTTCTCCTTTTTGCTTCGTTTTTCACTGAAATTGCTCCGTCCGTTTCTTCTCACGCCTTAGAGTTTTTTGGCTCGAGAGTTTTCAATCGTTACTTCTTCCTTTGCGTTTGCTTCTTCTTCCTTGACAGGTTGGTTATTTTCTTTTCCTTTTCTTGTATGCTTCTATCATACTGCTGCATGTGGTTTTTCTCTGAGAATCTTGATTTTCTTCAAAAAAGATTGTATCTTCCCTTTCGGTATTTTGTTTTCCTGATTTTCTGAAAAAAGCTTGCATCTTTGAGGTGATCTCTGTACCCTTTTACTGTGACGTGCACCTGGTAGTTTTGCTTCCTTAAGGTTTTCGCGATTTCTGTTTCTTTTTGTGGTCGTATCTCCTTGATCGAAGATCTTGGCCTTTGCGAATTTGTTTGGTAGACTGGGTCTATAGCTTTCATATACTTTTTCACGCTTGGGTGATAAACTATTCGTAGGAAAGGTTGTAACTTTTGATGTTTTTTGTTGATGATGATGACTTTTGTTACTACTTTGTGTGTAGTGCTATTTGCTATAGAAGGAATTGTATTTTGAGAGATGTTTTCAGGAGATAGATTGTCGACTTCTTTCTTTCCGGGCTTTTGCCTTGTTACTGCCTCCAAAGGGTGTCCCTGGACTTGAGTGTGAATCATGGGGTTTCCCTTTTACTGTCATATCTGTTTATTGTCCGAGTTGTTTCCTTATTTGACCAAGTTGTTTGGTAGTAACCCTATTTTCCTTTTCTTTCTATAGGAGTAGTTGACCCATGTCTTCTCGCAAAAATATTGTTGAGATGTCTACTAAGATCCCGGATGGCATGTCTGACTAGCTGGACTCTATTGTGTTGATGTGTGTTACAGTTGCTGACTCTGAGTATTGTGTGCGACTTAGGAGGCACCATAGGATTTGTAGTGATAGGGACCAAGAGAAGAACTATGAGTTAGTGTCACCTGACCCTGAGGAGAGGCTTAGTTTTCCCTCTTTGACTCAGGGGGAACGTCCCTTCTTCTATGCTTATAACTATTTCTTTAGTCAATTGAACATCACCATTCCTTTTACCCCCTTTTGAGACCGAGTTGTTGTGGTCCTGCAATGTAGCTCCTTCTCAACTCCACCCGAACTCTTGGGGTTTCATAAAAATCTTCCAATTATTGTGTCAAGAACTGGATATCCGACCTACCCAAACTCTCTTCCTTTATCTTTTCGTGTTGACGAAGCCTGGGGTAGCGAAGAAGAAAGCCTCCTGGGTTTCTTTTTGAGCTACTCAAGGAAAAAAGGTTTTCTCTATGTATGAGGAGCCCTTTAGGGACTTTAAAAACTACTACTTCAAGGTCCGAGCTATTGAGGGAGCTCGGCCCTTCTTTTTGGATGAAAATGATGAGCCTACCTTCCCTTTGAGCTGGTAGAAGAGTGTAATAGTATCCAGGTATTCCTGGGAAAGTCTGGATGAGGTCGAGCAGGCCTTTGTAAATGTGTTAGAGGAAAACTGGGGGGAACCCCCTCATCTTGATACAAAGAAGTTTCTTTCAGATCCTTCCCTTCTTCGAACTGAGCTAGGTAGTGGCCGACTTCTTGTCAATAGTTTTGCTTTGTGATTGAATGTTTATCTTCATCTGTTTGTGACTTGTTTTCTTGGTTTCTTTTTTGTAGAGATGGTGAAATCTACAGATTCTATGGAGCACTTTCGTAGGGCGAAGAAGGCGACAGCTGCTTCTAACATCTCAGCCAAGGCTGCGGAGGGAGAGTCTTCCCAGGTTCCTCCCAAGAGGCTAACATCGGGTGCTTCTAGGCCGAGAAAGGTTATTCCGACCCTTCAGGTCCGATTGTCCCCTCTGACCCAGTTCAGCCATCTACTAGTGCTGCCTCTTCTCCAACTGCTGGTCCTCCTCCTAAGAAACAAAAAACTGTTGAACCTTATGACTTGGATGCCCCAGATTTTGATGCTGTGGGGTTTGTTGATAATCAAATTGCTTCTTATGGTCGACTTCTCATGGATGACGTGTCCATTCTTCGTCACTTGAATTTTATCACCAATAACAGTATTCAGAAGGCCCATATGGGTGCAGCTTTGTTTCGAACTGTCCAGGGTTCCCCTGTTCATGCAACTAAGGAATTCTTGGAGGATGTGTTCCGAGGGTTACCTGAAACTGTAGGTCGATCTCGGACGAGATCTTCTGTGATGGTCGAAGATGATGTATCCGGCTATGAGTAGAGGCTGGAGCTGTCGTGTCCGACTTGTTGAACTTGGCTGTGCTACTGATCCTTCACCACCGGAGGGTGGGGGGTACCTGCAAGAGACTCCGATGCTTAAGTTAGCAAGGGTATTAAGCAGGTTTTTTGTAGAATCAGAGTATGAGTTATACCTGGGTGCTCCAGTGTATTTATGATGGTCATGGGCTGACCTTCTTAGGTAACATAAGTTAGTTATCTTATCTTATCTTATCTTTGGGTGAGGTCAGCTTATCTTTAAGGGAACCGCCTTTATCTCTATAGGCTTGGACTGCCTTTGGATATGGGTCATGTTCCTTTATTTGGGCCCTTTACTGGGCTTTTCTGGCAATTTGGCCGATCTCTTTGAGAAGAGGTCGGATAGTCGGACATGAAGAGGTCGGTCGCCTTGTCGCTAAACATCCCAGGTCGAATAGGTCAACCCAGGGTATGAACAGTGCCCCTGCTCGAGCTCGGTCTTTCTTTTTGAGATCGAGTCTTAGTCTTAGGACTTCGATCCTTCTCTGGTGAAGCCGAACTCAAGCATTTGTCGACTTCTTTCTATGTAGAATCTTCCTTTTTGAATGTGGAATATTTTCTTCTGAAAGCGCGCACTTTTGTATTATCGCTCTATTCTTGGGAACGTACGAGGGTTTAATTCCCTCATTAATTGGTTTTATTGCCCCATTTTTCTTAGCCTCTTTATTTTGAACTTCACATTTCAGAAAATGGTTTCTCTTCTCCGTAACCTCCCAGTTCTTTCTCTCTTTCTGTTTTCGCCTGGAGTTTGTAGCTTTCGCCTCATTCCTTGTGACATTGCTTGGTTATTGTTTCCTTCTGGCTGTGGAAGGGCGATTCCAGATTCTGCTCCTCTCTTCAACTTTCTCTCGAGGCTTTATGCTTTTTCCAGGTTGGTTTTTTCTTACTTTCTTGTTCTCATCATTTTTCTGGTAAAACTTTGATTCTGAATGTATGTTGGAAAGCTTGAACCTTTTTGTGGTCTTTGTATTTGTTCGTCACTGTGATGTATTTTTTGGCCTCCTTTTCATCTTTATGCGTACTCCTAGTATTTCTGCGGAGGCTTTTTAGGGCTTTGCATGTTTTGCTGCTTGCTTCTTTGGGATAATGGTTTCGGCTTTTAATTCTTCAAGAAAAAGGTTGCATCTTTAATGTCCGTTTTTTGTCGTCTGTTTGAGCTGCTTTTTTCCTTTGATGACTTTGTTAAAAAACTTCAATGCCAGAAGAAAAAGGGTTGCTTTCTTTTGTTGGGAGATGGTGTGGGTTCTTCACTCTGTTATTACCTCCAAAGGATGCCCCTGGTTCTTTGGGTTGTGTCTTGGGGCTTTCCTTTTTACTGCTGAGTCTGCGATCTGCTGTTTTATTTTTGCCGTCCGAGTTATTTGTCTGTTCTTGAGTAATTTTAGTAATTCGTCTTTTCTTTGGTTGTAGGACTAGTTGGCCATATCTTCTCGCCAAAATATTGTAGAGATGTCTTCTAAAGTTCCTAAGGGGATGTCCGATTGGCTGGACTCCCTTGTCTTAATGTGTGTTTCTGTGGTGGATGCTGAGTTTTGTGTAGAGCTGAGAAAACATCATAAGGTTTGTGGTAGTGGTGCCCAGGAGAGGGATTATGATCTTGTAGCGCCTGACTCTGACGAGAGGGTTTGTTTTCCAACCTCAGTCGAGGGGGAGCGTCCCTTCTTCTATGCCTATGAATATTTCTTCAGCCAGTTGAACATTACCTTTCCCTTTACTGCTTTTGAGACCGACTTGTTGTGGTTGTGTAACGTTACCCCGTCCCAGCTTCATCCGAATTCCTGGGGTTTTGTCAAGATCTTTCAGCTGCTTTGTCAAGAGTTAGGTGTCACACCTTCTCAGACTCTTTTCCTCTATCTTTTTGTTTCGACCAAGCCCGGGGCTTCTTCCAAGAAGAAAGCTTCTTGGGTTTCTTTTAGATCTACCCATGGACATAAAGTTTTTGCTATGTACGATGAGTCCTTTAAGGACTTTAAGAACTACTTCTTTAAAGTTCAAGCTGTTGAGGGGGCCCGTCCCTTTTTCCTTGATGAGAATGATGAGCCTGCTTTTCCTCTAGAATGACAAAAGAATGTGACAATGTCTCGTTATACTTGGGAGATGCTTGACGAGGTTGAGCGGGCTTTTGTAATTATTCTTGAAGATATATGGGGAGAACCTCCCCATCTTGATACCAAAAAGTCTCTGGGGGACCAGTCCCTGGTTCGAACTGCGTTGGGTACTGTCTGACTTGTTTTTATCCTTGTTTTTAGCTTTGCTTCCTCTTTTGTGATTGTAACCCATTGCTGTGATTGATTCTGTTTTTCAGAGATGTCTAAAAATAATGACTCCATGAAGGCCTTCAAGAAGGCGAGGAAGGCTGCTGCTGCTAAAAATATGTCGGCCAAGGTGGTAGGAGAGGGATCTTCTCAGGTTCAGGTGAAGCCACCCGTGTCGAGTTCACCTGGGCCGAAGAGGGTGATCCCTACTCCCTGGGTTCGTCTGGCTGACCCTCCACAAACTTCAGCTGCTGCTTCTGGCCCTCCTCCTCCGAAAAAGCAAAAAACATCTGAGCCTTTTAACTTTGATGTCCCTGATTTTAATGCCGTCGAGTTTGTCGACCAGCAGATTGCCCCCTATGGAGGTCTTTCAATGGATGATGTGTCTATTCTTCATCACCTTGAGTTCATAACTAGAAGTAGTGTGAAGATGGCTCATATGGGTGCGGCTCTTTTTCGAACTGCTCAGGGTATCTCGGTTCATGCTACAAAATCTTTCATTATGGAGGCTAAGTCGAAGTTTGATAGAAGTGAGGGGTTTGAAGGAGGAGCTGGAGGTAAAGTTGGCGAAGGTGGAGAAAGAATTAGAGGGTGAAAAGGCTAGTTCTGTGGCCTTGGCGGCTTCTGTGAGGTTGGCTGAAGACACAGCGTTGAGGCATAAGGATAGCTATGTTTCAGCCTATAGAGAAGTGGTGCGTCTCAGGGGTGATTTGGAGACTGCCTGGGATGATTATACCGAGCTCCAAGGTCACCTTGTGGGCAGCGTGACTACTGCTTATGAAAACTTAAGGGAGCAGGTTCGGGTTCTGGCGCCCGAGCTCGACCTTACTTTCTTTAGTCTTGACAATGTTGTGAGGGACGGTAAGATTGTCCCTGACGACCCTGATGATGATGATGTTGAACCTCCTCCTGCGCCTGCTGCCAAGGCTTCTGTTGTGCCGACTTCTTAAGCTCCTTCAGCCGAGATTGAGTCAGAACCTGACTGTCAAATCTTGAACCGGGAGGATGGGACAGTGGATGCTGTGCCCCTCCAGACTCGTCCTCCTTCGCCCCATGTTGATGCAGCTTCTGGGAAACCTCTGGATCCTCTTTAGTTATTCTTGGTATATTTGTGTATGACCCTGTCTGCGGTCTTTTGAACTTTTTATTTTTGTAAGTGGTATTTTGATGACTGTTGACACTCTTTTAGTTGCTTGTTTAGCAACTTCTCTTTTGAAAAACAAAAAATAGCTTTCAAGTTCTTGGGGCTAACTTAGGTAGCCTCTTTGAGCTTGTTCTTATTATAACTTCATGTCTTTTAATATCATGTAAGTCTTTATCTACCTTGGTACCCATTTTAGGTTTTTGGTAGTGTTGGAGCCTTTGCTCGACCTCTTTGGATTGCCCTTGTATTTCCTGCTTGTCGCTTTGATTCCTTTGAGGCTTCTGAAGTTATTTCTAGTAATCCTGTTTTGTTTGGCCCTTTTATGAGGTCTCTGCCAGGTATTACTTTTTATAACTTTAGCATACAAAAGGAGGCCGACTTCGTCATGTCGGGTCTTTCTAAGTTATTTTGTAATCCTCTTTCTTGGACCTTGTTCAGGTCTCTTTCAGGGATTACTTTTATAACTTTTATGTTTTGTAGGAGACCGACTTCGTCATGTCGATCTCTTCTAAGTTATAGCAATCCTCTTTTATAGGGTTGGCCAGACCTCTTTCCAGAGACTTACTTATAACTTTGGTTACTGCGACTGGTCCGACTTCATGACGTCGGCCAGTCTTTAAGTTATTATTTAGCAATCCATTTTATTAAGACCTCGTCAGGTCCTTTCTCTGGATCACTTTCGATAACTTCTTGCATTATTCTGTTTTCATCTTTGCCGATTTGTAGAAATTGGGTTCAATCCTCGCTTGGTCGACCTTTTGATGAATTTGGTTTTCATCTCTGTTGGTCTTTATCGTGATCATGCAATGAATTTGATTTTCACTTTCTGCCGATCTATTGCTTTATAATTGGACGATGAATGTTTCAGATTAATGCGTCTTGAGAATTTGTAGAATATCTAAACATATTTTATTCAAAAAGAAAATGCAAATATATACATGCGGGAGTTTTTTATGCTTTAAGTCGGATAATTTGTGGGTCTTGGCTTGGTGCCTCATTAAAAAACCTTTTCAGGAAAATAGTGTACCTTATGCCAAGATCCTTTATCATCCCTAACTATAGTACCTTCTTAGGTTGCAGGCGTGCCACGACCTAGGAAGCTCTCGTCCCTCGAGTTCGGACAGTCTGTAGTAGCCCTTCCCAAGTACTTCTACGACTCGGTAGGGTCCTTTCCAGATTGCTGCCAGCTTTTTTTCTCTAGGTCTAGTTGTTCCGATATCATTTCAGATTAGGGTGAGGTTGTTCTCAGCAAAACCTCGTGGCACTACCTTTTGATTATATCTCAAAGCCATTCGACGCTTTAGTGCTTCTTCCCTGATCCGAGCTCTTTCTTGGACCTCCGGAAGTAGGTCGATGGTGCACGAGATTGTGATCTCAGGCAACGGCGCCAAAAACTCTGTACGCACGTCTTAATAAATCATTTTTCATTCACAACTTCGATACAACTAACCAGCAAGTGCACTGGGTCGTCCAAGTAATAAAACCTTACGTGAGTAAGGGTCGATCCCACGGAGATTGTTGGTATGAAGCAAGCTATGGTCATCTTGTAGATCTCAGTCAGGCGGATATCAAATAGTTATGGAGTTTTCGAATATGAATAATAAATAAATAGAAAATAAAGATAGAAATACTTATGTAATTCATTGGTGGGAATTTCAGATAAGCATATAGAGGTGCGTTCGTTCCTCTGAACCTCTGCTTTCCTGCTGTCTTCATCCAATCAATCCTACTCCTTTCCATGGCTGACTTTATGTAAGGACATCACCGTTGTCAATGGCTACTTTTCATCCTCTTTGTGAAAATGGTCCGATGCGCTGTCACTGCATGGCTAATCATCTGGAGGCATCACCATTGTCAATGGCTGCATCCCATCCTCTCTGTGAAAATGGTCCTATGCGCTGTCACTGCATGGCTAATCATCTGGAGGTTCTCGATCATACTGGAATAGGATTTACTATCCTTTTGCGTCTGTCACTACGCCCAGCACTCGCGAGTTTGAAGTTCGTCACAGTCATTCAATCCCAGAATCCTACTCGGAATACCACAGACAAGGTTTAGACTTTCCGGATTCTCATGAATGCCGCCATCAATCTAGCTTATACCACGAAGATTCTGATTAAGAGATCCAAGAGATAATCATCCAATCTAAGGTGGAACTGTAGTGGTTGTCAGGCACGCGTTCGTGGGGGAATAATGATGATTGTCACGTTCATCACATTTATGTTGAAGTGCGAATGAATATCTTAGAAGCGAAATAAGTTGAATTGAATAGAAAAACAGTAGTACTTTGCATTAATTCATGAGGAACAGCAGAGCTCCACACCTTAATCTATGGAGTGCAGAAACTCTACCGTTTGAAAATATATAAGTGAAAGGTTCAGGCATGGCCGAGAGGCCAGCCCCCAAAACGTGATCACAGGATCAAAAATACAATCCAGGATCTTTCAAAAGATGTCTAATACAATAGTAAAAAGTTCTATTTATAATAAACTAGTTACTAGGGTTTACAGAAGTAAGTAATTGATGCATAAATCCACTTCCGGGGCCCACTTAGTGTGTGCTTGGGCTGAGCTTGAATGTTACACGTGCAGAGACTTCTTCTGGAGTTGAACGCCAAGTTGTAATGTGTTTTTGGCGTTCAACTCTGGTTTGTGACGTGTTTCTGGCGTTTAACTCCAGACTGCAGCGTAGAACTAGTGTTCAACGCCCTTTTGCATCCTCTAAACGCGGCCAAAGTATGGAATATTATATATTGCTGGAAAGCCCTGGATGTCTACTTTCCAACGCAATTGAAAGCGTACCATTTTGAGTTCTGTAGCTCCAGAAAATCCACTTTGAGTGCAAGGAGGTCAGAATCCAACAGCATCAGCAGTCCCTCTGAATCTGATTTTTGCTCAAGTCCCTCAATTTCAGCCAGAAAATACCTGAAATCACAGAAAAACACACAAACTCATAGTAAAGTCTAGAAATGTGAATTTAACATAAAAACTAATAAAAACATCCCTAAAAGTAACTAGATTCTACTAAAAATATACTAAAGACAATGCCAAAAAGCGTATAAATTATCCGCTCATCAGTCGAGTTCTTCCCTTTGAAGTTGGGAGTTGGCTTCTTCATTATAGTGGATCACTCTAGGCGATCCTTCTTCGATCTCTACTAGGATCATTGCCTCCATTCCATATGCTAATCAGAAGGGTGATTCCTTTGTGGTGGAATGCGGCGTTGTTCGATATGCCCATAGAACTTGTGGGAGCTATTGATAAACCCATATTTTATGATATATTTTGTGCCTAATTTAAGTGATTTATTTAATCCTTCACTCACTTATTCATGTTAATTGCATGGTTTTACTTTCTCTTCCTTATTATGAGATGTATGTGAAAAAACATGTTTCCTATGCTTTAAAAGCAATTATTTTAATTTTCCTTTATTACCATTCGATGCCGTGATTCGTGTGTTGAGTAATTTCAGATCTTCTAAGGCAGGAATGACTTAAAGGATGGAAAGGAAACATACAAAATTGAAAGGAAAGTATTAAACGGAGTTTTTGAAGAAACTGGCAACAACGCGATCGCATGGGCGACGCGGCCGCGTGTCAGGGCAAAATGGCAGTGACGCGACCGCGTGATTGACGCAACCGCGTGCCTTGAGCGAAACGCATATGACGCGGACGCATGACTGACGCGACCGCGTGACAAGGAAAACTCCAATTGACGCGACTGCATGACCCACGCGGACGCGTGACAGAGGCCACGCACCAGAAATTACAGAAAACACTCCCAGCGATTTCTGAAGCCCTTTTCAGCCCAAATCCAAGTCCAGAAGGCACAGATCAGAGGTTATGAAGTGGGGGAATGCATCCATTCAAGAGGAGTCTCCAATTAGTTAGTTTTCATGAATTAGATGTAGTTTTGGGAGAGTGGTTCTCTCCTCTCTCTTTTAGGATTTAGATTTAGGATTTCATTCGCTTTCAGGATTATTTCTTTTTTATCAGGTTCAACATTTCTTTTTATTTATCTTTTCAATTTAATTTATGAATGCTTCTATGTTACAGATTATTCTTTTGATTAATGTGATTTGAGGTATTTCAGTTTATTATTGCTCTCTTCTATTTATGTTATTGTTATTCCCAATCTGAAGACATTTTTATTCCAATAGATTTATTTTTCTCCTTTTGGTCTTGGTTAAGAAATTAGTAACTCAGGAGTTATCAAACTCAACATGATTGATAATCGTTATCTTTGCTAATTGAATTGAACTTCAATAATCCCAATCTTTCCTTAGGGATTAACTAGGATTTGAGGATCTAACTAATTAGTCACTTGACCTTCCCTTGCTCTAGCAAAGGTTAACTAAGTGGAATTAAGATTCAATTTTCATCATCATTGATAAGGGTAACTAGGATAGGACTTCCAATTTCTCATACCTTGCCAAAAGTGTGTTTTACAGTCATTTATTTATTTTACAGTCTTTTACTTAATTTAAATTGCAATTTAGATTACTTGCTCCCTACCTTCAAAACCCCAATTTACAATCTTCATAACCAATAATAAGAATATACTTCCCTGCAATTCTTTGAGAAGACGACCCGAGGTTTGAATACTTCGGTTATCAATTTATTTAGGGGTTTGCTACTTGTGACAACCAAAACGTTTGTAAGAAAGGTTGATTGCTTGGTTTAGTAACTATACTTGCAACGAGAGTTTACTATAACTTCTAAACCATCAAACTTCAGTTCTTTCAAAATGGCGCCGTTGCCGGGGAACTGCAATTGTGTGCCTTATTATTGGTTATTGTAAATACTTTTCTTTTACTTGTTTATTTGTCTTTATTTCCCCCTTTTTATTTCCATTAGCTACTATGAATTCTCGCCCCTCTCGCTTTGAGTTTGGTTCTAATATTGTTGAAAGGAGTGAAAGTTATAACATGAACATGCATCAAGGTCAGAGCAATCAAAGATAGATGGAGCCAAGAGGATCTGATCAACCCTTTAGGCAACAATATCCTCCAAGATACCATGGACAAAGACCATTCTACAATGCATACCAAGGCAATAGACATGGTGGACAACCTTGCAGTTACCAACAAGCCCCGCCCTGTGCTTATAGGCCATCCTCTCAACATAACTTTGCACCACCACACTCACAAGCTCATTTTCACCATTCGCCACCATATGATCCTCATTTACCCCGATTCCACTCCAATTACTCCCAAACACCCCCACTTCCCCATGTACCACGTCCAAATCCATCACCCCGAGAATCAGAGGTTCGCCTCAAGGAAGCAGAAGATCAACTTCAAACAACCCTTCATCAACTGGAGCAAGCAATAAGTCAATTATCTTCTAGACGTTCGAACATTCAAGGACCTCCCATGACCCCGTGTGGACAATCTAATGATGAACGTAGCATGAAGGAGATACTAGAAACTCCAGTGGACAAGACAGAGCATGACTTCATACTAGAACAAGTAGAGGAAGCTGTCATTATACAAGAAGAACAGTTGGTTGAAGACCTAGGAGACGCTGAGCCTCCATGGGAATCCAGAGTTGTGGAGAATTCTGTCAAGGACGTTGCAATTGATGCTAAGTAGGATAGTACACAACCCCCAAGGCAAGTCTTTTATGAGGAACTAGACGGAATACTCCAAGAAGCAAGTTTCCTTGATGATGATAATCTCAAGTCAAGTTCTCCGAGTGATGAACTTGCATCCGCAAGTGAATTCTCTGAGATTGAAGAACCTTCCCCAAGTGAATATGAAGATGATGTGGAGGTAGATTTCTCTCAACCTCTGGTTTTTGACTTGAGTGATGAGGAAGACATAGGAGACTCTGATCAGGACACAGATGCATTTGAAGAATTTTCTAAGGAAGTGGAGGAATTCACAGACGATCACAAGGGAGTAGAACTCACAGAACCACTGGAAACACCTATCCCAAGGCCATTACCACCCAATACAAGCTTCAAGTGGGTACAATCCTTAACCTTTATCTTTACTTTTCCACTTGAATATGGTTTGCTTGAAACAGATGGCCAGCTTAGAGCTATCTGCAGCTTTAAGAGTAAGAGGAAAATGGCTCGTGCTCAGAGCTGGTGCAAAAGGTTCAATAAGGTTCCACGTTTCAACTCGAAGTGTGCGGATTGGCATCATGATCAATCAGATGGATCTCGGAGAACGTTTGGTCACCTTGGTGAGAATCTAATTTCTAAACCGTCCGGATGGAAAAATATAGATCAAAACGGAGGCAGATTTAAAAGCAAAGTTTGGGATCCTGGAATCTATTCTGACATTCGTCACCCCGGGAGCCTGAGAATATGTTTGAAGCTACTCAGAAGCTTTACATGCCTGGTTTCGGACCCCGGAGGCTATTGGCATTCCAAGCATTGGTGGAGATTTCTGGATGAATTTAAGCATAAGCCACCATAACAGGAAGCTCATCCAATGTCCAACTTAAGGACTTTAACTAAAAGTGCTAGGTGGGAGACAACCTACCATGGTATGGTCGTTTCTTTTTCAGTTTTATTTCGTGTTATTTATTTTTATTTCCTTTTCAATTGAACCTGAATATTATTCATTCGCATTGCATACTGCATAATTGCATACCTGCATAAAAAAAGGGCGTGCGACGCGACCGCATCGCTCATGCGATCGCGTCAGTTGCGAAAAACATTCCCCACGCGTCACCCACGCGGCCGCGTGAACTGGAGATCGGCGTAAATCCCCAACGTCCAGAGAGTTAGGCTGGAATCGTGCGACCATTGTGCGTTTCGCACGAAACGACCCACGCGGTCGCGTCTCTGACGCGATCGCGTCACTTGCACAACACCAATTCCACGCGACAGCGTGAGCGACGCGATCGTGTCGCATGGATTGCACCACCACCCCAGGGGACACAGAGAGTTGCGTTGAAACGACGCTGGAATTGTGCGTTTAGCACAATTTTCAGCGACGCAGTCGCATGCCTCACGCGACCGTGTCATTCATAATTTACTCATTCCATGCGATCGCGATCACGTCGACCCCCATTTTGACCCCAGCCACGCAACCGCGTGCCCCACGCGATCGCGTGGATTCAAATTTACTAACCCCCCAGTCACGCGAACCCTACCCATTCGCGCCCCCCAGCCCCCTCTCCTTCCTCTCTTCTCTCCACAACTACCACCCACAACTTCCAGCCACCACCCAGCCACCCTACACTGCTGCCGCACCGCCAACCACCCCCCAGACCTCACCGTACCACCACCCCCTCCCCCATTCTCCCCCACTTTCTTCTTCTTTCTTCCTCTTCCTCCCTCCACCGCCACTGCCCCCCCCCCTCTCCGCGACCACCAACCACCGCCGCCGCTCCGTCCTAGCCGCGCCACCCATCCGCCACCCACGCCCCACTTCCCTTCCTTCCCCTTCCCCCTACCCCATTACCCTTCCCAAACCCCCCTTACCTCCGAACAGCCGCCAACCGCCGTAGCGCCACCCTCAGCCGCCGCGTCAGCCGCCACCACCACCTACCCCCAGCCACCTCTCTTTCCCACTTTCTTTCCTACGCATTCCAGGTTTCGCCGAACGCTAACCTTCTATCAATTCGTAGTTAATTACATATTTTTTCTGTTTACGTTCATATTTAGGCTAGTTAGATATGCATGTTGTAGTGGATTCTAGGTTGTTAGGTAGCCTAGGGTGTGGTTAGTGGATTTAGGCCTGATTAATTGTGCTGTTCTTGCTATCTGTTTTATTAATTTCACAATTTTGCTGTTACTGTTAGTGTTATTCATATGTTGTACTTTCTTGTTTTATGCTGCTCTTTACACCGCTTTTCCATGTTCATATTCCTTGTATGTAATTGCAGCTATAATTTTAATTCATATGAACTATTCTTATTGCTGATTATTTTCCGGGAACATCCAATTTTAGCCGGGATGCTGCCCAAATTTCTGTAAATTGTTTTGATTTTCATTCCTGTTTTGGTTTTGGCAAACTTGCACTCTGCTTTACTCAGATTTTACTAAACCAATTCATGAATGACAGGGCAAGCTTTCTTATTCTTTTTAATTTCCTGGTTTATAAATTGCATCTTGGATGATTCAATTCCACCTTTTGCTATTTTCATTTGATTCATCCTTAACTTCCTTGTTTGAATTTGAGTTATCTGTTGCTTTAATTTGTGAATTCTCGTTATTTAGGAAATTTTCATCATGCCACTTACTCTAACCCACTTTTTACTAATTCACTAATTTTAACTTCCTAACCTCTTTTTCTTTCCTAACCCACTTACCTTTCAAAACATCTCTTCTGGTTTTTCCCTATTCTCTCAAACATTCTAACCAAGGCATGACGGACGTTTTTCCTACTTAACATGAATCCTTTTACATTTTGGATTGGAAATTTTTATTCTCGGACTTTTAACTCCTATACAATCCTTAATGCACATTTACTTAACTCCTTTTCATTATTCTCTTGCTCCTTTGCCATTATATGCTTCTTTCGATTAATTGCCTACCTGCTTTTCTATTTTTATTATATCCTGGTTTTCTATTTTTCAGGATGTCTGACACCCAGAGAAAGGGAAAAGGAAAGGCAACAACTGGCAAACGGAAAAGAGGTGAAGCCTCCATGTCCATCCTGGACCTCATGCATGATGACTCCTAGTGGGAGAAACACTTTACCCCGCAAGAGAAGGCTGACCAGCTACTCCCTGCTACTGATCCCATTAAGTTTGCAAACCGCTACTGCGAGTTGAAGTATCCGATGTTTGCAAACTCCAGGAACCTGTACCTGGAGAGGACTCTGAAGATCCCAGAAGAACTCCAGCAATACACCTCTGATCAGATCAAACAACGAGGCTGGTTCTTCCTGGAGAGAAACCTGACTGAGGTTAATGCATCTTGGGTAAGGGAATTCTACTGCAATTACTTCAAAACTTCCTTAGATGCAGTGAACCTAAGAGGGAAGCAGATACTGGTCACTGAAAAGGCCATAGAGGATGTTCTGAAGCTTCTGCCTAAATCCGATCAGCTGGATGGTTATCAAAAAGCTGAGGAGGATATGCGCTTCATGAAGTTTGATTGGGATGCCGTCAAGGCAAGGATAGCCCTTGACCCGACTGTTCCATGGGTCATGGGTTAGAACACCACCATGCCTAAGGGAATCAAGCGGGCATACTTGAACGATGAGGCTTGGCTATGGTATCAGATCCTTAGCAACTTTATTATGCCGAGTACTCACAAGACGGAGCTACCTGCCGCTATGATCACCCTCCTATGGTGTGTGATGGAGGGTATGGACCTATACCTGCCGCGCTTTATCCGGTACTACATGGCCAGGGTCCACGTCCGAGGCACTCTCCCCTTTCCATATCTGATTGCACAGCTTGGCCGTCGAGTTGACGTGCCCTGGGAGGATGCTGATGAGAAGCCACCTGCTGCAGAATGCAAGAAAATTATCCCTCGCAGTAGGAACTTCCTGGCTTTGGGCTACAGACCTCCATTCCTCACTCCTACTGATGAGACAGCCACACCATCTGCCGGCCTCTCTTCCTCTACAACTACCCCTGCTACCACCACTGCCCCTCTACCTGCCTCAGAGCCAGTTTATCACCTAGTGCACTGCCTGTTTCGACAGCTAGACCAGATGGAGCGCCACAACCGGTGGCGATACGAGAGATCCGAGCGTCGCAGCAAGCGACGCTATGAGCACCTGAAGCTGATGATTCGTTCTGGCAGCGACATCCCCTCCGAGCCTGACACCCCATCAGAGCCATCTGAGGAGGAGGCAGATGATCACGAGGCAGAGACTCATCCACAGGGAGAGGCTGCGCAGGCAGGCATAGAGCAGGCTACATCACATCATGAGACCCCGCCTCAGATTCAGGCTGCAGACCCAGAGATCCCTATTCAGTCAGCACCTCCTCTGGAGCAGGCAGATACTCAGACCACAACCACAGAGACTCCAGCTACCCATCTTTCCAGTGATGACACCCCTTCACACCCTGCTTGAGTGAGCATCAGGGACGATGCTTCATTTTAAGTGTGGGGAGGTCGCCATCTCTGGCATATTTTTTGGTGAACCACTACAGACTCTTTCATTTTATTTTGCTATTTTTCTGTATTTTTCTCTTTTATTTTTATTTTTATTTTCTCAGTACTTATACATTACTATTTTCATGTATTTTTACTCTATTTCTGCATTTTGCACTTTTAGTTCATACTTTAGTCATTTAGTTTAGTTTGCAATTCTAACTTATTAGTTATAGAGAATGTGGATTAATTAGTATAGTTTACCCTTTTTAGCATAAGATAGCTTAGTTTAAATTGAAAATATAAAAGGAAGTAAACTAGAGACTTGAACATAATAGAAACAATCCACACACCTTGTATATATAGCATTACATGTTAGTTAGTTAACAAGATTTCATCAAGGAGAAACACTAGAACTTTAAAGCCACCTTAAGAATTACATTGAGAATAATGGGAACTCTTAATTTTTACTTGCATGACATATATAACTGATATATGATTTTTGAGTTAGAGAACACACAGCCTGTGAGTTTTGAGCTTAATTGTATGGTTACATTCAAACCATAATATTTTATTCCTGTGTGTTCCGCCCTTCTTTTTTTTTTCTGATGTTCTTTACTTTGTTTTAATCTATATGTCCGATTATAAAATATGGATACATACCAAGAAAGTGATTGAGGCCATTGTTTGATTTTAGCTCACTATTCCCAAATTAGCCTACCTTTTACATCACCCTTGTTAACCCCCTTGAGCCTTTAAAACCCCTCTTGTTTTATAATCACATTACTAGCCTTAAGCAGAAAAACAAAATAAAAATCCCAAGTTGAATCCTTGGTTAGCTTAAGATAGAAATTGTATGTTGTGTAAGTAGGGAAACTTTATGGGAACATGGATGATAGAAACAAAGGTAGAATGTTGAAAAGAATAAAGATGTTTCAAAATAAGAATCTTTGGGAAACATGCTCATGTGATATCAAAGTAATTAAGTTACCATGTGCATTAAAAAAATATTTTTATATTTCAGTATTTGAATAAAGGGGATACGAAAGAATTCCCCAATTGCAAAATAAAATAATGCACATGGGATAAAAATTAAATTTAAGGCATGAGCATGTAACATCAAAAGTGGGGAAAATATGGGAAAATAGGTAAAGAAGCTCTGCTCTACAAAATATGTATGTTAGGTGAGATCTTAGACTAATCAAAGATTCACTTAATTAGCTCACTTAGCCTTATACATATTGATAAACCTATATTTTATGATATATTTTGTGCTTAATTTGAGTGACTTATTCAATCCTTCACCCACTTATTCATATTAATTGCATGGTTTTACTTTCCCTTCCTTATTATGTGATGTATGTGAAAAACATGTTTTCTATGCTTAAAAATAATTATTTTGATTACCCTTTATTTCCATTCGATGCCGTGATTCGTGTGTTGAGTAGTTTCAGATCTTCTAAGGCAGGAATGATTTGAAGGATGGAAAGGAAACATACAAAATTGGAAGGAAAGCATAAAATGGAGTTTTTGAAGAAACTGGCAGCCACACGATCGCATGGACGACGCGGCCCATGCCAGCGCGGATCAACAGCGACGCGACCGCGTGATTGACATGATCGCGCGCCTTGAGCGAAACGCATATGACGTGGACGCATGACTGACGCGACCGCGTGATAAGGAAAACTCCCAATGACGCGACCGCGTGACCCACGCGGACGCGTGACAGAGGCCACGCACTAGAAATTGCAGAAAACGCTCATAGCGAATTCTGAAGCCCTTTTTGGCCCAAATCCAAGTCCAGAAGGCATAGACCAGAGATTATGAAGTGGGGGAGTGCATCCATTCGAGAAGAGAGTCTCCAATTAGTTAGTTTTTCATGATTTAGATTTTGTTTTGAGAGAGATTCTCTCTTCTCTCTTTTAGGATTAGGATTTAGATTTAGGATTTTATTCGCTTTCAGGATTATCTCTTTACCAGGTTCAATATTCCTTTTTATTATGTTCTCAATTTTATTTATGAATTCGTCTATGTTACAGATTACTCTTTTGAATTAATGTTATTTGAGGTATTTCAGTTTACAATTGCTCTCTTTTATTTATGTTACTATTGCTTCCAATCTGAAGACATTTTTATTCCAGTAGATTTACTTTTTCCCTTTTGGTTTTGGTTAAGAAATCAGTAACTCTGGAGTTATCAAACTCAAACATGATTGATAATTGTTATCTTTGCTAATTGAATTGAACTTCAATAATCCCAATCTTTCCTTAGGGATTAACTAGGATTTAAGGATCTAACTAATTAGTCACTTGACCTTTCCTTGCTCTAGCAAAGGTTAACTAAGTGGAATTAAGATTCAATTTTCATCATCATTGATAAGGATAACTAGGATAGGACTTCTAATTTCTCATACCTTACCAAAAGTTTATTTTACAGTTATTTATTTATTTTACAGTCATTTACTTATTTTAATTGCAATTTAATTTACTTGTCCCTTATCTTCAAAACCCCGATTTACAATCTCCATAACCAATAATAAGAACATATTTCCCTGCAGTTCCTTGAGAAGACGACCCGAGGTTTGAATACTTCGATTATCAATTTATTTAGGGGTTTGTTACTTGTGACAACCAAAACGTTTATACGAAGGGATTTCTGTTGGTTTAGAAACTATATCTACAACGCGACTATTTTTATAAATTCTTTACTGGCAAAAATTCTAACGTCAAAATGGCGCCGTTGCCGGAGAATTGCAATCGTGTGCCTTATTATTAGTTATTGTAAATATTTTTCTTTTACGTGTTCATTTGTTTTTATTTTCTTCTTTTATCTTCATTAGCTACTATGAATTCTCACCCCTCCCTCTTTGAGTTTGGTTCTAATATTGTTGAAAGGAATGAAAGTTATAACAGGAACATGCATCAAGGTCAGAGCAATCAAAGATGGATGGAGCCAAGAGGATCTGATCAACCCTTTAGGCAGTAATACCCTCCAAGACATCATGAACAAAGACCATTCTGTAATGCATACCAAGGCAATAGACATGGTAGACAACCTTGTAGTTACCAACAAGCCCCACCCTATGCTTATAGGCCATCCTTTCAACACAACTTTGAACCACCACACTCACAAGCTCCTTTTCACCATTCACTACCATATGATCCTCATTTACCCCGATTCCAATCCAATTACTCCCAAACACCACCACTTCCCAATGTACCACATCCAAATCCATCACCCCGAGAATCAGAAGTTCGCCTCAAGGGAACAGTGGATCAACTTCAAACAACCCTTCATCAACTGGAGCAAGCAATAAGTCAATTATCTTCTAGACGTTCGAACATTCAAGGGCCTCCCAAAGCCCTATGTGGACAATCTAATGAAGGGCGTAGCATGAAGGAGATATTAGAAACTCCAGTGGACAAGACAGAGCATGACTTCGTACTAGAACAAGTAGAGGAAGCTGTCATTATACAAGAAGAAGAGTTGGTTGAAGACTTAGGAGACGCTGAACTTCCATGGGAATCCAGAGTTGTGGAGAACTCTGTCAAGGACGTTACAACTGATGCTAAGGAGGATAGTGCACAACCCCCAGAGCAAGTCTCTTATGAAGAACTAGATGGAATGATCCAAGAAGCAAGTTTCCTTGATGATGATAGTCACAAGTCCAGTTCTCTTAGTAATGAACTTGCATCCGCAAGTGAGTTCTCTGAGATCGAAAAATCTTTCCCAAGTGAATACAAATATGATGCGGAGGTAGATTTCTCCCAACCTCCCGTTTATGACTTGAGTGTTGAGGAAGACATAGAAGACTTTGATCAGGAAGAAGTTGCATTTGAAGAATTCTGCAAAGAAGTGGGGAAATTCACAGAAGAGCACAAGGGAGTAGAGTTCACAGAACCACTGGAAACACCTATCCCAAGGCCATTACCACCCAATACAAGCTTCAAGTGGGTACAATCCTTAACCTTTAACTTTATTTTTCCACTTGAATATGGTTTGCTTGAAACAGATGGCCAGCTTAGAGCTCTCTGCGGCTTTAAGAGTAAAAGGGAAATGGCTCGTACTCAGAGCTAGTGCACAATGTTCAATAAGGTTCCACACTTCAACTTGAAGTGCACGGATTGGCATCATAATCAATCGAATGGATCTCGAAAAATGTTTGGTTATTCTGGTGAGAATTTAATTTCTAAACCGCCCAAATGGAAAAATATAGATCAAGACGAAGGCGGATTCAAAAGCCAAGTTTGGGATCCTGGAATCTATTCTGACATTCGTCACCCCGGGAACCTGAGAATCTATTTGAAGCTGCTTAGAAGCTTTACATGCCTAGTTTGGGACCCCAGAGGCTATTGGCATTCCAAGCATTGGTGGAGATTTATGGACGAGTTTAAGCATAAACCGCCATAGCAGGAAGCGCATCCAATGTCTAACTTAAGGACTTTAACTAAAAGTGCTAGGTGGGAGACAACCCACCATGGTATGGTCGTTTCTTTTTCAGTTTTATTTTGTGTTATTTATTTTTATTTCCTTTTTAACTGAACCTGAATATTCTTCATTCGTATTACATACTGCATAATTGCATACCAGTTTAAAAACAAAAAAAAAGAGAGGGCGCGCGACGCGACCGCATCATTCATACGATCGCGTCAAGTTGCGAAAACACTCCCCACGCGTCCGCGTCATTCACGCGGCCGCGTGATCTGGAGATCAGCGTAAACATCCAACGTCCAGAAAGTTAGGCTGGAATCGTGCGGCCATTGTGCGTTTTGCACAAAATGCCCACGCGGTCGCGTCTCTGACGCGATCGCGTCACTTGCACAACATCAATCCCACGCGACAGCGTGAGCGACGCGATCGCGTCGCATGGATTACACAACAACCCAAAAGGAGACAGAGAGTTGCGCTGAAACGACACTGGAATTGTGCGTTTAGCACAATTTCCAGCGACGCGATCGCATGCCCTAGGCGATCGCGTCATTCACTCCCTGATCCATTCCATGCGATCGCGTGGGATCGCATGCCCCACGCGATCGTGTCAACCACCATTTCAGCCCAACCACGCGACCGCGTGCCCCACGCGATCGCGTGGATTCAAATTCCATAACCCCCCAGTCACGTGAACCCTACCATTCGCGTCCCCACCCCCCGAACCCTTCTCCTTCCTCACTTCTTCTCCAACCACCCAAACACCACCAGCCACCCTACGCCGCCGCCGCACCGCTAACTACCCCTCAGACCTCACCGGACCACCACCCTCTCCCCCATTCTCCCCCACTTTCTTCTTCTTCCTTCTTCTTCCTCCCTCCACCGCCACTGCCACCCTCCGCGATCACCACCCCACCGCGCCGCCGTCACCGCCGCGCCCCCATCCGCCACCCACGCCCCCTTCCCTACCCACCCTTTCCCCCTACCCCCATCACCCTTCCTGAAGCCCCTGCCCCCGAACAGCAGCCACCGCCTCTGCCACCCTCCTCCGCCGCGCCAGACGCCACCGCCACCATCTCCCAGCCACCTCTCTGCCCCACTCTCCTTAATTCGCCTACCAGGTTTCGACGAACGCCACCCTTCTATCCATTCATAGTTAATTCATATTTTTCTGTTTATGTTCATATTTAGGCTAGTTAGATATGCATGTTGTAGTGGATTTTAGGTTGTTAGGTAGCCTAGGATGTGGTTAGTGGATTTAGGCCTGTTTAATTGCACTGTTCGTGTTTCTTATTTTATAATTTTCGCAATTCTGCTGTTGCTGTGATGTTCGTATTGTTCATATGCTGAAATTTACTGTTTCATGCTGCTCTTTACACTGCTTTTTCATGTTCATATTCCCTATATGTAATTACAGCTGTATTTTTAATTCATATGAACTATTCTGATTGCTGTTTATTTTCCGGGATAATTCAATTTTAGCCGGAATGCTGCCCAAATTTTTATAAACTATTTTTGACTTTTATTCATGTTTTGGTTTTGGCTATTTAAACTCTGCTTTACTCTGCTTTTACCAAACTAATTCATGAATGCCAGGGCAAGCTTTCTTATTCTTTTTGATTTTCTGGTTCTTAATCTGCATTTTTGATGTTTAGATTCTAATTTTTGCTATTTCTATATCTCTCTGAATCATCATCAACCTAATTTCCTTGTTTGGATATGAGTTACCTATAGCTTCTAATTGTGAATGCTTGTTACTTGGAATATGATCATTATGCCACTTACTTTACCCACTTTTTACTAACTCACTAATTTTAACTTCCTAAACTATTTTTCGTTTCTAACCAAACCTAACCTTTCAGAACATTTTTTCTAGTTTTTCACTTTCTTTTAACATTCTAACCAAGGCATGGTGATACTTTTTCTAATTAACTTGAATTGAAGTACATTTTGGATTGTGACATTTTTTTTCTCAGTATTATAACTCTTATACAATCCTTAATGCAAATTTGCTTAACTCAATTTCCTCTTCTATTGCTTCTTTGCCACTTTGTGTTTTTTTTTTATTATTTGCCTATTTGTTTTCCTTTTTTTTATTATATCCTGATTTTCTGTCTTTCAGGATGTCTGCCAGCCAAAGAAAAGGAAAAGCAAAGGCTACTACTGGCAAATGTAAAAGAGGAGAATCCTCTATGTCCATCATGGATATCATGCACGATGACTCCTGGCGGGAGAAAAACTTTACCCCGCAGGAGAAGGCCGACCAGTTACTCCCTGCTACTGATCCAGCAAAGTTTGCAAACCGATACTGTGAGCTGAAGTATCCGGTATTTGCAACCTCCAAGAACCTGTACCTGGAGAGGACTTTGAAAATCTCAGAAGAACTCCAGCAATACACCTCTGATCAGATCAAACAAAGAGGCTGGTTCTTCCTAGAAAGAAACCTGACTGAGGTCAATGCATCTTGGGTAAGGAAATTTTACAGTAATTACTTCAAGACTTCCCTAGATGCAGTAAACCTAAGAGGGAAGCAGATTCTGGTCACTGAAGAGGCCATAGAGGATGTTCTGAAGCTTCTGCCTAAATCTGATCAGCTGGATGGTTATCAAAAAGCTGAGGAGGATATGCGCTTCATGAAGTTTGATTGGGATGTAGTCAAGGCTAGGATAGCCCTTGACCCGACCGTTCCATGGATCATGGGTCAGAACACCACCATGCCAAAGGGAATCAAGCGGATTTACTTAAATGATGAGGCTCGGCTATGGCACCAGATCCTGAGCAATTTTGTCATGCCGAGTACCCATGAGACGGAGATCCCTGCCGCTATGATCACCCTCCTATGGTGTGTGATGGAAGGTAAGGACCTGTACCTGCCACGCTTTATCCGGTACTATATGGCCAGGGTCCACGTCCGAGGCACTCTCCCCTTTCCTTATCTGATTACACAGCTAAGCCGTCGAGCTGACGTGCCTTGGGAGGATGCTGATGAGAAGCCACCTGCTGTAGAATCCAAGAAGATTATCCCTCACAGCAGGAACTTTCTGGCTTTGGGCTACAGACCTCCACTCCTCACTGCTACTACTGAGACAACCACACCATCTGCCGGCCCCTCTTCCTCTACAGCTACCCCTGCTACCACCACTGCACCTCCACCTGCCTCAGAGCCCATCTATCACCTAGTGCACCACCTGTTTTGACGGCTTGACCAGATGGAGCGTCGCAACAAACGACGCTATGAGCACCTGAAGCTGATGATACAATCTGGCGACATTCCCTCAGAGCCTGACATACCAATTGAGGAGGAGGCGGATGATCACGAGGCAGCGACCCATCCACAGAGCGAGGCTGCGCAGGCAGGCACAGAGCAGGCTGCATCACATCAGGAGGCTCCGCCTCAGATTCAGGCTGTAGACCCAGAGATCCCTATCCAGTCAGCACCTCCTCTGCAGCAGGCAGATCCTCAGACCACCACCACAGAGACTCCAGCTACCCACCCTTCCAGTGATGACACCCCTTCACACCCTGCTTGAGTGAGCATCAGGGACGATGCTTCATTTTAAGTGTGGGGAGGCCGCCATCTCTGGCGTATTTTTTTGGTGAACCACTACAGGCTCTTTCATTTTATTTTGCTATTTTCTGTATTTTTCTCTTTATTTTTATTTTTATTTTTCCAGTACTTATACATTGCTATTTTCATGTATTTCTACTCTATTTCTGCATTTTGCATTTTTAGTTCATATTTTAACCATTTAGTTTAGTTGCAATTCTAACTTATTAGTTATAGAAATTGTGGATTGATTAGTATAGTTTACCCTTTTTTTTAGCTTAAGATAACTTAGTATTAATTTGAAAATATAAAAAGGAAGTAAACTAGAGACTTAAACATAATAGAAACAACCCACACCTTGTATATATAGCATTCCATGTTTGCTAGTTAACAACATTTCATCAAGGAGAAACACAAATTTTAAAGCCATTCAAAATAAATTTTACATTGAGAATAATGGGAATTTTTAATTTTACTTGCATGACATACATAACTGATATATGATTATCAACTGGATGGTTATCAAAAAGCTGAGGAGGATATGCGCTTCATGAAGTTTGATTGGGATGCAGTCAAGGCCAGGATAGCCCTTGACCCGACCGTTCCATGGATCATGGGTCAGAACACCACCATGCCAAAGGGAATCAAGCGGATTTACTTAAATGATGAGGCTCGGCTATGGCACCAGATTCTGAGCAATTTTGTCATGCCGAGTACCCATGAGACGGAGATCCCTGCCGCTATGATCACCCTCCTATGGTGTGTGATGGAAGGTAAGGACCTGTACCTGCCACGCTTTATCCGGTACTATATGGCCAGGGTCCACGTCCGAGGCACTCTCCCCTTTCCTTATCTGATTACACAGCTACGCCGTCGAGCTGACGTGCCTTGGGAAGATGCTGATGAGAAGCCACCTGTTGCAGAATCCAAGAAGATTATCCCTCACAGCAGGAACTTTCTGGCTTTGGGCTACAGACCTCCATTCCTCACTACTACTATTGAGACAGCCACACCATCTGCCAGCCCCTCTTCCTCTACAGCTACCCCTGCTACCACCACTGCACCTCCACCTGCCTCAGAGCCCATCTATCACCTAGTGCACCGCCTGTTTTGACGGCTTGACCAGATGGAACGTCGCAACAAGCGACGCTATGAGCACCTGAAGCTGATGATACAATCTGGCGACATTCCCTCAGAGCCTGACATACCATCTGAGGAGGAGGCAGATGATCACGAGGCAGCGACCCATCCACAGAGCGAGGCTGCGCAGGCATGCACAGAGTAGGCTGCATCACATCACAAGGCTCCGCCTCAGATTTAGGCTGTAGACCCAGAGATCCCTATCCAGTCAGCACCTCCTCTGCAGCAGGCAGATCCTCAGACCACCACCACAGAGACTCCAGCTACCCACCCTTCCAGTGATGACACCCCTTCACACCCTGCTTGAGTGAGCATCAGGGACGATGCTTCATTTTAAGTGTGGGGAGGCCGCCATCTCTGGCGTATTTTTTTGGTGAACCACTACAGACTCTTTCATTTTATTTTGCTATTTTCTGTATTTTTCTCTTTATTTTTATTTTTATTTTTCCAGTACTTATACATTGCTATTTTCATGTATTTCTACTCTATTTCTGCATTTTGCATTTTTAGTTCATATTTTAACCATTTAGTTTAGTTGCAATTCTAACTTATTAGTTATAGAAATTGTGGATTGATTAGTATAGTTTACCCTTTTTTTTAGCTTAAGATAACTTAGTATTAATTTGAAAATATAAAAAGGAAGTAAACTAGAGACTTAAACATAATAGAAACAACCCACACCTTGTATATATAGCATTCCATGTTAGCTAGTTAACAACATTTCATCAAGGAGAAACACAAATTTTAAAGCCATTCAAAATAAATTTTACATTGAGAATAATGGGAATTTTTAATTTTACTTGCATGACATACATAACTGATATATGATTATCAACTGGATGGTTATCAAAAAGCTGAGGAGGATATGCGCTTCATGAAGTTTGATTGGGATGCAGTCAAGGCCAAGATAGCCCTTGACCCGACCGTTCCATGGATCATGGGTCAGAACACCACCATGCCAAAGGGAATCAAGCGGATTTACTTAAATGATGAGGCTCGGCTATGGCACCAGATTCTGAGCAATTTTGTCATGCCGAGTACCCATGAGATGGAGATCCCTGCTGCTATGATCACCCTCCTATGGTGTGTGATTGAAGGTAAGGACCTGTACCTGCCACGCTTTATCCGATACTATATGGCCAGGGTCCACGTCCGAGGCACTCTCCCCTTTCCTTATCTGATTACACAGCTAGGCCGTCGAGCTGACGTGCCTTGGGAGGATGCTGATGAGAAGCCACCTGCTGCAGAATCCAAGAAGATTATCCCTCACAGCAGGAACTTTTTGGCTTTGGGCTACAGACCTCCACTCCTCACTGCTACTACTGAGACAGCCACACCATCTGCCGGCCCCTCTTCCTCTACAGCTACCCCTGCTACCACCACTGCACCTCCATTTGCCTCAGAGCCCATCTATCACCTAGTGCACCGCCTGTTTTGACGGCTTGACCAGATGGAGCGTCGCAACAAGCGACGCTATGAGCACCTGAAGCTGATGATACAATCTGGCGACATTCCCTCAGAGCCTGATATACCATCTGAGGAGGAGGTAGATGATCACGAGGCAGCGACCCATCCACAGAGCGAGGCTGCGCAGGCAGGCACAGAGCAGGCTGCATCACATCAGGAGGCTCCGCCTCAGATTCAGGCTGTAGACCCAGAGATCCCTATCCAGTCAGCACCTCCTCTACAGCAGGCAGATCCTCAGACCACCACCACAGAGACTCCAGCTACCCACCCTTCCAGTGATGACACCCCTTCACACCCTGCTTGAGTGAGCATCAGGGACGATGCTTCATTTTAAGTGTGGGGAGGCCACCATCTCTGGCGTATTTTTTTGGTGAACCACTACAGACTCTTTCATTTTATTTTGCTATTTTTCTGTATTTTTCTCTTTATTTTTATTTTTATTTTTCCAGTACTTATACATTGCTATTTTCATGTATTTCTACTCTATTTCTGCATTTTGCATTTTTAGTTCATATTTTAACCATTTAGTTTAGTTGCAATTCTAACTTATTAGTTATAAAAATTGTGGATTGATTAGTATAGTTTACCCTTTTTTTTAGCATAAGATAACTTAGTATTAATATGAAAATATAAAAAGGAAGAAAACTAGAGACTTGAACATAATAGAAACAACCCGCACCTTGTATATATAGCATTCCATGTTAGCTAGTTAACAACATTTCATCAAGGAGAAACACAAACTTTAAAGCCATTCAAAATAAATTTTACATTGAGAATAATGTGAATTTTTAATTTTACTTACATGACATACATAACTAATATATGATTATCAACTGGATGGTTATCAAAAAGCTGAGGAGGATATGCGCTTCATGAAGTTTGATTGGGATGCAGTCAAGGCCAGGATAGCCCTTGACCCGACCGTTCCATGGATCATGGGTCAGAACACCACCATGCCAAAGGGAATCAAGCGGATTTACTTAAATGATGAGGCTCGGCTATGGCACCAGATTCTGAGCAATTTTGTCATGCCGAGTACCCATGAGACGGAGATCCCTGCCGCTATGATCACCCTCCTATGGTGTGTGATGGAAGGTAAGGACCTGTACCTGCCACGCTTTATCCGGTACTATATGGCCAGGGTCCACGTCCGAGGCACTCTCCCCTTTCCTTATCTGATTACACAGCTACGCCGTCGAGCTGACGTGCCTTGGGAAGATGCTGATGAGAAGCCACCTGTTGCAGAATCCAAGAAGATTATCCCTCACAGCAGGAACTTTCTGGCTTTGGGCTACAGACCTCCATTCCTCACTACTACTATTGAGACAGCCACACCATCTGCCAGCCCCTCTTCCTCTACAGCTACCCCTGCTACCACCACTGCACCTCCACCTGCCTAAGAGCCCATCTATCACCTAGTGCACCGCCTGTTTTGACGGCTTGACCAGATGGAACGTCGCAACAAGCGACGCTATGAGCACCTGAAGCTGATGATACAATCTGGCGACATTCCCTCAGAGCCTGACATACCATCTGAGGAGGAGGCAGATGATCACGAGGCAGCGACCCATCCACAGAGCGAGGCTGCGCAGGCATGCACAGAGTAGGCTGCATCACATCACAAGGCTCCGCCTCAGATTTAGGCTGTAGACCCAGAGATCCCTATCCAGTCAGCACCTCCTCTGCAGCAGGCAGATCCTCAGACCACCACCACAGAGACTCCAGCTACCCACCCTTCCAGTGATGACACCCCTTCACACCCTGCTTGAGTGAGCATCAGGGACGATGCTTCATTTTAAGTGTGGGGAGGCCGCCATCTCTGGCGTATTTTTTTGGTGAACCACTACAGACTCTTTCATTTTATTTTGCTATTTTTCTGTATTTTTCTCTTTATTTTTATTTTTATTTTTCCAGTACTTATACATTGCTATTTTCATGTATTTCTACTCTATTTCTGCATTTTGCATTTTTAGTTCATATTTTAACCATTTAGTTTAGTTGCAATTCTAACTTATTAGTTATAGAAATTGTGGATTGATTAGTATAGTTTACCCTTTTTTTTTTAGCTTAAGATAACTTAGTATTAATTTGAAAATATAAAAAGGAAGTAAACTAGAGACTTGAACATAATAGAAACAACCCACACCTTGTATATATAGCATTCCATGTTAGCTAGTTAACAACATTTCATCAAGGAGAAACACAAACTTTAAAGCCATTCAAAATAAATTTTACATTGAGAATAATGGGAATTTTTAATTTTACTTGCATGACATACATAACTGATATATGATTTTTGAGTTAGAGAACACACAGCCTATGAGTTTTGAGCTTAATTGTATGGTTACATTCAAACCATAAATTTTATTCCTGTGTGTTCTGCCCTTCTTATTTATTTTGATGTTCTTTACTTTGTTTTAATCTATATGTCCAATTATAGAATAGAAATACATACCAAGAGAGTGATTGAGGCCATTGTTTGATTTTAGCTCACTTATCCCAAATTAGCCTACCTTTTACATCACCCTTGTCAGCCCCCTTGAACCTTTAAACCCCCTCTTATTCTATAAACCACAATACTAGCCTTAAGCAGAAAAACAAAATAAAAATCCCAAGTTGAATCCTTAGTTAGCTTAAGATAGAAAGTGTGTAATTGTTTAAGTGTGGAAAACCTATTGGGAACATGGATGATAAAAACAAAAGGTAGAAAAGTTGAAAAGAATAAAATAATTCAAATAAAAATTTTGGGAAGCATGCTCATGTAAAATCAAATAATTGAATTACCATGTGCATTAAAAAAATGTTATTTTTCAATATTTGAATAAAGGGGATACAAAAGAATTCCCAAAATGCAAAATAAATGCACATGGGACAAAAGTTAAAGTATGAGCATGTAACATCAAAAGTGGGAAAAAGTGAGAAAATAGGTAAAGAAGTTTTGCTTTACAAAGTATGTATGTTAGGTGAGATCTTAGACTAATCAAGGATTCACTTAATTAGCTCACTTAGCCTTATACATATACCTTTACCTTTACCTTGGCCCCATTACAACCTTAATTAAAGACCTCATGATTTTTGGTATGTCTATATTCTATAATTGTTGATTGGTTAGATGAAGAACAAAGTTGTAGAAAGAAAGGATAAAAAGAAGAATAGAGTGATTAACCCAATAAACACTGAGTGACTAGAGAGTAAACACAAAATCCAGTGAGGGTTCAATAGCTCATTAACATATATCTTTGCTTGAATTATTAATTGTCTTGCAAGTTTATAAAATGTTTTTCTCTCCCATCTCAACTGTAAAAGTGCTTTATCATTATCTAAGGTTTGGCTATGTATATATATATATATATATATAATTCTTAATTGTTATTCACTTGTATATAAAGCATACATGTAGTTTAATTAATTCACATTCTCAAGGAGTCATATATATATATATATATATATATATATATATGACTCCTTGAGAATGTGAATTAATTAAACTACATGTATGCTTTATATACAAGTGAATAACAATTAAGAATTGCATGATGCATGTAGGGAGTTGCATTTAGAGTAGATTGCATTGCATGAGATTCCACTACTTTAACCTTAACTTACTCTTTATCTTGGACTTAGCATGAGGACATGCTATTGTTTAAGTGTGGGGAGGTTGATAAACCCATATTTTATGATATATTTTGTGCTTAATTTGAGTGATTTATTCAATCCTTCACCCACTTATTCATATTAATTGCATGGTTTTACTTTCCCTTCCTTATTATGTGATGTATGTGAAAAACATGTTTCCTATGCTTAAAAATAATTATTTTGATTATCCTTTATTTCCATTCGATGCCGTGATTCGTGTGTTGAGTAGTTTCAGATCTTCTGAGGCAGGAATGACTTGAAGAATGGAAAGGAAACATACAAAATTGGAAGGAAAGCATAAAACAAAGTTTTTGAAGAAACTGGTAGCCACGCGATCGCATGGACGACGTGGCCGCATGCCAGCGCGGATCAACAGCGACGCGACCGCGTGACCCACGCGGACGCGTGACAGAGGCCACGCACCAAAAATTACAGAAAACGCTCATAGCGAATTCTGAAGCCCTTTTTGGCCCAAATCCATGTCCAGAAGGCATAGACCAGAGGTTATGAAGTGGGGGAGTGCATCCATTCGAGAAGAGAGTCTCCAATTAGTTAGTTTTTCATGATTTAGATTTAGTTTTGAGAGAGATTCTCTCCTCTCTCTTTTAAGATTAGGATTTAGATTTAGAATTTTATTCTCTTTCAGGATTATCTCTTTACCATGTTCAATATTCCTTTTTATTATGTTCTCAATTTTATTTATGAATTCTTCTATGTTACAGATTACTCTTTTGAATTAATGTTATTTGAGGTATTTCAGTTTACAATTGCTCTCTTTTATTTATGTTACTATTGCTTCCAATCTGAAGACATTTCTATTCCAGTAGATTTACTTTTTCCCTTTTGGTTTTGGTTAAGAAATCAGTAACTCTGGAGTTATCAAACTCAAACATGATTGATAATTGTTATCTTTGCTAATTGAATTGAACTTCAATAATCCCAATCTTTCCTTAGGGATTAACTAGGATTTGAGGATCTAACTAATTAGTCACTTGACCTTCCCTTGCTCTAGCAAAGGTTAACTAAGTGGAATTAAGATTCAATTTTCATCATCATTGATAAGGATAACTAGGATAGGACTTCTAATTTCTCATACCTTGCCAAAAGTTTATTTTACAGTTATTTATTTATTTTACAGTCATTTACTTATTTTAATTGCAATTTAATTTACTTGTCCCTTATCTTCAAAACCCCGATTTACAATCTCCATAACCAATAATAAGAACATACTTCCCTGCAGTTCCTTGAGAAGACGACCCGAGGTTTGAATACTTCGGTTATCAATTTATTTAGGGGTTTGTTACTTGTGACAATCAAAACGTTTGTACGAAGGGATTTCTGTTGGTTTAGAAACTATATCTACAACGCGACTATTTTTATAAATTCTTTACTGGCAAAAATCCTAACGTCACATATACCCTTACCTTTACCTTGGCCCCATTACAACCTTAATTAAAGACCTCATGATTTTTGTATGCCTATATTCTATAATTGTTGATTGGTTAGATGAAAAACAAAGTTGTAGAAAGTAAGGATAAAAAGAAGAATAAAGTGATTAACCCAATAAACACTGAGTGACTAGAGAGTAAACACAAAATCCAGTGAGGGTTCAATAGCTCATTAACATATATCTCTGCTTGAATTATTAATTGTCTTGCAAGTTTATAAAATATTTTTCTTTTTCTTTCCCATCTCTATTGTAAGAGTGCTTTATCATTATCTAAGGTCTGGCTATATATATAAATTCCTTGAGGAATGTGAATTAATTCAACTACATGTAAGCTTTATATACAAGTGAATAAAAATAATTAGAATTGCATGATTGATGAGCAGATAATTTATACGCTTTTTGGCATTGTTTTTAGTATGTTTTTAGTAGAATCTAGTTACTTTTAGGGATGTTTTTTATTAGTTTTTATGTTAAATTCACATTTCTGGACTTTACTATGAGTTTGTGTGTTTTTCTGTGATTTCAGGTATTTTCTGGCTGAAATTGAGGGACTTGAGCAAAAATCAGATTCAGAGGTTGAAGAAGGACTGCTGATGCTGTTGGATTCTGACCTCCCTGCACTCAATGTGGATTTTCTGGAGCTACAGAACTCAAAATGGCGCACTTCCAATTGCGTTGGAAAGTAGACATCCAGAGCTTTCCGGGAATATATAATAGTCCATACTTTGTTCGAGATTAGATGACGCAAAAGGGTGTTGAACGCCAGTTATACGCTGCAGTCTGGAGTTAAACGCCAGAAACACGTCACGAACCAGAGTTGAACGCCAGAAATACGTTACAACCTGGCGTTCAACTCCAGAAACAGCCTCTGCACGTGGAAAGCTAAAGCTCAGCCCAAGCACACACCAAGTGGGCCCCGGAAGTGGATTTATGCATCAAATACTTACTTCTGTAAACCCTAGTAACTAGTTTAGTATAAATAGGACCTTTTACTATTGTATTAGGCATCTTGGGACGTCTGGTTCTTAGATCATGGGGGCTGGCCATTCGGCCATGCCTGAACCTTTCACTTGTGTATTTTTAACGGTAGAGTTTCTACACTCCATAGATTAAGGTGTGGAGCTCTGCTGTTCCTCATGAATTAATGCAAAGTACTACTGTTTTTCTATTCAATTCAACTTATTCCGTTTCTAAGATATTCATTCGCACTTCAACATGAATGTGATGAACGTGACAATCATCATCATTCCCCCACGAACGCATGCCTGACAACCACTTCCGTTCCACCTTAGATTGGATGATTATCTCTTGGATCTCTTAATCAGAATCTTCGTGGTATAAGCTAGATTGATGGCGGCATTCATGAGAATCCGGAAAGTCTAAACCTTGTCTGTGGTATTCCGAGTAGGATTCTGGGATTGAATGACTGTGACGAACTTCAAACTCGCGAGTGCTGGGCGTAGTGATAGACGCAAAAGGAGGGTGAATCCTATTCCAGTATGATCGAGAACCTCATATGATTAGCTGTGCTGTGACAGAGCATTTGGACCATTTTCACAAGAGGATGGGATGCAGCCATTGACCACGGTGATGCCTCCAGATGATTAGCCATGCAGTGACAGCGCATCGGACCATTTTCACAGAGAGGATGAAAAGTAGCCATTGACAATGGTGATGTCCTTACATAAAGCCAGCCATGGAAAGGAGTAAGACTGATTGGATGAAGACAGCGGGAAAGCAGAAGTTCAGAGGGACGAAAGCATCTCTATACCTTTATCTGAAATTTTCACCAATGATATACATAAGTATTTCTTTCTTTATTTTCTGTCTGTTTATTATTTATTTTCGAAAACTCCATAATCAATTATTATCCGCCTGACTGAGATTTACAAGATGACCATAGCTTGCTTCATACCAACAATCTCCGTGGGATCGACCCTTAGTCACGTAAGGTTTATTACTTGGACGACCCAGTGCACTTGCTGGTTAGTTGTATCGAAGTTGTGAATGAAAAATGATTTATTAAGACGTGCGTACAGAGTTTTTGGCGCTGTTGCCTGAGATCACAATTTCGTGCACCAAGTTTTTGGCGCCGTTGCCGGGAATTGTTTGAGTTTGGACAACTGACGGTTCATCTTGTTGCTCAGATTAGGTAATTTTCTTCTAATTTTGTTTTCAAAAAGTTTTCAAAAATCTTTCAAAAAAAAAATCTTTCCTTTATTTTCGAAAAAAAAATTTATAAATCTTTTTAAAAATATATTTTTCTTCAGAATTTTTAAGAATGAATTCTAGCGTTTCATGAAAAATGTTGGAGCCTGGCTGGCTGCAAAGTCATGTCTAAATTCTTTTAGACTGAGGCTCTCAAACCATCATCACAAGAGCAAGCTAGTTGTTCCTAATCCATCTGGTGTTGTTTGACTGATGTGTATTCTAAAGCTTGGCTGGCTAGTAAGCCATGTCTAACCCTCAGATTTGAGCTTTAGGCTAAAGAGCACAAGATTCCTGGAATTCATATTAAAAATTTTGGAATCCTTATTTTTCTTTTTCACATTAATTTTCGAAAAATCCAAAAAAAAATCATAAAATCATAAAAATCAAAAAATATTTTGTGTTTCTTGTTTGAGTCTTGAGTCAATTTTTAAGTTTGGTGTCAATTGCATTTTTTCTAAAAATTTTATGCATTTTTCAAAAATTCATGCATTCATAGTGTTCTTCATGATCTTCAAGTTATTCTTGGTAAGTCTTCTTGTTTGATCTTGATGTTTTCTTGTTTTGCATCTTTTCTTGTTTTACATGTGCATTTTTGCATTCCTAGTATCTGAACATGAAAGATTTCTAAGTTTGGTGTCTTGCATATTTTCTTTGCATTAAAAATTTTTCAAAAATATGTTCTTGATATTCATCATGATCTTCAAAGTGTTCTTGGTGTTCATCTTGACATTCATAGCAATTCTTGCATGCATTCATTGTTTTGATCTAAAAATTTTCATGCATTGCATCATTTTCATGTTTTTCTCTCTCATCATAAAAATTCAAAAAAATCAAAAAAAATATCTTCTCCTTTTTCTTCTCATAAATTCGAAAATTTGAGTTGACTTTTTCAAAACCTTTTAAAATCTAGTTGTTTTTATGAGTCAAATCAAATTTTCAATTTAAAAATCTTATCTTTTTCAAAATCTTTTTCAAAAATCAAATCTTTTTCATTTTTCTTATTTATTTTCGAAAATTCTAAAAATATTTTTCAAAAATCTTTTTCTTAATTTTACATCATATTTTCGAAAATAACATCATCAATTAATGTTTTGATTCAAAAATTTCAAGTTTGTTACTTACTTGTTAAGAAAGATTCAAACTTTAAGTTCTAGAATCATATCTTGTGATTTCTTGTGAATCAAGTCATTAATTGTGATTTTAAAAATCAAATCTTTTTCAAAACTAATTTCAATCATATCTTTTCAAAAATATCTTTTTTATCTTATCTTTTTCAAAATCATATCTTTTTCAAAAATTTGATTTTAAAATATCTTTTCTAACTTCTTATCTTCTTGTCTTTTCAAAAATTGATTTTCAAATTTTGTTTCAACTAACTAACTAACTTTTTGTTTGTTTCTTATCTTTTTCAAAACTACCTAACTAACCCTCCCTCTCTAATTTTCGAAAATATCCCCCTCTTTTTCAAAAATTCTTTTTAATTAACTAATTGTTTCAAAATTCAATTTTAATTTATTTCTTCTTTTAATTTTTGAAAATCACTAACCATTTTTTAAAAATAATTTTCGAAAATCCTTCTCTCTCATCTCCTTCTGTTTATTTATTCATCTACTAACATCTCTTCCTCACTCACCAAAAATCCGAACCCTCTCTCTCTGAGTTCAGATTTTTTCTTCTTCTTTTCCTCTACTCACATAAGGGAACCTCTATACTTGGGCAAAAAGGATCCCTATTATTATTATTTTTCTGCCCCTCTTTTTCATATGAGCAGGAGCAAGGACAAAAACATTCTTATTGAAACAGACCCTGAACCTAAAAGGACTCTGAAGAGGAAACTAAGAGAAGCTAAAATACAACAATCCAGAGATAACCTTACAGAAATTTTTGAACAGGAAGAGGAGATGGTAGCCAAAAATAATAATAATGCAAGGAGGATGCTTGGTGACTTTACTGCACCTAATTCCAATTTATATGGAAGAAGCATCTCCATCCCCACCATTGGACTGCAAGTTCCATGGACTTCCATCCGAAGATCCTTTTCAGTTCTTAACTAAATTTTTGCAGATCTGTGATACTGTTAAGACTAATGGAGTAGATCCTGAAGTCTACAGGCTCATGCTTTTCCCTTTTGCTGTAAGAGACAGAGCTAGAGTGTGGTTGGACTCTCAACCCAAAGATAGCCTGAACTCTTGGGATAAGCTGGTCACAGCTTTCTTAGCCAAGTTCTTTCCTCCTCAAAAGCTTAGTAAGCTTAGAGTGGATGTTCAAACCTTCAAACAGAAAGAAGGTGAATCCCTCTATGAAGTTTGGGAGAGATACAAGCAACTGACCAAAAAGTGTCCTTCTGACATGCTTTCAGAATGGACCATCCTGGATATATTCTATGATGGTCTGTCTGAATTAGCTAAGATGTCATTGGATACTTCTGCAGGTGGATCCATTCACCTAAAGAAAACGCCTGCAGAAGCTCAAGAACTCATTGACATGGTTGCTAATAACCAGTTCATGTACACTTCTGAGAGGAATCTTGTGAGTAATGGGACGCCTCAGAAGAAGGGAGTTCTTGAAATTGATACTCTGAATGCCATATTGGCTCAGAATAAAATATTGACTCAGCAAGTCAATATGATTTCTCAGAGTCTGAATGGAATGCAAGCTGCATCCAACAGTACTCAAGAGGCATCTTCTGAAGAAGAAGCTTATGATCCTGAGAACCCTGCAATAGCAGAGGTAAATTACATGGGTGAACCATATGGAAACACCTATAATCCCTCATGGAGAAATCACCCAAATCTCTCATGGAAGGATCAAAAGCCTCAACAAGGCTTTAATAATGGTGGAAGAAATAGGTTCAACAATAGTAAACCTTTTCCATCATCCACTCAGCAACAGACAGAGAACTCTAAACAAAATACCTCTAATTTAGCAAACTTAGTCTCTGATCTATCTGAGGCCACTGTAAGTTTCATGAATGAAACAAGGTCCTCCATTAGAAATTTGGAGGCACAAGTGGGCCAGCTGAGTAAAAGGATCACTAAAATCCCTCCTAGTACTCTCCCAAGCAATACAGAAGAAAATCCAAAAGGAGAGTGCAAGGCCATTGATATAACCATCATGGTCGAATCCAAAGAGGAAGAGGAGGACGTGAATCCCAAGGAGGAAGACCTCCTGGGACGCCCAGTGATCAATAAGGAGCTTCCCTCTGAGGAACCAAAGGAATCTGAGACTCAACTAGAGACCATAGAGATTCCATTAAACCTCCTTATGCCATTCATGAGCTCTGATGAGTATTCCTCTTCTGAAGAGAATGAGGATGTTACTAAGGAGCAAGTTACCAAGTACCTTGGTGCAATCATGAAGCTGAATGCCAATTTATTTGGTAATGAGACTTGGGGAGATGAACCTCCTCTGTTCACCAATGAACTAAATGCATTGGATCAACTGAGATTGCCTCAGAAGAAACAGGATCCTGGAAAGTTCCTAATACCTTGTACCATAGGCACCATGACCTTTGAGAAGGCTCTATGTGACCTTGGGTCAGGAATAAACCTCATGCCCCTCTCTGTAATAGAGAAACTGGGAATCTTTGGGGGTGCAAGTTGCTAAAATCTCATTAGAGATGGCAGACAATTCAAGAAAACAGGCTTATGGACAAGTAGAGGACATATTAGTAAAGGTTGAAGGTCTTTACATCCCTGCTGATTTCATAATCCTAGATACTGGGAAGGATGAGGATGAATCCATCATCCTTGGAAGACCCTTCCTAGCCACAGCAAGAGCTGTGATTGATGTTGACAAAGGTGAACTAGCCCTTTAATTGAATGAGGACTCCCTTGAGTTTAGAACTCAAGGACATCCTTCTGTAAACATGGAAAAGAGTCACAGTAAGCTTCTCTCAAAACAGAGTCAACCAGAGCCTCCACAGTCAAACTCTAAGTTTGGTGTTGGGAGGCCACAACCAAACTCTAAGTTTGGTGTTAAACTCCCATATCCAAACTTTAAGTTTGGTGTTGGGGAGTCTCAACAATGCTCTGAACATCTGTGAGGCTCCATGAGAGCCCACTGTCAAGCTATTGACATTAAAGAAGCGCTTGTTGGGAGGCAACCCAATTTTTATTTAATTATATTTTTTTAGTTATATGTCTTTATAGGTTCATGATCATGTGGAGTCACAAAATAAATCAAAAAATTAAGAACAGAATCAAAAACAGCAGAAGAAAAATCACACCCTGGAGGAGGATCTCACTGGCGTTTGAACGCCAGTAAGGAGCATCTGCCTGGCGTTCAACGCCAGAATAGAGCATGTTTCTGGCGTTGAACGCCAGAAATAAGCAGCATCCTGGCGTCCAGACGCCAGAAATGCACAGTGAAGAAGAGCTGGCGCTGAACGCCAGAAACAAGCATCTGGGCGTTGAACGCCCAGAACAAGCATCAATTCGGGGTTTAAACGCCAGAATTGCATGCAAAGGCATTTTACATGCCTAATGGGTGCAGGGATGTAAATCCTTGACACCTCAGCATCTGTGGACCCCACAGGATCCCCACCTACCACCACTCACTCTCTTCCCTCTTCTCAATGTTCATCCTCTCTTCCCAATAAACACTCTTCCCCAAAACTCTTCACCAATCACCTCAATCTATCTTTCCTATCACCACTTCACCACTCACATCATCCACTCTTCCCCATAAACCTACCTCATAAACTCCACCTACCTTCAAAATTCAAAATCAATTTCCCACCCAAACCCACCCATATGGCCGAACCTTAACCCCCCTCCCTTCCCTATATAAAGCCCTCCATTCTTCTTCATTTTCACACAACACAACCCTCTCTTCCTCTTTTTGGCCGAATACACCTCTCCCTCCTCTCCTCCATATTTTCTTCTTCTTCTTCATCTATTCTTTCTTCTCTTGCTCGAGGGCGAGCAATATTCTAAGTTTGGTGTGGTAAAAGCATAAGCTTTTTCTTTTTCCATTACCATTGATGGCACCCAAGACCAGAGAATCCTCTAGAAAAGGGAAAGGGAAGACAAAAGCTTCCACCTCCGAGTCATGGGAGATGGAAAGATTCATCTCCAAAGCTCATCAAGACCACTTCTATGATGTTGTGGCCAAGAAGAAGGTGATCCCCGAGGTCCTTTTCAAACTCAAGAGAAATGAGTATCCGGAGATCCGACATGAGATCCATAGAAGAGGTTGGGAAGTTCTAACAAACCCCATCCAACAAGTCAGAATTTTAATGGTTCAAGAGTTCTATGCTAATGCATGGATCACAAGGAACCATGATCAAAGTAAGAACCCGAACCCAAAGAATTATCTCACCATGGTTCGGGGTAATTACTTAGATTTTAGTCCAAAAAATGTAAGGTTGGCGTTCAACTTGCCAATGATGGAAGAGAACGCACGCCCCTACACAAGGAGAGTCAACTTTGATCAAAGGTTGGACCAAGTCCTCATGGACATATGTGTGGAAGGAGCTCAATGGAAGATTGACTCCAAAGGCAAGCCGGTTCAACTAAGAAGACTGGACCTCAAGCCTGTGGCTAGAGGATGGTTAGAGTTCATCCAACGCTCCATCATCCCCACTAGCAACCGATCTGAAGCTACTGTGGATCGGGCCATCATGATTCATAGCATCATGATTGGAGAGGAAGTAGAAGTTCATGAAGTCATCTCCCTTGAACTCTACAAAATAGCCAAAAAGTCCTCCCCCATGGCAAGGCTATCTTTTCCTCATCTTATTTGCCATCTATGTTACTCAGTTGAAGCTTTCATAGAAGGAGACATTCCCATTAAGGAAGAGAAGCCCATCACTAAGAAAAGGATGGAGCAAGCAAGAGAGCCCATTCATGGAGCTCAAGAGACGCATGAAGCTCATCACCAAGAGATCCCGGAGATGCCTCAAATGCATCTTCCTCCACAAAACTATTAGGAGCAAATCAACACCTCCCTAGGAGAATTAAGTTCCAACATGGGACAATTAAAGGTGGAACATCAAGAGCACTCCATCATCCTTCATGAAATTAGAGAAGATCAAAAAGCAATGAGGGAGGAGCAACAAAGACAAGGAAGAGACATAGAAGAGCTCAAGGACATCATTGGTTCCTCAAGAAGGAAACGCCACCATCACTAAGGTGGACTCATTCCTTGTTCTTACATTCTCTGTTTTTTGTTTTCTTTATGTTAAGTGCTTATCCATGTTTGTGTCTCATTACATGATCATTAGTATTTAGTAACTTTGTCTTAAAGTTATGAATGTCCTATGAATCCATCACCTCTCTTAAATGAAAAATGTTTTAATTCAAAAGAACAAGAAGTACATGAGTTTCGAATTTATCCTTGAACTTAGTTTAATTATATTGATGTGGTGACAATGCTTCTTGTTGTTGAATGTCCTATGTTAAGTGCTTAAATGAATGCTTGAACAGCACATATATCTTTTGAAGTTGTTGTTTAAGAATGTTAAATATGTTGGCTCTTGAAAGAATGATGACTAGGAGACATGTTATTTGATAATCTGAAAAATCATAAAAATGATTCTTGAAGCAAGAAAAAGCAGCAAAGAACAAAGCTTGCAGAAAAAAAATAGCGAAAAAAAAGAGAGAAAAAGTAAGCAGAAAAAGCCAAAGCTCTTAAAACCAAAAGGCAAGAGCAAAAAAAGCCAGTAACCCTTAAAACCAAAAGGCAAGGGTAATAAAAAGGATCCCAAGGCTTTGAGCATCAGTGGATAGGAGGGCCTAAAGGAATAAAATCATGGCCTAAGCGGCTAAACCAAGCTGTCCCTAACCATGTGCTTGTGGCGTGAAGGTGTCAAGTGAAAACTTGAGACTGAGCGGTTAAAGTCAAGGTCCAAAGCAAAAAAAGAGTGTTCTTAAGAACCCTGGACACCTCTAATTGGGGACTTTAGCAAAGCTGAGTCACAATCTGAAAAAGTTCACCCAGTTATCTGTCTGTGGCATTTATGTATCCGGTGGTAATATTGGAAAACAAAGTGCTTAGGGCCACGGCCAAGACTCATAAGGTAGCTGTGTTCAAGAATCATCATACTGAACTAGGAGAATCAATAACACTATCTGAACTCTGAGTTCCTATAGATACCAATCATTCTGAACCTCAATGGATAAAGTGAGATGCCAAAACTATTCAAGAGGCAAAAAGCTACAAGTCCCGCTCATCTGATTGGAGCTATGTTTCATTGATAGTTTGGAATTTATAGTATATTCTCTTCTTTTTATTCTATTTGATTTTCAGTTGCTTGGGGACAAGCAACAATTTAAGTTTGGTGTTGTGATGAGCGGATAATTTATACGCTTTTTGGCATTATTTTTAGTATGTTTTTAGTAGAATCTAGTTAATTTTAGGGATGTTTTTTATTATTTTTTATGTTAAATTTACATTTCTGGACTTTACTATGAGTTTGTGTATTTTTCTGTGATTTCAGGTATTTTCTGGCTGAAATTGAGGGACTTGAGCAAAAATCAGATTCAGAGGTTGAAGAAGGACTACTGATGCTGTTGGATTCTGACCTCCCTGCACTCAAAGTGGATTTTCTTGAGCTACAGAACTCAAAATGGCGCGCTTCTAATTGCGTTGGAAAGTAGACATCCAGAGCTTTCCAGCAATATATAATAGTCTATACTTTGTTCGAGATTAGACGACGCAAAAGGGCATTGAACGCCAGTTATACGTTGCAATCTGGAGTTAAACGCCAGAAACACGTCACGAACCAGAGTTGAACGCCAGAAATACGTTACAACCGGGCGTTCAACTCCAGAAAGAGCCCCTGCACGTGGAAAGCTAAAGCTCAGCTCAAGCACACACCAAGTGGGCCCCGAAAGTGGATTTATGCATCAAATACTTACTTGTGTAAACCCTAGTAACTAGTTTAGTATAAATAGGACCTTTTACTATTGTATTAGGCATCTTGGGACGTCTGGTTCTTAGATCATGGGGGCTGGCCATTCGGCCATGCCTGAACCTTTCACTTATGTATTTTTAACGGTAGAGTTTCTACACTCCATAGATTAAGGTGTGGAGCTCTGCTGTTCCTCATGAATTAATGCAAAGTACTACTGTTTTTCTATTCAATTCAACTTATTCCGCTTCTAAGATATTCATTCGCACTTCAACATGAATATGATGAACGTGACAATCATCATCATTCCCCCACGAACGCGTGCCTGACAACCACTTCCGTTCCACCTTAGATTGGATGATTATCTCTTGGATCTCTTAATCAGAATCTTCGTGGTATAAGCTAGATTGATGGCGGCATTCATGAGAATCCGGAAAGTCTAAACCTTGTCTGTGGTATTCCGAGTAGGATTCTGGGATTGAATGACTGTGACGAACTTCAAACTCGCGAGTGCTGGGCGTAGTGATAGACGCAAAAGGAGGGTGAATCCTATTCCAGTATGATCGAGAACCTCATATGATTAGCTGTGCTGTGACAGAGCATTTGGACCATTTTCACAAGAGGATGGGATGCAGTCATTGACCACGGTGATGCCTCCAGATGATTAGCCATGCAATGACAGCGCATCGGACCATTTTCACAGAGAGGATGAAAAGTATCCATTGACAATGGTGATGTCCTTACATAAAGCCAGCCATGGAAAGGAGTAAGACTGATTGGATGAAGACAGCGGGAAAGCAGAAGTTCAGAGGGACAAAAGCATCTCTATACCTTTATCTGAAATTCTCACCAATGATATACATAAGTATTTCTATCTTTATTTTCTGTCTGTTTATTATTTATTTTCGAAAACTCCATAATCAATTATTATCCGCCTGACTGAGATTTACAAGATGACCATAGCTTGCTTCATACCAACAATCTCCGTGGGATCGACCCTTAGTCACGTAAGGTTTATTACTTGGACGACCCAGTGCACTTGCTGGTTAGTTGTATCGAAGTTGTGAATGAAAAACGATTTATTAAGATGTGCGTACAGAGTTTTTGGTGCCGTTGCCTGAGATCATAATTTCGTGCACCGATGATGCATTTAGGTAGTTGCATTTAGAATAGATTGCATTGCATGAGATTCCACCACTTCAACCTTACCTTACTCTTTATCTTGGATTTAGCATGAGGACATGCTATTGTTTAAGTGTGGGGAGGTTGATAAACCCATATTTTATGATATATTTTATGCCTAATTTAAGTGATTTATTTAATGCTTCACTCACTTATTCATGTTAATTGCATGGTTTTACTTTCCCTTCCTTATTATGAGATGTATGTGAAAAAACATGTTTCCTATGCTTTAAAGCAATTATTTTAATTTCTGTTTATTACCATTCGATGCCGTGATTCGTGTGTTGAGTAATTTCAGATCTTCTAAGGCAGGAATGACTTAATGGATGGAAAGGAAACATACAAAATTGAAAGGAAAGCATTAAACGGAGTTTTTGAAGAAACTGGCAACGACGCGATCGCATGGGCGACGCGGCCGCGTGCCAGCACAAAATGGCAGTGATGCGACCGCGTGATTGACGCGACCGCGTGCCTTGAGCGAAACGCATATGACGCGGACACATGACTGACGCCACCGCGTGACAAGGAAAACTCCAATTGACGCGACCGCATGACCCACGCGGACGCGTGACAGAGGCCACGCACCAAAAATTACAGAAAACACTCCCAGCGATTTCTGAAGCCCTTTTCAGCCCAAATCCAAGTCCAGAAGGCACAGATCAGAGGTTATGAAGTGGGGGAATGCATCCATTCAAGAGGAGTCTCCAATTAGTTAGTTTTCATGAATTAGATGTAGTTTTGGGAGAGAGGTTCTCTCCTCTCTCTTTTAGGATTTAGATTTAGGATTTCATTCGCTTTCAGGATTATTTCTTTTTTATCAGGTTCAACATTTCTTTTTATTTATCTTTTCAATTTAATTTATGAATTCTTCTATGTTACAGATTATTCTTTTGATTAATGTGATTTGAGGTATTTCAGTTTATTATTGCTCTCTTCTATTTATGTTATTGTTATTCCCAATCTGAAGACATTTTTATTCCAGTAGATTTATTTTTCTCCTTTTGGTCTTGGTTAAGAAATTAGTAACTCAGGAGTTATCAAACTCAACATGATTGATAATCGTTATCTTTGCTAATTGAATTGAACTTCAATAATCCCAATCTTTCCTTAGGGATTAACTAGGATTTGAGGATCTAACTAATTGGTCACTTGACCTTCCCTTGCTCTAGCAAAGGTTAACTAAGTGGAATTAAGATTCAATTTTCATCATCATTGATAAGGGTAACTAGGATAGGACTTCCAATTTCTCATACCTTGCCAAAAGTGTGTTTTACGGTCATTTATTTATTTTACAGTCTTTTACTTAATTTAAATTGCAATTTAGATTACTTGCTCCCTACCTTCAAAACCCCAATTTATAATCTTCATAACCAATAATAAGAACATACTTCCCTGCAGTTCCTTGACAAGACGACCCGAGGTTTGAATACTTCGGTTATTAATTTATTTAGGGGTTTGTTACTTGTGACAACGAAAACGTTTGTAAGAAAGGTTGATTGCTTGGTTTAGTAACTATACTTGCAACGAGAGTTTACTATAACTTCTAAACCATCAAACTTCAGTTCTTTCAGCTATTCAGCCCAGGCTCCCTTTGCATCATGTAATCTTCGTTTTAGTCCGGCCAATATGACCTTATTGGCAGCTTCGACTTGTCCATTAGCTTGGGGATGTTCTATGAAAGTGAACTGGTGTTTTATGTTCAAGTCGGCCACTAACTTTCTGAAGCCTGCATCTGTGAATTGGGTGCCATTGTCTGTGGTGATGGAGTATGGAACCCCGAACCTTGTGACAATGTTCCTATATAGGAATTTTTTACTTCTTTGAGCAATGGCGTTAGCTAGGGGTTCTGCCTCGATCCACTTTGTGAAATAGTCTACCCCTACTATGAGGAATTTAACTTGTCCCGATCCCTGAGGGAAGGGTCCGAGAAGCTCAAGTCCCCATTTTGCAAATGACCAGGGTGAAGTTACGCTAATGAGCTCCTCTGGCGGGGCGATGTGAAAGTTGGCATGTTTTTGACATGGTAGACATGTCTTTACGAACTCTATGGCCTGCTTCTGTAGAGTTGGCCAATAAAATCTTGCCCGGAGTACTTTTTTGGTAAGTGCTTGTGCTCCGAGATGGTTGCCACAAATGCCACTGTGTATTTCTTCTAGAACTTCCCTTGTATTGGAAGTCGGCACAAATTTTAACAATGGTATTGAAATCCCTCTTTTGTATAGAATATTATTTATGATAGTGTAGTGTTATGCCTCCCGTTTTAACCTCTTTGCCTCCTTTTCATCTGTGGGGAGTGTTTCTGTTTCGAGGTAGTTAATTATGGGGATCATCCATCCTTGATCCTGACCTGTTATGGCTAGGATTCTTTCTTCTTCCGAGATTGATGGAGCATGCAGCATTTCTTGGATGAGGCTTCTATTATTGCCCCCTGGTTTGGTGCTGGCTAGTTTTGAGAGTGCGTCAGCTCGGGCATTCTATTTTCGGGGTATGTGACGGACTTCATATTCTCCCAGTTGTCCGAGCTGTTCTCTGGTTTTGTCCAAATATTTTTTCATGGTGGAATCTCTGGCTTGGTAGCTTCCTGCTATTTGTGAAGTGACGATTTGTGAATCACTGAAGATGATAAGTTTTTGAGCACCAACCTCTCTAGCCAGCTTCAAACAAGCTAGTAGTGCCTCATATTCTGCTTGGTTGTTTGAGGCAGGGAACCCGAATTTGAGGGAGAGTTTGATTTGGGTTCCTTGCTTTCAATTATCACACCTGCGCCGCTTCCGGTTTTATTTGAGGAACCGTCCACGTAGAGACTCCATTCTGTGGGGGGTTCCGGGGTGTCCGTAAATTCTACGATGAAGTCGGCCAGGTATTGTGACTTGATGGCTGTCCGAGCTTGGAATTGAAGATCAAATTTGGACAACTCGACTGCCCATTGCAAAATTCTGCCTGCTAGGTCTATTTTCTGTAAAATCCCTTTTATGGGCTGGATAGTCCGAACCCTAATGGTGTGGGCTTGAAAGTACTGACGAAGTCGTCGAGATGTCAGTATGAGGGCATATGCAAACTTTTCTATTTTTTGGTAGTTCAGCTCGGACCCTTGTAATGCTTTGCTGATGAAGTATACGTGTTGTTGCTGGTGCGGTATTTATAACCCACAAACTAACCGGCAAGTGCACCGAGTCGTACCAAGTAATACCTTACGTGAGTAAGGGTCAATTCTATGAGGATTGATGGATTAAGAAACAATAGTGTTTGATAGGATTAGTTAGACAAACAGAAAATAGTGTTTGGAAGTTCAAAAGCATAAAAAAAATAAAGAAGAGTTTGAAGACAGGTAGGTGAATAGGTGAGGAATAAAATATGAAGAAACAGTTAAGGTTTCAGAGTTATCTATTTTCCAGATTGACTTTTCTTATTATTTTATTTTAATCATGTAAGATCTAATTTATGGCAACTATATGTGACTAGACCCTAATTCCTTAGACCTTTCTAGTCTCCTCTAAAATTCATTAACAACCAATTCCTTGGTCAATTAATTCCAATTAGGGGGTGAAGTTCAATTCTAGTTATATGCCACAGAAATCCTAATTACCCAAACATAAAAGGATTATATGTCCGTATCCTATTAAATCTAGATAAATTAAAAATTTAGGAGAATATGTTTTCAAGCTATTGTTCAAGTAAAGAGCTTTTCCAAGTTTTACAAGAACTCAAATAGAAAGAGGGTCATACTTCCGTTCCACCCAAATTCATAAGATAAAGAATGAAAACAATTCTTAAATATAAATCAAGACATGAATTAAAATAGAAAAACAATAAAATCAATCCATACAATAGATAGAGCTCCTAACCTTAACAGTGGAGGTTTAGTTGCTCAAGGTTCAGAGAAAATACGGATTGTAAATTGGGATGGAATGGGATCCTCCCCAGGACCTCTCTAAGGGAAGGAAAGTTTCTCCCTTTTATAACTAATCCTCAGAAATTTAAAATCTAATTTTTAAAATTAAAATAATATCTTTTCCTAGAATTCAAATTTGAATTTAAATTCGAATTAATTTAAATAATCAAGTCTTCAATGGATGGATGGGGACCACTTGTTTTGTCCATTCTGCAGCTTCTAATATGTGTTTTCTGGGCTGGAAACTGAGTCAAAACAGCCCAGAAATCGCTCCCAGCATTTTTCTGCGTTTTATGCACGTGGCGCAAGTCACGCGTACACGTCAGTCACGCGTACGCGTCGATGGTCCTTTTCGCGAGTCATGCGGACGCGTCGGTCACGCGCTCGCGTCGGTCACGCGCTCGCGTTGGTCACGCGCTCGCGTCGCTGAGCAAATCTTCAATTCACGCGTACGCGTCAGTCACGCACACGCGTCGCCATAGAAAGCTCCAAAATCACGCGTATGCGTCAGTCACGCGTACGCGTCACTCCTCGCTGCCATCTCCTTTGATTCTTGTGCTGCAGAAACTCCATCAAATTCTGCCGAATGCTACCTAAAATAAACAGTATTGCACAAAACTCAAAATAGCATCCATAGTGGCTAAAATATAATTAATTCTTAATTAAACTCAACAAATTACATGCAAATTCACTAGGAAAAGATAGGAAAGATGCTCACGCATCATAACACCAAACTTGAACTGTTGCTTGTCCTCAAGCAACCAAAACTAATATAAGCTTAGGATGTGAATTTGCATGAGAATGAGAGTTCGATTAAGCCCATGTCTCTTCTTATAGTGGGGTTTACAACTGCAATCCTGAACAGTTTTGGCATCTCACTTTATCCTTTGAATTTCATAATGATTGGCATCCATAGGAACTCAGAATTCAGATAGTGTTATTGATTCTCCTAGTTCAGTATGTTGATTCTTGAACACAGCTACTTTATGAGTCTTGGCCGTGACCCTAAGCATTTTGTTTTCCAGTATTACCACCGGATACATAAATGCCACAGACACATAACTGGGTGAACCTTTTCAGATTGTGACTCAGCTTTGCTAGAGTCCCCAGTTAGAGGTGCCCAGAGTTCTTAAGCACACTCTTTTTGCTTTGGATCATGACTTATAACCGCTCAGTCTCAAGCTTTTCACTTGACACCTTCACACCACAAGCATATGGTTAGGGACAACTTGATTTAGCCGCTTAGGCCAGGATTTTATTCCTTTGGGCCCTCCTATCCATTAATGCTCAAAGTCTTGGATCCTTTTTTTTTACCCTTTGCCTTTTAGTTTAAAGGGGTTATTGGCTTTTTCTGCTTGCTTTTTCTCTCTCTCTTTTTTTTTCTTTTTTTTTTCGCAAGCTTTGTGTTTTTCACTGTTTTTTTCTTGCTTCAAGAATTAATTTTTTTTATTTTTCAGATTATCAATAACATTTCTCTTTTTTCATCATTCTTTCAAGAGCCAACAATTTTAACATTCATAAACTTCACTATAAAAATATGCACTGTTCATGTCATGCATTCAGAGTCACAGAAAATACCACCACATCTAAGTAAGTGAGACTACTCTAAAAATTAAATTCAAATTCTCATGCACTATATCTGTTCTTCTTTCTTTTTGATTTCAAGCTTAGTAGGCAATACATGAGACATCTTTCAGAATTAAAGCACTTAACAGAAAAATTAAACTAGAACCTATGAATCTACTAATAAAGGATCATGCAATAAATAAAACAAAGTAGCAGGAAACCAGAACATAATATAATAAAATGGGGAAGGAAAAAAATGAAAGGAACTCAACCACCTTAGTTATCTGAGCGGTCGTTTTATTCTTCAGGTTGTGCTCCTTTGTGAAGATGATTCACCTCCCTTAGTGCCATAAATTAAACAGAAAACCTATAAGCGAAGCGTCAATACCAAACTTAAAGGTTTGCTTGTCCTCAAGCAAAGAAGAACTGAAAATAAAAAGAAACAAATATTATACTGAAATAAGAATAAAAGGATAAAAGAATAAGAGAGATTTAGGATTTGGGAGAGACAATAAAAGAAGAAAAAAATTAAAAACTAGCGGCGAACTAGTGGATGTGCGCGGCGCAGGCGATGCGTACGCGTACGGCACGCGTACGCGTGGGTCGCGAGATTTTCTTAATGACGCGAAAGCGTCAGGCACGAGTCCGCGTGCCCTGGGTTTTGTGCGATTCGCGTGAAGCCAGCCGCGCGCACGCACAACTCTCTGTTCGCGTGGCTTGGGATAAAAAATTCATACCACGCGTGCGCGTCATACACGCGCACGCGTGGATGGCCATATGTGCAATTGACGCGTACGCGTCAGAGACGCGTCTGTGTCACCAAGTTTGTGCTTCTAGCACACTTCCTGCCCCAAGCCAGCATAACTCTATGCCCAAACATCTTTTACGCCGATTTGCAAGGTCACGCGTACGCGTCAGTGATGCGCTCGCGTTGATGGCAAAAATAACAAACGACGTGCACGCGTGGAGTGCGCGTCCGCGTGGGGTTGCTTGTGCTAAAGGCTTGGTTCCAGCGCCATTCCCGCGCAACTCTCTGTTCAACTTTTATTTTTCATGCACACATGACTGACGCGTATGCGTCAGCGACGCTTGCGTGTCGTGTGCCATTTTTTTTTAATATTCGATTCCTGTTCTAAGATAGCTGCATGATCAGAAAAATAGTGAAAACTCAAGAAAAATCAACTAAGTAAGAAAACTACTACTACGAAAAATAACTAAGAATGAAAAGGAACGATCATACCACGGTGGGTTGTCTCCCACCAAGCACTTTTAGTTAAAGTTCTTAAGTTGGATATGTTGTGAGCTTCTTGTCATGGTGGCTTGTGCTTGTACTGATCCAGGAATCTCCACCAATGTTTGTAATTCCAATGGCTACCGGGATCCCAAACTAGGTGCATAACACCTTTGAGCAAGTTGAAGCAAGTGACAAGGCCCCAAGAGTATTAATTGTGGGAGTGAGTTCTAGGGTCCCAAACCTTACTTTTACACCCGTCTTCTTGTGGATCACCATTGTTCCCACCGGGTGGCAATTGATCTGAATTCTCACAGAAACATCCAAACAACCTTCTAGACCCATTCAATTGAGCTCTACACCAATCCTTGCACTTCAATTTGGAGCATGCAACTATATTGAACCTTGCTTGACAACTCTTACCACTAACCATTTTCCTCTCACTCTTAATGCCACAAAGAGCTCTAAGTTGACCATCCATCTCCAGTAGCCTATATTCAAGTTGGAATGTAAAGGTTAAAGATAGAAACTTTACCCACTTGAATGTTGTATTGGATGGTGATGGCTTTGGGAGAGGTCTTGCAAGCTCCACTCCCTTGTATTCTTCTTTGATTTCTTCCACTTCTTTGCAGGCTTCCTCAATTTCAACCTCTTCCTCTTGGTAGTTGTCTTCTAATTCAATCTCTTCTTCATTGCCTACCAAGGGCATGTGAGGTTGTGCATCTTCCTCCTTTATGGGTGAATCTTCCTCCTTTGTTTTTGCATCTTCCTCTTCTTCCATGTGTGAGGATGGAAAGTTCTCTAGTTCACTGGAGTATGAACTCTTTTGATTGATTTCCTCACTTTCTTCTATAGGATCTTATATTATATTTCTTGGGAAGGAATTTACTTGCTCTTCTTCCTGTGACTTGATAATCGACTGCACATGTTTCTCTATATTTTTGACACTTGTCTTTATATCCTGTAAGAATTCTTTCATGAGAAGCTCAAGATCTTATGGTATTTGAAATGAATAAGGAGGAGGTGATGGTTCTTGATAAGTGTAAAAAGAGGATGGTTCTTGATATGGGTAGAGAGGTGGTGGTTCTCGGTATGGATATGAAGATGGTGGTTCTTGATATGAATATGGAGATGGTGGTTCTTGATAGTTGAAACATGGAGCATTGAAGTTTCTTTGGTTTTGAACTTGCCAACCAAAATTCGGATAGTTCCCCCATTCATAATGATATGAATTACTACTCAGGTGTGAGTAGTAACCCATATGATCTCTCTCCATTATTTTTTTTTAGCACAAAACACCAAAAAAGATTAAACGCACCATGTGGTAAACAGGAAAGTAATAAAGAAAGAACAGAATTCTAAAAATTAAAATAAGAAAAATTAAAATAAAATTAACTAGGAAACACCAAATTTAATTTCAGAAATTAAAAAAAATTTAGTGTTATTATTATTATTATTATTATTATTATTATTATTATTATTATTTAATTTTTTTAAATTTTTTTATTTATTATTTTTTTTTAGATAAAAATAAAATAAAACTAATAGAATATAAAAAGTAAAAAAAATAAATAAATAAACAAAGTAAAACGAAGAAAGAAAAAGAAAAAAAATGAAAATGAAAAGAGAAATAAAATAAAACAAAAAAATCGGCGAGATTTTTTAAAAAAAAAATTTTAACGGAAGTAAACAAAATTAATAAAACGGGGCAGGGGAGTTTGCTAACGGAAAAAAAAAAGGAAAATTTAAAAAAATTTTTTTGAAATATTAATAAAACAATATTTAAATTAAATTAAAATTAAAACGCCTAATCTAAACAATCAAACAACTAATAGTTGTTAATCACAATCAATCCCCGGCAACGGCGCAAAAAATTTGGTGCGGTATTTATAAGCCACAAACTAACCGGCAAGTGCACTGGGTCGTACCAAGTAATACCTTATGTGAGTAAGGGTCGATCCCACGAGGATTGATGGATTAAGCAACAATAGTGTTTGATAGGATTAGTTAGACAAACAGAAAATAGTGTTTGAAAGTTCAAAAGCATAAAAAAAATAAAGAAGAGTTTGAAGACAGGCAGGTGAATAGGTGAGGAATAAAATATGAAGAAACAGTTAAGGTTTCAGAGTTATCTATTTTCCAGATTGACTTTTCTTATTATTTTATTTTAATCATGTAAGATCTAATGTATGGCAACTATATGTGACTAGACCCTAATTCCTTAGACCTTTCTAGTCTCCTCTAAAATTCATTAACAGCCAATTCCTTGGTCAATTAATTCCAATTAGGGGCTGAAGTTCAATTCTAGTTATATGTCACGGAAATCCTAATTACCCAAACATAAAAGGATTATATGTCACATATCCTATTAAATCCAGATAAATTAGAAATTTAGGAGAATATGTTTTCAAGCTGTTGTTCAAGTAAAGAGCTTTTCCAAGTTTTACAAGAACTCAAATAGAAAGAGGGTCATACTTCCGTTCCACCCAAATTCATAAGATAAAGAATGAAAACAATTCTTAAATATAAATCAAGACATGAATTAAAATAGAAAACAATAAAATCAATTCATACAATAGATAGAGCTCCTAACCTTAACAGTGGAGGTTTAGTTGCTCATGGTTCAGAGAAAATACGGATTGTAAATTGGGATGGAATGAGATGCTCCCCAGGACCTCTCTAAGGGAAGGAAAGTTTCTCCCTTTTATAACTAATCCTCATAAATTTAAAATCTAATTTTTAAAATTAAAATAATATCTTTTTCCTAGAATTCAAATTTGAATTTAAATTCGAATTAATTTAAATAATCAAGTCTTCAATGGATGGATGGGGACCACTTGTTTTGTCCATTCTGCAGCTTCTAATATGTGTTTTCTGGGCTGGAAACTGAGTCAAAACAACCCAGAAATCGCTCCCAGCATTTTTCTGCGTTTTATGCACGTAGCGCAAGTCACGCGTATGCGTCAGTCACGCGTATGCGTCGATGGTCCTTTTCGCGAGTCATGCGGATGCGTCGGTCACGCGTTCACGTCGCTGAGCAAATCTTCAATTCACGCGTACGCGTCAGTCACGCGCATGCGTCGCCATGGAAAGCTCCAAAATCACGCGTATGCGTCAGTCACGCGTACGCATCACTCCTCGCTGCCATCTCCTTTGATTCTTGTGCTACAGAAACTCCATCAAATTTCGCCGAATGCTACCTAAAATAAACAGTATTGCACAAAACTCAAAATAGCATCCATAGTGGCTAAAATATAATTAATTCTTAATTAAAATCAATAAATTACATGCAAATTCACTAGAAAAAGATAGGAAAGATGCTCACGCATCAGTTGCCCACTGTTGTCTTCTCGAACTAGTGCTGAAGCTACTGCCCGACTTCCTACTGTGAGGTACAATGTGAGTGGTTCTCCTTCCCGTGGCCGAGTTAGGATGGGTGGTTGTCCTAGGAATCTTTTGAAATCTTGGAAAGCTTGCTCGCACTCTTTTGTCCATTCGAACTTTTTTCCCTTCCTTAGAGTAGCGTAGAAGGGGAGAGATCTTATTGCCGATCTAGCTAAAAATCTGGACAAGGCTGCCAACCTCCCGTTGAGTTATTGTACCTCTTTGATACAAGTCGAGCTCTTCATGACGAGTATAGCCCGGCATTTATCCGGATTAGCCTCGATTCCTCTTTGTGTGAGCATAAAATCCAAAAATTTGCCAGCTTCTACGGCGAAGGTGCATTTTGCTGGATTGAGTCGCATGCCATGCCTTCTTATAGTGTCGAACACTTGGGCCAAGTCGGACAATAGCGTCTCCTCACTTTGTGTCTTTATTAACCTGTCGTCTACGTAGACTTCCATATTTTTCTGATATGATCCGAAAAGACCTTATTCATTAACCTTTGATAAGTAGCTCCCGCGTTTTTAAGACCAAAAGGCATGACAATGTAGTAGTAGTTTGCTTTTGGGGTTAAGAATGAAGTTTTTTCTTGGTCGGGTGGATACATTGGGATTTGGATGTATCCCAAATATGTGTCCATAAATAAGAGGTATTTATATCCAGAGGAGGCATCTACCAAAGCGTCGATACTTGGGAGTGGATAAGGATCTTTTGGGCAGGCTTTGTTGAGATCAGTGTAGTCGGTGCACATTCGCCACTTCCCGTTTGATTTTTTCACCAAGACGACGTTAGCTAGCCATAGTGGGTACTTGACTTCTCTTATAAATCATGCCTCCAATAAAGCTTGTACCTACTCTTCCACAGCTTGGGATCGTTCTAGTCCGAGCTTTCTTCGTCGCTGTTGTACTGGCCGAGACCCTGGGTAGACCGCCAATTTGTGGCACATTAATTTGGGGTCTATGCCTGGCATGTCTGCAGCTTTCCATGCAAAGAAGTCGACGTTATCTCGTAAGAACTGTACGAGTAATTCTTTTATGTCTCCTCTTAGAATCGTACCAATATTGGTCATTTTATCCGAGATGTTCGGATCTGGACTTTCTCTACTTCGCCTTCAGGTTGTGGGTGGAGTTCTTCTCGCCTCAGAACTCCCCCCAGTTCGATTATGTGGACTTCTTCTCTTCTGCCTCTGAGGTTTAGACTTTCGTTGTAACAGTGGTGCGCCATCTTCTTATCTACTTTTATTGTAGCTATCCCTTCTGCAGTTGGGAATTTCATGCATAGATGTGTAGTTGAGACTATTGCGCCGAGTTGATTCAATGTTGTCCGACCGATTAAGGCATTGTAGGTTGAACTCACGTCGACCACGATGTAGTCTATCTTGAGTGTTCTGGATTGGTTTCCTTTTCTAAAGGTTGTGTGCAGTGAGATGTATCCGAGTGGTTGAACTGGGGTGTCTCCCAGTCCGAACAGACTGTTTGGATATGCTCTAAGTTCTTTTTCTTCCAGGCCAAGCTTGTCGAAGGCAGTTTTGAACAAGATATCGGCAGAACTCCCTTGGTCTATCAGTGTGTGATGGAGATTTGCGTTTGCCAGTATAATAGTGATGACCATGGGATCATTGATGAGCGGATAATTTATACGCTTTTTGGCATTGTTTTTAGTATGTTTTTAGTAGGATCTAGTTACTTTTAGGGATGTTTTCATTAGTTTTTATGTTAAATTCACATTTCTGGACTTTACTATGAGTTTGTGTATTTTTCTGTGATTTCAGGTATTTTCTGGCTGAAATTGAGGGACTTGAGCAAAAATCAGATTCAGAGGTTGAAGAAGGACTGCTGATGTTGTTGGATTCTGACTTCCCTGCACTCAAAATGGATTTTATGGAGCTACAGAACTCAAAATGGCGTGCTTATAATTGCGTTGGAAAGTAGACATCCAGGGCTTTCTAACAATATATAATAGTTCATACTTTGCCCAAGTTTAGACGACGCAAACTGGCATTCAACGCCAGCTCTCTGCCCAATTCTGGCGTCCAGCGCCAGAAACAAGCTGCAAAGTGGAGTTCAACGCCCAAACTGGCACAAAAGGTGGCGTCCAACTCCAAGAATGACCTCTCCACATGTAGACTTCAAGCTCAGCCCAAGCACACACCAAGTGGGCCCCAGAAGTGGATTTATGCATCAATTACTTACTTCTGTAAACCCTAGTAGCTAGTTTATTATAAATAGGACCTTTTACTATTGTATAAGGTATCTTTGATCAGTTGTATGCTATCTTAGATCACGTTTGAGGGCTGGCCTCTTGGCCATGCCTGAACCTTTCACTTATATATTTTCAACGGTAGAGTTTCTACACTCCATAGATTAAGGTGTGGAGCTCTGCTGTTCCTCAAAAATTAATGCAAAGTACTACTATCTTTCTATTCAATTCAACTTATTCCGCTTCTAAGATATCCATCCGCACCCAAGAACATGATGAATGTGATGATTATGTGACGCTCATCATCATTCTCCCTTATGAACGCGTGCCTGACAAACACTTCCGTTCTACATGCGAACAAGCTAGAATGAATATCTCTTGGATCTCTTAATCAGGATCTTCGTGGTATAAGTTAAAACCCATGGATGGCCATTCCTGAGGTCCGGAAAGTCTAAACCTTGTCTGTGGTATTCCGAGTAGGATCCGGGAAAGGATGGCTGTGACGTACTTCAAACTCGCGAGTGCTGGGCGTAGTGACAGATGCAAAAGGATAGTAAATCCTATTCCAGTATGATCGGGAACCTCAGATGATTAGCCATGCCGTGATAGAGCATTTGGACCATTTTCATAAGAAGAGGGGATTGTAACCACTGACAACGGTGATGCCCTTACATAAAGCATGCCATGGAAAGGAGTAAGACTGATTGGATGAAGACAGCGGGAAAGCAGAGGTTCAGAGGGACGAAAGCATCTCCATATTCTTATCTGAAATTCTCACCAATGAATTACATAAGTATTTCTATCCTTATTTTAGTATTAATTTCGAAAACTCCATAACTATTTTATATCCGCCTGACTGAGATTTACAAGGTGACCATAGCTTGCTTCATACCAACAATCTCCGTGGGATCGACCCTTACTCACGTAAGGTTTATTACTTGGACGACCCAGTGCACTTGCTGGTTAGTTGTATCGAAGTTGTGACAAATTATGAATTGAGATTAGAGCACCAAGTTTTTTTGGAGCCATTACCAGAGATCACAATTTCATGCACCAATCATCGCGTCCTAAGATGATACTGGACGCGTCTTCTTTAGTGAAAGTAATCGCGGGGATGTCGAGTGCTTCCTCTTTACCCTCAACATGATATATTTCTTTGAGATATCTTTTGCGAGATGACTTGGAGATTCCTCCTCCCGCAAATCCACCGTGTATCATGTGGACGTGTCTTTCTGGTGTACGAGGTGATCGCTCGGTTCGTCCGATATCTTCATCTCTTCTTCTTTTTCTTTGTTCATCGTCCCGGGTGGCCAGGTACCGATCTAATTTCCCTTCTCTTACTAATTTTTCAATGACATTTTTTAAGTCAAAACATTCATTGGTGGAATGCCCGCGGATTCGATGGTATTCACAATATTCGGTCTGATTACCTCCTCCTTTTTTGCCTCTGAGTGGTCGAACTGGGGGTATTTTTTCAGTGTGGCAAACTTCCCTGTAGACATCCACAAGGGACACCCGAAGAGGGGGTGTAATTGTGGTATTTTTTTATTTTTTTCCCATGTCGATCTTCCTTCTTTTTGGACTCTTTATCCTTATCCCGGGAGGGATATGTGGATCCAGATTTTGAGGTCTCCCCTAGCCGAGAGTTTTCCTCCATGTTAATATACTTCTCCGCTCGTTCTTGCACTTTGTTCAGAGATGTGGGATGTTTTTTCGATATAGATTGACTAAAAGGTCCCTCTCGCAAGCCATTGATGAGGCTCATAATGGCAGCCTCTGTTGGTAGGCTTTGTATGTCCAGGCATGTTTTGTTGAATCTTTCCATGTATCTGCAAAGACTTTCCCGATCTCCTTGCTTAATTCCTAATAGACTTGAGGCGTGTTTAGCCTTATCTTTTTGGATAAAGAATCTGGCCAAAAACTTCTTGGCTAAGTCATCGAAGCTTGAGATGGACCTAGGAGCTAGGTTATCGAACCATCTAATTGTTGTCTTTGTTAAAGTAGTTGGAAAGGCTTTGCAGCGAACTGTATCTGAGGCGTCGGTGAGATATATTCTACTTCTGAAATTGCTGAGATAATGGCCGGGATCTGTAGTGCCATCATACAAAGTCATATCCGGAAGTTTGAAGTCCTTAGGGATTTCGGTTTTCATGATCTCCCTAGTGAATGGATCTTGGTCCTTGCGAGAGTTATCCTCAGGGGTAGATCGAGTAGCTTTGGCTTTGAGATCGGCTTCGAGTTTTAGAAGTTTATCTTCTAATTCTCGGCGTTACCTTATCTCCCTTTGTAGATCCTTCCCAGCTTTTCGCTAATGTTGGGCTTCTTTTTCAAGTTGCTTTAAACGATCTTGAAGCGCCTCTATCGCTCCCGGATTTGGTGAGTCTTTATTCCCGTTAGATTCCGGGGTATCTTTTGGTGTAGTGTCCACGATTTTGTGCGGCGTTCTGTCCTCTAGATCTGAATCGTGGTCGTTGTCATGGTCATCCGCCATGGTAATGGGATGACTTCCAAGTTCCCCGGCAACGGCGCCAATGTTCCGAGGGTTACCTGAAACTGTAGGTTGATCTCGGACGAGATCTTCTGTGATGGTCGGAGATGATGTATCCGGCTGTGAGTGGAGGCCGGAGCTGTCGTGTCCGACTTGTTGAACTTGGCTGCGCTACTGATCCTTCACCACCAGAGGGTGGGGGTACCTGCAAGAGACTCCGATGCTTAAGTTAGCAAGGGTATTAAGCAGGTTTTTTGTAGAATCAGAGTATGAGTTATACCTGGGTGCTCCAGTGTATTTATAATGGTTGTGGGCTGTCCTTCTTAGGTAAGATAAGTTAGTTATCTTATCTTATCTTATCTTTTGGTGAGGTCAGCTTATCTTTAAGGGAACCGCCTTTATCTCTATTGGCTTGGACTGCCTTTGGATATAGGTCGTGTTCCTCTATTTGGGCCCTTTACTGGGCTTTCCTGGCAATTTAGCCGATCTCTTTGAGAAGAGGTCAGATAGTTGGACATGAAGAGGTCGATCGCCTTATCGCTAAACATCCCGGGTCGGACAGCTCGACCCAAGGTATGAACAGGATGCAAAGTCAAAATTTGATAGAATCAAAGGGTTGAAGGATGAGCTGGACGCTAGGGTGATTAAGCTGGAGTTGGACTTGGAGAAGAAGAAGTCGCGGGCTGTTAGGGCTGAGGCAGCTGCAAATTTGGCAGAGGAGATGGCAAAAAAGCATAAGGAGAGTTATAACCGCACTTATGCCAATGTGTTGGAGTTGAGGGGAAGGCTTGAAACTGCCCACGTGGATTATGCCGACCTTCAGGGTCATCTGGTAGATACTGTGACAAGTGCTTATGAAAATTTAAAGGCACAGGTCCGAGTTCTTGCTCCTGAACTCAACCTGACTCTTTTCAGCCTGGACAATGTTGTGGAAGATGGGAAGATAGTGCTCGCTCCAGATGATAAAGATGATGGGCCTCCTCCTGCCCCTCTAGCCAAAGCTTCTACAGCCATGACTTCTTCAAATCCTTCTGCTGAGGTCGACCATTCTCAACCTAACCCAGATTGTGAAATTCTTAATCGTGAGGATGGGACCGTGGATGCCGTCCCTGTGAATATCATTCTTAATCGACTTGTGGGCTTTTGAACTCTTATTTTTTGTAAGTTTGGTTCCCTTGACTGTTAGTTGCTTCTATGAAACTTTAGTAGAAAAACAAAATATTTTTGAACTCTTGAGGCTCTCTTTCAGGTCGCCTTTTGAGTCTTTTTAATGATTGCTGTGTTTCTTTTGATATGTTGATTGTTCCTTTGCAATCTTTGCAAATTTTGTAGATCTTTATAGAGTGTTGGTATTCTGCTCTCCGACCTCAATTTAATTAGATCTTTTCTTTGTCTGTCTTTTGGTTGGGCGAGATAACCCTTGGGGCGAACTTGTTCGACAACTTTTTAGTGTTCTGGTACAAACTTTTTAGTTGGTCTTTGAATAATTTTGATAGCCTCGTTGTGTGGCTCTTCGGGCAAAGCTACGTTTCTTTTAGTGCATGCTTTGGATGGTCGACTTTGTTGGTTTGCTTTCATTGGTCGACTTCTCTTTGAGTTATTTTTAGTAATCCATTTTTAGCCAAACTGGTGCACGAATTGTGAATCACACTTTTCACAACTCGTACCACTAACCAGCAAGTGCACTGGGTCGTCCAAGTAATACCTTACGTGAGTAAGGGTCGAATCCCACGGAGATTGTTGGCTTGAAGCAATCTATGGTTATCTTGTAACTCTTAGTCAGGATATCAATTATATTTTTCAGTTTGAATTGCGAAAAATAAAAGAGCATGAAATAAATACTTGTTCTGCAGTAATGGAGAATATGTTGGAGTTTTGGAGATGCTTTGTCTTCTGAATCTCTGCTTCACCCCTGTCTTCTTCTTCACGCATGCAAGGTTCCTCCTATGGCAAGCTGTATGTTGGTGGATCACCGTTGTCAATAGCTACCATCCGTCCTCTTAGTGAAAATGGTCCAGGTGCGCTGTCACCGCACGGCTAATCATCTGTCGGTTCTCACTCATGCTGGAATAGGATCTATTGGTCCTTTTGTGTTTGTTACTACGCCCAACCCTTGTAAGTTTGAAGCTCGTCACAGTCATTCAATCCCTGAATCCTACTCGGAATACCACAGACAAGGTTTAGACTTTTTGGATTCTCAAGAATGCTGCCAATAGATTCTAGCTTATACCACGAAGATTCTGATTAAGGAATCCAAGAGATATTCATTCAATCAAAGGTAGAACGGAGGTGGTTGTCAGGCACGCGTTCATAAGTTGAGGATGATGATGAGTGTCATGAATCATCACATCCATCATATTGAAGTGCGAATGAACATCTTAGATAGAAACAAGCGTGTTTGAATAGAAAACAGAAATAATTGCATTAATTCATCGAGACACAGCAGAGCTCCTCACCCCCAACAATGGAGTTTAGAGACTCATGCCGTCAAAGAGTACAAAGTTCAGATCTAAAATATCATGAGGTACAGAATAAATCTCTAAAAGTTGTTTAAATACTCAACTAGTAACCTAGGTTTACAGAAAACGAATAAACTAAGTAAGATGGTGCAGAAATCCACTTCTAGGGCCCACTTGGTATGTGATGGGGCTGAGACTTAAGCTTTACACGTGCCTAGGCTATTTCCAGAGTTGAACGCCAGGTTGTAACCTGTTTCTGGCGTTCAACTCCAACTTGTAACTTGTTTCTGGAGTTTAACGCCAGAATGCAACATGAAACTGGCGTTGAACGCCAGTTTACGTCGTCTATCCTTGAGTAAAGTATGGACTATTATATATTTCTGGAAAGCCCTAGATGTCTACATTCCAACGCAATTAAGAGCGCGCCAATTGAACTCTTGTAGCTCCCAAAAATCCATTCCGAGTGCAGGGAGGTCAGAATCCAACAGCATCAGCAGTCCTTTTTCAGCCTGAATCAGATTTTTGCTCAGCTCCCTCAATTTCAGCCAGAAAATACCTGAGATTATAGAAAAACACACAAACTCATAGTAAAGTCCAGAAATATGAATTTTGCCTAGAAACTAATGAAAATATACTAAAAACTAACTAAAATATACTAAAAACTACATGAAATTAACCCCAAAAAGCGTATAAAATATCCGCTCATCACAACACCAAACTTAAACTGTTGCTTGTCCCCAAGCAACTAGACAAATAAAATAGAATACAAATGAGTCAAGAAGCAATAATATCTCAGAGTTTTGAGTGAAGCTCAGATTCTAATTAGATGAGCGGGACTAATAGCTTTTTGCTTCTGAACAGTTTTGGCATCTCACTTTATCCATTGAAGCCAGAATGATTGGCATCTATAGGAACTTAGAATTCAGATAGTGTTATTGATTCTCCTAGTTCAGTATGTTGATTCTTGAACACAGCTACTTTATGAGTCTTGGTCGTGGCCCTAAGCACTTTGTTTTCCAGTATTATCACCGGATACATAAATGCCACAGACACATAATTGGGTGAACCTTTTCAGATTGTGACTCAGCTTTGCTAAAGTCCCCAATTAGAGGTGTCCAGGGTTCTTAAGCACACTCTTCTTTTTGCTTTGGACCTTGACTTTAACTGCTCAGTCTCAAGTTTTCACTTGACACCTTCACGCCACAAGCACATGGTTAGGGACAGCTTGGTTTAGCCGTTTAGGCCAGGATTTGATTCCTTTAGGCCATCCTATCCACTAATGCTCAAAGCCTTGGATCCTTTTTATTACCCTTGCCTTTTAGTTTTAAGGGCTATTGGCTTTTTCTGCTTGTTTTTTCTGCTTGCTTTTTCTTTTTCTTTTTCTTTTATTTTCACAAAATTTTTTTTTCTGCAAACTTTTGTATTCACTGCTTTTTCTTGCTTCAAGAATCATTTTTATGATTTTTCAGATTATCAAATAACATTTCTCCTTTTTCATCATTCTTTCAAGAGCCAACATATTTAACATTCATAAACATCAAATTCAAAAGACATATGCACTGTTCAAGCATTCATTCAGAAGACAAAAAGCATTGCAACCACATGTAAATAATTAGAATTTTCCTTATTAAAAACTCGAAAAAAATATTGCCTCCTTATTCTAAAGAAAATCTGCTATTTTATTCATGTTTAATGATGATGAGAAAAATAAATTATAGCTTAATTGGAGATAAAATCAAAATATAGATACTAATTACTACTACTCATATATAACTTCTAAGGTAAAACTCAAATAAGAACAATTATCACAGAGTTAAGGCTAAGATTAAAACTCAACAACCTTGAATTTGGGAGGTGGATGCCTCTTTAGTCTGTGGAGTGCTTGGCCCTTCAAGAGATAGTTTCTGACGCTTTAATTCCTTCAGTTCATGCCCTTGCTCTTCTTGTTCTCTAAGTAATTTGCAGAGCATGCTGTTTTGATTTTGCTATTCTTCCTTCAGTTGATCCACAGCTTCTTGCAACATGGTGACAGATGCTTCTAGGCGCTCCCAGTATTCAATTTGAGGAATTTCCGGGAGGAACTCCTGTGCTTTTCTCTTGATGGGGTCGTCCTGCACTTGTTGTCCTTCCATAGACTTTTTGGTGATTGGTTGCTCAACTGAGATATACTTATCTACTCCCACTTTTATCCCAGCATCCTTACATAACAGAGAGACTAAGCTTGGATAGGCCAATTTGGCATCTTTGGAGTTCTTGTTTGCAATTTTGTAAAGCTCACAAGCAATCAGCTGATGAACTTCCACTTCTTTTTCCACCATAATGCAATGAATCATCACTGCTCTTCTGATGGTGACTTCAGAGCGGTTGCTAGTGGGCAGTATAGAGCGCCCAATGAAGTCTAGCCAGCCTCTAGCGACTGGTTTGAGATCTCCTCTCTTGAGTTGGTTCGGGGCACCCTTTGTGTTGGTTGTCCATTTGGCTCCAGGGAGGCATATGTCCTCTAGGATTTTATCCAAGCCCAGGTTTGATCTCATCATTCTCCTATTAAAGGAGTCTGGGTCATCTTGCAGTTGAGGCAACTTGAAGATCTCCCTTATTTTGTCAGGGTGAGTGTGAACAATCTTCCCTCTAACCAAAGTTCTATAGTCATAGAATGCGGTTCCAGCTATCCTCTGCCTGTCCGTCTGCCATAGATTAGCATAGAATTCCTGAACCATGTTTCTTCCCACCTTTGTTTCAGGATTAGCTAGGACTTCCCAACTCCTGTTTCGAATTTGCTCTTGGATCTCCAGATATTCGTCTTCTTTCAGATCAAATTTAACTTCCGGGATCACTGACCTTAGACTCATTATTTTGTAAAAATGGTCTGAATGTTCTTTGGTTATGAACTTCCCTTGATTCCAAAGTGGTTTTGGAATATTCTCTTTCTTGCCTCTTGTGTCGGTTTGTTTTCCCTTAGGATCCATGATCTTAGTGGATATTGGCTTAGTGATCACGGATAAACACACCAAACATAGAGGTTTGCTTGTCCTCAAGCAAAAGAAAGGAAAGAAGAAGGAGATGAGGAGAGCCAAGTCCGAATTGTGTGAGAGAGGGGGGAGGCCGAACTAGGATTTAAAGGGAAAGGGGGGGTGGCTTTCGAAAAAGATATGATAGAAAAAGTGATTTGGAAAAGATAAGTATGATATGAAAAGATGTAATTTAAAATTGAAAAGATATGAAAGATATTTGAAAAAGGTAAATCTGAATTATGAAAAAGATGTTGTGAAGATTTGAAAAAGATATTGATGAGTTGAAAAGATTTTAGAAGGAAAAGAGATAGGTTTGTTTTGAAAAGGATTTGAAAAAAAATTTGAAGAGGATAAATAAAAGGGTTTATGAATTAAGATACATTTGATATCTTTTAAAAAGGATTTGAAAAATTAGGCTTTGTAACATGGTTGTGCAAGAAATCATGAATTAAAACATAAAAATTGGAAAAAAAATTGAATTGAAAACGTAATTGCCTACTCCCCACAATCCTGGCGTTAAACGCCCAACTGCTGCATGTTTTGGGCGTTTAACGCCCACTTGGTGCTTGGTCTGGGCGTTTAACATCCAGTTGTTGCTTCCAGCTGGCGTTAAATGTCAGAAACTCCTTTGTTACTGGGCATTTTTCTGAACGCCCAGGATGCTGTAAATCTGGCGTTTAACGCCCAGATGGCTATCTTTACTGGCGTTTTCTTGCCAGTGAGCTTCTTTTTCCTGTTTTGTGCTCTGAATCCTTCTGTAACTCTGTGAACTTATGCAATTGATTCTTTACCTTGAAGATTATTAATATAGAACTTATATAAAAAAATAATTAAAATAAAGCATAGAATAACAGAAAAAGTTTTGCTAATGGTTGGGTTGCCTCCCAGCAAGCACTTCTTTATTGTCTTTAGCTGGACCTTGCTGAGCTTTTAATCTAACCTCAGCCTTAAGCACTCTTGCTCAATATTGCCTTGAAGATAGTGCTTGATTCTCTGTCCATTAACAATGAACTTCTTATTAGAATCAATGTCTTGAAGCTCCACATAGCCATATGGTGATACACTTGTAATCACATATGGTCCCCTCCATCAGGATTTTAGTTTCCCGGGAAATAGCCGGAGCCTAGAGTTAAACAACAGAACCTTTTGTCCTGGTTCAAAGACTCTAGATGACAGCTTTCTGTCATGCCACCTTTTTTATTTTTCTTTATAAAGCTTGGCATTTTCGAAAGCAGTGAGTCTGAATTCCTCTAGCTCATTCAGCTGGAGCAATCTTTTTTCTCCAGCTAATTTGGCATCAAAGTATAAGAATCTAGTTGCCTAGTAGGCCTTATGTTCCAGTTCCACGGGCAGATGACAGGCCTTACCATACACAAGCTGGTATGGAGAAGTCCCTATAGGGGTCTTGAATGCTGTTCTGTAAGCCCACAGAGCATCATCCAAGCTTCTTGCCCAATCCTTTCTACGGGTACTTACAGTCCGTTCCAGGATTCTTTTTAGTTCTCTGTTAGAAACTTCAGCTTGCCCATTTGTCTGTGGATGATATGTAGTCGCCACCTTGTGGCGAATCCCATACCGGACCATGGCAGAGTAAAGTTGTTTGTTGCAGAAGTGAGTGCCCCATCACTGATTAGTACTCTAGGGACACCAAACCTGCTGAAGATATGTTTCTGGAGGAACTTCAGCACTATTTTAGTATCATTGGTGGGTGTGGCAACAGCCTCTACCCATTTTGATACATAGTCAACTGCCACCAGAATATAAGTGTTTGAGTATGATGGTGGGAAAGGTCCCATGAAGTCAATTTCCCATACATCAAACAACTCAATCTCCAAGATTCCTTGTTGAGGCATGGCGTCACCATGAGGCAGATTACCAGCTCTTTGGCAACTGTCACAGTTACGTACAAACTCTCGGAAATCCCTATAGAGTGTAGGCCAGTAGAAGACACATTGGAAGACCTTGGTGGCTGTTCGCTCACCTCCGAAATGGCCTCCATATTGTGATCCATGGCAATGCCATAAGATCTTCTGTGCTTCTTCTCTAGGCACACACCTACGGATTATTCCGTCTGCACATCTCTTAAAGAGATAGGGTTCATCCCACAAGTAGTACTTTGCATCAGTAATTAATTTTTTCTTTTGTTGCCTGCTGTACTCCTTGGGTATGAACCTTGCAGCTTTATAGTTTGCAATGTCTGCAAACCATGGTGTTTCCTGAATGGCAAATAAATGCTCATCCGAAAAGGTCTCAGAGATCTCAATAGAGGGGGGAAACTCCCCTTCTACTGGTTCTATCCGGGACAGATGATCAGCCACTTGGTTCTCTGTCCCTTTTCTGTCTCTTATTTCTATATCAAACTCTTGCAGAAGCAACACCCATCTTATGAGCCTGGGTTTTGAATCCTGCTTTGTGAGTAGATATTTAAGAGCAGCATGGTCAGTGTACACAATCACTTTTGATCCTACTAAGTATGATCTAAACTTGTCAATGGCATAAACCACTGCAAGCAATTCTTTTTCTGTGGTTATGTAATTTTTTTGGGCATCATTTAAAACACGACTAGCATAATAAATGACATGCAGAAGCTTGTCATGCCTCTGCCCCAGTACTGCACCAATGGCGTGGTCACTGGCATCACACATTAGTTCAAATGGTAAAGTCCAGTCTGGTGCAGAAATAACTGGTTCTGTGACCAGCTTAGCTTTCAGAGTCTCAAACGCTTGTAGACACTCTGTGTCAGACACAAATGGCGTGTCAGCAGCTAGCAAATTGCTCAGGAGTTTTGCAATTTTTGAAAAATTCTTTATAAACCTCCTGTAGAATCCTGCATGCCCCAGAAAGCTTTTGATTACCTTAACATTAGCAGGTGGTGGTAATTTTTCAATTACTTCCACTTCAGCTTGATCCAGCTCTATTCCCTTGTTTGAAATTTTATGCCCAAGGACAATTCTTTCAGTCACCATAAAGTGACATTTTTCCCAGTTTAAAACTAGGTTGGTCTCTTCGCATCTTTTCAGAACAAATGCTAAATGGTCAAGGCAGGAGCTGAATGAGTCTCCAAATACTGAAAAGTCATCCATGAAGACTTCCAGAAACTTCTCTACCATATCAGAGAAGATAGATAGCATGCACCTCTGAAAGGTTGCAGGTGCATTACACAGACCAAAAGGCATTCTTCTGTAAGCAAATACTCCAGAAGGACATGTGAATGTTGTTTTCTCTTGGTCCTGAGGATCTACTGCAATTTGGTTGTAACTTGAATAGCCATCCAAAAAGCAGTAATATTCATGACCTGCTAGTCTCTCTAGCATCTGGTCTATGAATGGTAAAGGAAAATTATCCTTTCTGGTGACTGTATTGAGCCTTCTGTAGTCAATACACATGTGCCACCCTGTAACTATTCTTGTAGGAACCAGTTCATTTTTTCATTATGAACCACTGTCATGCCTCCCTTCTTGGGAACAACTTGAACAGGGCTCACCCAGGGGCTATCAGAAATAGGATAAATAATCCCAGCCTCCAGTAATTTGGTGACCTCTTTCTGCATCACTTCCTTCATGGCTGGATTTAGCCGCCTCTGTGGTTGAACCACTGGATTAGCATCATCATCCAATAGGATTTTGTGCATGCATCTAGCTGGGCTTATGCCCTTAAGGTTACTTATGGACCATCCAAGAGCTGTCTTGTGTGTCCTTAGCACTTGAATTAGTGCTTCCTCTTCCAGTGGATTTAAAGCAGAGCTTATGATCACTGAAAAAGTGTCACTTTCTCCCAGAAATGCATATTTCAGGGATGGTGGTAATGGTTTGAGCTCGGGTTTAGAAGGTGTTTCCTCTTCCTGAGGAAGTTTCAGAGGTTCTTTCAATTCCTCTAAATCCTCCCGATCAGGCTGAACATCTTTGAAGATGTCTTCCAGCTTTGATTCGAGACTCTCAGCCATGTTGACCTATTCTACCAAAGAGTCAATAAGATCAACTTTCATGCAGTCTTTGGGTGTGTCTGGATGCTGCATGGCTTTGACAGCATTTAACTTGAACTCATCCTCATTGACCCTCAGGGTTACTTCCCCCTTTTGGACATCAATGAGAATTCATCCAGTCGCTAGGAAAGGTCTTCCTAGAATGAGAGTAGCACTCTTGTGCTCTTCCATTTCCAGCACCACAATGTCAGTGGGAAAGGCGAATGGACCAACCCTGACAATCATGTCTTTAATCACGCCTGATGGGTATTTAATGGAGCCATCAACAAGTTGGAGACATATCCGGGTTGGTTTGACTTCTTCAGTCAAACCAAGCTTTCTGATAGTGGATATAGGTATTAGGTTGATACTTGCCCCAAGATCACATAAAGCTGTCTTGGTGCAATTACCCTCTAATGTGCATCATATCATGAAGCTCCCGGGATCTTTAAGCTTCTCTGGGAAGCTTTTCAAAATGATTGTACTACATTCTTCAGTGAGGAGAACTCTTTCAGTTTCTCTCCAATCCTTCTTATGACTCAAGATCTCTTTCATGAACTTGGCATAAGAAGGTATTTGCTCAAGTGTCTCTGCAAACGGAATCTTTATCTCAAGAGTCCTGAGATAGTCTGCAAAGCGAGCAAATTGCTTATCCTGCTCCTCTTGGCGGAGTTTTTGAGGATAAGGCATCTTGGCTTTGTATTTCTCAACCTTGGTTGCTGCAGGTTTATTCCCTACAGAGGTGGTTAGGGAAGCCTTTTTAGAGGGGTTGTTATCAGCACTTGTGTGTGTCTGATCCCTCACTGGCGTTTGAATGCCAGGGGTGGAAGCTGAATTGGCGTTGGACGCCAACTCCTTACCTGTTCCTGGCGTTTGAACGCCAGAACTGAGCTTCCTTTGGGCGTTTAACGCCAACTCCTTGCTTATTTGTGGCGTTTGAACGCCAGAACTGAGCATGGGTTGGGCGTTTAACGCCAGCTCTCCATCCTTTTCTGGCGTCTGAGCGCCAGAATCATTCCTCTCTGGGCTCTTACTGTCCTCAGAGGGATATTAGATGATATTTTGCTCATTTCTTAGCTTCCTGCTGCCTTGAAGTGAGGTATTTAATGTTTTCCCACTTCTTAATTTAACTGCTTGACATTCTTCTGTTATTTGTTTTGATAACTGCTGTTCTGTTTGCTTCAACTGTACTTCCATATTTATATTAGCCATTCTTGTGTCTTGTAGTATCTCCTTGAATTCGGCCAGCTGTTTTGTTAGAAAGTCCAATTGCTAATTGAATTCAGTAATTTGTTCTGCAGGACTGAGTTCAGCAGTTGCTATTTTAGCCTCTTCTTTCATGGAAGATTCACTGCTTAGGTACAGATGCTGATTTCTGGCAACTGTATCAATAAGCTCTTGAGCCTCTTCAATTGTCTTTCTCATGTGTATAGATCCACCAGCTGAGTGATCTAGAGAAATTTGAGCTTTCTCTGTAAGCCCATAATAGAAGATGTCTAACTGCACCCATTCTGAAAGCATTTCAGAGGGGCATTTTCTTAGCATCTCTCTATATCTCTCCCAGGCATCATAAAGAGATTCATTATCTCCTTGTTTAAAGCCTTGGATGTCCAGCCTTAGCTGTGTCATCCATTTTGGAGGGAAGTATTGATTCAGGAATTTTTCTGACAGCTGTTTCCATGTCCTTATGCTAGCTTTAGGTTGGTTATTTAACCACCTCTTAGCTTGGTCTTTTACAGCAAATGGAAATAGTAATAATCTGTAGATATCCTGATCTACTTCCTTATCATGTACTATGTCAGCAATTTGTAAAAACTGTGCCAGAAACTCTGTAGGTTCTTCTTGTGGAAGACCGGAATACTGGCAACTTTGCTGCACCATGATAATGAGCTGAGGATTCAACTCAAAGCTACTGACTCCAATAGAGGGTATACAGATACTACTCCCATATGAAGCAGTAGTGCGGTTAGCATATGACCCCAGAGTCCTTCTGGACTGTTCATTTCCACTTAGGTCCATGATGGAGAAAAGAGAATTGATGTGAATTGCAATTAAAATATATTTTTATTTTTATTTTATAAAAAAAGAAAGAATAAAAAAAATGAAATAAAATAACTAGAAATTAAATATAGATTTCAAAAATTAAGAATAAAAAATTTAAAACTAAAATAATTACTTAATTAAGAAGATTTGAAAAACTTTGGATATGATTTTTGAAAAAGATTTTAAATTTTGAAATAGAAATCTGAATTTTAAAAGCAATTTTCGAAAATTCACTTTAAAATAGAGAAAAAATATATTTTTTTATTTTTGAATTTTATGATGAAAGAGAAAAACACACAAAAGACACACAGCTTAAAATTTTTAGATCTAATGTTCCTTATTTTCGAAAATTTTGGAGGGAAACACCAAGGAACACCAAACTTAAAAATTTTAAGATCAAAACACAAGGAAGACTCAATAACACTTTGAAGACTCACAAGAACAACAAGAACATGAAGATAGAAAACCAAACTTAAAATATGAAACTAAACTCAAACAGAAAAACTCAATTTTTAGCTTATAAAATTTTCGAAAAATTTAAAAAGAAAAAATAAGGATAAAAAAAAGAAATTTCAACCAAAAACAATAATAGAAGTCTCTAAACCAAAAAAAAAAATTTCCCTAATCTAAGCAACAAAATAAACCATCAGTTGTCCAAACACGAACAATCCCTGGCAACGGCGCCAAAAACTTGGTGTACGAATTGTGAATCACACTTTTCACAACTCGTACCACTAACCAGCAAGTGCACTGGGTCGTCCAAGTAATACCTTACTCAAGGGTCGAATCCCACGGAGATTGTTGGCTTGAAGCAATCTATGGTTATCTTGTAACTCTTAGTCAGGATATCAAGTATATTTATCAGTTTGAATTGCGAAAAATAAAAGAGCATGAAATAAATACTTGTTCTGCAGTAATGGAGAATATGTTGGAGTTTTGGAGATGCTTTGTCTTTTGAATCTCTGCTTCACCCCTGTCTTCTTCTTCACGCATGCAAGGTTCCTCCTATGGCAAGCTGTATGTTGGTGGATCACCGTTGTCAATGGCTACCATCCGTCCTCTCAGTGAAAATGGTCCAGGTGCGCTGTCACCGCACGGCTAATCATCTGTCGGTTCTCACTCATGCTGGAATAGGATCCATTGGTCCTTTTGCGTCTGTCACTACGCCCAACCCTTGTGAGTTTGAGGCTCGTCACAGTCATTCAATCCCTAAATCCTACTCGGAATACCACAGACAAGGTTTAGACTTTCTGGATTATCAAGAATGCTGCCAATAGATTCTAGCTTATACCACGAAGATTCTGATTAAGGAATCCAAGAGATATTCATTCAATCGAAGGTAGAACGGAGGTGGTTGTCAGGTACACGTTCATACGTTGAGGATGATGATGAGTGTCACGAATCATCACATCCATCATATTGAAGTGCGAATGAACATCTTAGATAGATACAAGCGTGTTTGAATAGAAAACAGAAATAATTGCATTAATTCATCGAGACACAACAGAGCTCCTCACCCCCAACAATGGAGTTTAGAGACTCATGCCGTCAAAGAGTACAAAGTTTAGATCTAAAATGTCATGAGGTACAGAATAAATCTCTAAAAGTTGTTTAAATACTCAACTAGTAACCTAGGTTTACAGAAAACGAATAAACTAAGATAGATGGTGTAGAAATCTACTTCTGGGGCCCACTTGGTGTGTGCTGGGGATGAGACTTAAGCTTTACACGTGTCTAGGCTGTTTCCAGAGTTGAACGCCAGGTTGTAACCTGTTTCTGGCGTTCAACTCCAACTTGTAACTTGTTTCTGGCGTTTAACGCCAGAATACAACATGGAACTGGCGTTGAACGCCAGTTTACATCGTCTATCCTTGAGTAAAGTATAGACTATTATATATTGCTGGAAAGTTCTGGATGTCTACTTTCCAACGCAATTAAGAGCGCGCCAATTGGACTCTTATAGCTCCCAAAAATCCATTCCGAGTGCAGGGAGGTCAGAATCCAACAGCATCAGCAGTCCTTTTTCAGCCTGAATCAGATTTTTGCTCAGCTCCCTCAATTTCAGCCAGAAAATATCTGAAATTATAGAAAAATGCACAAACTCATAGTAAAGTCCAGAAATATGAATTTTTCCTAGAAACTAATAAAAATATACTAAAAACTAACTAAAATTTACTAAAAACTACATGAAATTAACCCCAAAAAGCGTATAAAATATCCGCTCATCACAAACCTTGCCAGGCCTCTTTCTATGGATTACTTTTTTTAACTTTTGTCGCTTTGACCGGTTTAGTCCGACTTTTTCTTGTCGAACCCTCTTAAGTTATTTTTAGTAATCCATTTTTACTCAGACCTCGCCAGGCATCTTTCTATGGATTACTTTTTATAACTTTTGTCGCTTTGATTGGTTTGGTCTAACTTCTTCTTTTGTCGGTCCTTCTTAAGTTATTTTTAGTAATCCATTTTTACTCAGACCTCGCCAGGCCTCTTTCTATGGATTAATTTTTATAACTTTTGTTGCTTTGATCGGTTTGGTCCGACTTCTTCTTTTGTCGGTCCTTCTTAAGTTATTTTTAGTAATCCATTTTTACTCAGACATCACCAGGCCTCTTTCTATGGATTACTTTTTATAACTTTTTGCGTTGATAGGCTTGGTCTGACTTCTCTTTTGTCGGTCCTTCTTAAGTTATTTTTAGTAATCCATTTTTAGTAAGACCTCGTCAGGCCACTTTTTATGGAATACTTTTTATAACTTCTTGCATTAATCTGTTTTTGTTGCTTTCACCTTGTCGACTTCCTTGTAATCGGGCGATGAGTTTGGTTCTCACCTTGCCAACTTTATCGTGATCGGGCGATGAATTTGGTTTTCATCTTGCCGACCTTGTCGTATTTGGGCTGTGAATTCTTGCACTCAGATTAATACGTCTTGGTAGGTAACCTTTTATGGAATCTGAAAAACTTTATTCAAGTAGAAAATATAAAATAGACAATAGCATATACATATAAGTGCTTTACCCTTCTAAATCGGGCATTTTTGTAGATCTTGGCTTGGCGCCTCATTAAAAAACCTTTTCAGGAAAAAGAGTGCACCTTGACCTAAGATCTTTATCACTTTCTAACTATAGTACCTTCTCAAGTTACATGCATGCCATGACCTTGGTAGCTCTCGCCCTTCCAGATCGGACACCTTGTAGTAACCTTTTTCTAGTACCTCTACAACTCGGTAAGGTCTTTTCTAGTTAGCTGCTAGCTTCCCGTCTCCTGATCGACCTGCTCCGATGTCATTTCGGATTAAAATGAGATCATTGTTGGCGAAGCTTCGCTGGACTACTCTCTGATTATACCTTGAAGCCATTCAACGCTTTAGCGCTTCCTCTCTAATCCGAACTCTTTCTCAGACTTCTGAAAGTAGGTTGAGCTCTTCCCTTTGAGTTTGGGAGTTGGTATCTTCATTGTAGAGGATTATTGTGGCAGATCTTTCCTCTATCTCTATTGGGATTATTTCCTTTACTCCGTAGGCAAGTCGGAAGGGTGATTCTCCTATGGTGGAGTGTGGAGTTGTCCGATATGCCCATAGGACTTGTGGGAGCTCCTCGGCCCAAGCTCCCTTTGCACCCTGTAGTCTTCATTTTAACCCGGCTAGTATGATTTTGTTGGCAGCTTCTGCCTGTCCATTAGCTTGTGGGTGTTCTACGGATGTGAATTGGTTCTTTATTTTTAAGTCGGCTACCAAGTTTCTGAAGCCGGTATCAGTAAATTGAGTGCCATTATTTGTGGTGATGGAGTAAGGGACTCCAAACCTTGTAATAATATTTCTGTATAGAAATTTTTGACTTTTTTGAGCAGTGGCATTGGCCAGGGGCTCTGCCTCAATCCATTTTATGAAATAGTCCACCCCTACAATGAGGAATTTGACTTGTCCCGATCCTTGGGGAAAGGGTCCGAGGAGGTCTAGTCCCCATTTTGCGAACGGCCTAGGTGATGTTACACTGATGAGCTCTTCTCGTGGGGCGATGTGGAAGTTAGCATGTTTCTGACATGATGGGCATGTCTTGGCGAACTCTGTCGCTTCCTTTTGTAAGGTCGGCCAGAAGAATCCAGCTCAGAGTACCTTTTTGGAAAGAGCTCGTGCCCCCAAGTGATTACCACACATGCCACTGTGTACCTCTTCCAGGACTTCTCTTGTATTGGAGGTCGGTACGCATTTTAGGAAAGGTGTTGAGAATCCTCTCCTATATAAGATTTCGCCCACCATAGTGTAGTATTGTGCTTCTTGTATTAGACGCTTTGCCTCTTTCTTGTCTGTGGAGAGCATTTCTGTTTTGAGGTATTTGATTATGGGGGTCATCCACCCCTAATCCTGACCTGATATGGTTAGGATCTTTTCTTCCTCTAAGATTGATGGGCTTTGCAATGTTTCCTGAATGAGGCCTCTATTATTGCCCCCTGGTTTGGTGCTGGCTAGTTTTGAGAGTGCATCAGCTCGAGCATTCTGCTCCCGAGGTATATGTTGGATCTCATATTCCCCGAGTTGTCCGAGCTGTTCTCTGGAATTGTCCAGATATTTCTTCATGGTGGGATCTTTAGCTTGGTACTTTCCTTCTATTTGTGAGGTAACTATTTGGGAATCACTGAAGATGGTGAGCTTTTGAACTCCTACCTCCTTAGCCAGCCTCAGACCAGCCAGTAATGCTTCGTATTCGGCTTGATTATTTGAAGCAGGGAATTCAAACTTTAGTGAGAGTTCGATTTGGGTTCCCTGATCACTTTCTATTATCACACCTGCCCCACTCCTGGTTTTATTTGAGGATCCATCCACGTAGAGATTCCACTTTGTGGGAGTTCCCGGGGTATCAGTGTATTCCGCAAATAAAGTCTGTCTTCTGTAGAATGCCTTTTATGGGCTGGCTGGTACGAATCTTGATAGTGTGTGCTTGAAAGTATGGGCGAAGTCGTCGGGAAGTGAGTATGAGAGCGTAGGCGAACTTCTCTATCTTTTGATAGTTTAGCTCGGCCCCTTGTAGGGCTTTGCTGATGAAGTAGATGGGTTGTTGCCCGCTTTCGTCCTCTCTAACTGGCGCTAAAGCTATTGCCCAATTTTCTACTGCTAGGTATAGTACGAGTGCTTCTCCCTCCCGTGGCCGGGTAAGAATAGGTGGTTGTCCCGAGAAACTTTTGAAATCTTGGAAGGCTTTCTCGTACTCTTCAGTCCATTTGAAACTCCTTCCCTTCCTTAATGTGGCGTAAAAGGGGAGAGATCTTATGGCCGAACCGGCTAAGAACCTGGACAGAGCTGCCAGTCTTCCGTTGAGCTGTTGTACTTTTTTAACACAGGTCAGACTTTTCATGTCGAGTATATCCCGACATTTATCCGGGTTTGCCTCAATTCCTCTTTGTGTGAGCATGAAGCCCAGGAATTTGCCAGCTTCTACCGCAAAGGTACATTTTGCAAGGTTAAGTCGCATACCATGCTTTCTGATGGTGTCGAACACTTTTGTGAGGTCGAACAACAAGGATTCCTCACTTTGTGTTTTTACCAGCATATCGTCGATGTAGACCTCCATCAGTTTTTCGATATGTTCTACGAAGACTTTGTTCATTAATCTTTGGTAGGTAGCTCCTGCGTTCTTGAGTCCGAACGGCATGACGATATAGCAGTAATTTACTTTGGGAGTTAGGAACGAGGTCTTTTCTTGGTTGGGTGGATACATCGGGATTTGGTTGTATCCTGAATAAGCATCCATGAAGGAGGGGTACTTGTATCCCGAAGATGCATCCACTAGAGTGTCTTGGTAGTGGGTAGGGATCTTTTGGGCAAGCTTTATTGAGGTCGGTGTAGTCAGTGCACATCCGCCACTTCCCATTTGACTTCTTCACCAAGACAACGTTGGCTAGCCATAGTGGGTATTTGACTTCCCTTATGAATCCTGCCTTTAGTAAGGCTTGCACCTGCTCTTCCACAGCTTGGGACTTTTCTGGTCTGAGCTTTCTACGCTTCTGCTGCACTGGCTGAGATCCTGGGTATACCGCTAGTTTGTGGCACATTAGTTTGAGATCTATGCCTAGCATGTCTGTGGCCTTCCATGCAAAGAGATCAGCGTTATCCTTTAGGAACTGTATCAGAGACTCCTTCAGGTCTCTTTTCAAGGTTCCCCCTACATTTGTCATTTTATCCTGGGTATCACCGATTTTGACCTCTTCAGTCTCGCCTTTAGGTTGTGGGTGGGATTCCTCACGAGCTCGAACTCCCCCGAGTTCAATGGTGTTGACTTCCTCTCCCTTGGGGTTGCCTTTGAGGTTCAAACTTTCATTGTAACAGCGTCACGCAATTTTTTGGTCTCCTTTTATCGTGGTGATCCCTTCCGGAGTTGGAAACTTCATACACGGATGTAGAGTTGAAACTACTGCGCCGAGCTGGTTCAATGTTGTCCGACCTATTAGGGCATTGTAGGCTGAGCTCACGTCGACTACTATGTAGTTTATGTTGAGTGTCCTTGACCGGTTTCCCTTTCCTAAGGTTGTATGTATTGAGATATATCCCAGTGGTTGGACTGGAGTATCTCCCAACCCGAATAAGCTATTCGGATATGCTCTGAGCTCTTTTTCTTGTAAGCCGAGTTTGTCGAAGGCGGATTTGAACAAGATATCCGCGGAGCTTCCCTGGTCTACTAGTGTCCTGTGAAGATTAGTGTTGGCCAATATGATAGTAATGACCATGGGATCTTTATGTCCCGGGATGACACCTATTGCATCTTCTTTAGTAAAGGTAATTGTGGGGAGGTCGGTTGACCTCTCTCCTTCCCCGACATGATATACTTCTTTAAGCTGTCTTTTACGAGATGATTTAGAGATCCCTCCTCCTGCGAATCCTCCATTTATCATGTGGACATGTCTCTCAGGAGTGTGAGGTGGTCGTTTAGCCCGTTCGACCTCTTCATCCCTTCTTCTTTTTCTTGGTTCATCTGTCTTGTTAGCTAAGTACCGATCTAGTCGACCTTCTCTTGCCAATTTCTCTATGACATTCTTCAGGTCGAAGCATTCATTAGTGGGATGTCCGTAAATTCGGTGGTACTCACAGTACTCTGTCCAATTTTCCCCTCCTTTTTTGCTTTTGATTGGGCGAGGTGGAGGGATTTTCTCAGTATTGCATATTTCTCGGTAAACATTTACAAGGGACACCCGAAGAGGGGTGTAGTTGTGGCATTTTCTTGGCTTCCCACTGGGTTGATCTTCTTTCTTCTTGGACTCTTTGTCCTTGTCCCTAGATGGGTAGGAGAATCCAGATTTTGAGGTCTCTCCTAGTCGTGAGTTTTCCTCCATGTTAATGTACTTTTCTGCTCGTTCTTGTACCTCGTTCAAGGATGTCGGATGCTTTTTTTGTATGGAGTGGCTAAAGGGTCCTTCTCTAAGGCCATTGATGAGACCCATTATGGCTGCTTCTGTTGGCAGACTTTGTATGTCCAGACACGCTTTGTTGAATATTTCCATGTAGTTGCGAAGACTTTTCCATTTTCCTTGCTTGATCCCTAACAGGCTCGGGACATGTTTGGCTTTGTCCTTCTGGATGGAGAATCTTGCAAGGAATTTTTTGGCTAGGTCGTCAAAACTTGTGATGGACCTGGGAGGCAAACTGTCGAACCACTTTATTGCTGTTTTTGTCAGGGTTGTCAGGAAGGCTTTGCATCGAACGGTGTCTGAGGCGTCAGTGAAATACATTCTGCTTCTGAAATTGCTGAGATGATGGCTGGGATCCGAGGTACCATCGTATGGCGTCATGTCGGGAGCTTTAAAATCTTTTCGAACTTTAGCTTTCATGATCTCTTTGGTGAAGGGATCTTGCTCCTTGTGGGAGTTATCCTCATGGTTGGAACGAGCAGTTCTGGTCTTGAGGTCGGCTTCGAGCTTTAGAAGCTTATCCTCTAGATCTCGTCGTCACCTAGTTTCTCTTTGGAGGTCTTTTTCAGCCTCTCGCTGATGTTCAGCCTCCTGTTCGAGCTGTTTGAGGTGATCTTGTTGTTCTCGGATGGCCTCCAAGATTTCTGTGTTCGTGTTGGAGGGTTGTTTATCCCCTTTGTTTTGGGGTGCCTCCTTTGATATGACCTCCGTATTTTTAAGTGGAGTTATTTATTCCAAACTGGAGTTGTGGTCGTTATCAAGGTTGTCCGCCATGATGATGGGATGATGATGAGCGGATAATTTATACGCTTTTTGGCATTGTTTTTAGGTAGTTTTCAGTATGTTTTAATTACTTTTTAGTATATTTTTATTATATTTTATTCAAAATTCACATTTATAGACTTTACTATGAGTTTTTGTGTTTTTCTATGATTACAGGTATTTTCTGGATGAAATTGAGGGACCTGAGTAAAAATCTAATTCAGAGTCTGAAAAAGGACTGCAGATGCTGTTGGATTCTGACCTCCCTGCACTCGAAGTGGTTTTCTGGAGCTATAGAAGCCCAATTAGCGTGCTCTCAATTGTGTTGGAAATATTATACATCTTGGGCTTTCCAGCAATATATAATAGTTTATACTTTGCTCGAGATTTGATGGCCCAAACCGGCGTTCCAAGTCAGCATAAAAATTCTGGCGTCAAAACGCCAGAACTGGCATAAAAGCTGGAGTTAAACGCCCAAACTGGCACCAAAGCTGGCGTTTAACTCCAAGAAAAGTCTCTACATGTGAAAGCTTCAATGCTCATCCCAAGCACACACCAAGTGGGCCCGAAAGTGGATTTCTGCATTAATTACTTATTTCCGTAAACCCTAGGCTACTAATTCATTATAAATAGGACCTTTTGCTATTGTATTTTCATCTTTTGATCATTTTTGAGACTATCTTTGTATCACTTTTGATCTCTTGATCACGTTTAGGGAGCTAGCCATTCGGCCATGCCTGGACCTTCATCACTTATGTATTTTCCACGGTGGAATTTCTACACCCCACAGATTAAGGTGTGGAGCTCTGCTATTCTTCATAAATTAATGCAAAGTACTATTGTTTTTCTATTCAATTCAAGCTTATTCTTATTCCAAGATATTCACTCACACTTCAACCTGTTGAATGTGATGATTCGTGACACACATCATCATTCTCACCTATGAACGCGTGCCTGACAACCACTTCTGTTCTATCTGCAATAGCTTGAGTGTGTATCTCTTAGCCTCCATTCCGAAAGATCGGAGTCTTTGTGGTATAAGCTAGAATCAATTGGCGGCCATTCTTGAGATCCAAAAAGTCTAAACCTTGTCTGTGGTATTCTGGGTAGGATCAGGGATGGGATGACTGTGACGAGCTTCAAACTCGCGAGTGTTGGGCGTAGTGACAGACGCAAAAGGATCAATGGATCCTATTCCAACATGATCGAGAACCAACAGCTGATTAGCCGTGCGGTGACAGCGTATTTGGACCATTTTCACTGAGAGGACGGACGGTAGCCATTGACAACGGTGATCCCCCAACATAAAGATTGCCAAGGAAAGGAGTATGAATGATTGAATGAAGGCAGTAGGAAAGCAGAGATTCAGAAGGAGCAAAGCATCTCCATACGCTTATCTGAAATTCTCACCAGTGAATTACATAAGTACTTCTATCCTATTTTATATTTTATTTATATTCTAATTATCAAAACTTCACAACCATTTGAATCCACCTGACTGAGATTTACAAGGATGACCATAGCTTGCTTCAAGCCGACAGTCTCCGTGGGATCGACCCTTACTCACGTAAGGTTTATTACTTGGACGACCCAGTGCACTTGCTGGTTAGTTGTGCGGAGTTGTAAAAAAGAATTAAGATTATGAACGTGCGTACCAAGTTTTTGGCGCCGTTTTAGAGATCATAATTTCGTGCACCATGTTTTTAGTGTCGTTGTCGGGGATTGTTCGACTTTGGACAACTGACGGTTCATTTTGTTGCTCAGATTAGGTAATTTTATTTTATGTTTAAGCTTTTTACTTTTTATTTTCGAAAAAAAAAGAAAAAAATATATTTCTATTCTGTTCTTCAGAGTTTTTAAGAATGAATTCTAGAGTTTCATGATGATCTGTTGAAGTCTGGCTGGCTGTAAAGCCATGTCTAATCCTTTGGACCAAGGTTTCAACTTATCACCACAAGAGCTTGTTGATTTCTATCAATCTTGCTGTTGAATGTAATGATCTGCTAAAGTGGTGCACGAATTGTAAATCACACTTTTCACAACTCGTACCACTAACCAGCAAGTGCACTGGGTCGTCCAAGTAATACCTTACGTGAGTAAGGGTCGAATCCCACGAAGATTGTTGGTTTGAAGCAATCTATGGTTATCTTCTAATTCTTAGTCAGGATATCAATTATAATTATCAGTTTGGATTGCAAAAAATAAAAGAGCATGAATTAAATACTTGTTATGCAGTAATGGAGAATATGTTGGAGTTTTGGAGATGCTTTGTCTTCTGAATCTCTGCTTTTCCCCTGTCTTCTTCTTCACGCACGCAAGGTTCCTCCTATGGCAAGCTGTGTGTTGGTGGATCACTGTTGTCAATGGCTACCATCCGTCCTCTCAGTGAAAATGGTCCGGGTGCTCTGTCACCGCACGGCTAATCATCTGTCGGTTCTCACTCGTGCTGGAATAGGATCCATTGATCCTTTTGCGTCTGTCACTACGCCCAACCCTTGTGAATTTGAAGCTCATCACAGTCATTCAATCCCTAAATCCTACTCGAAATACCACAGACAAGGTTTAGACTTTCCGGATTCTCAAGAATGCTGCCAATGGATTCTAGCTTATACCACGAAGATTCTGATTAAGGAATCCAAGAGATACTCATTCAATCGAAGGTAGAACGGAGGTGGTTGTCAGTCACGCGTTCATAGGTTGAGAATGGTGATGAATGTCACGGATCATCACATCCATCATATTGAAGTGCGAATGAACATCTTAGATAGAAACAAGCGTGTTTGAATAGAAAACAGAAATAATTGCATTAATTCATCGAGACACAACAGAGCTCCTCACCCCCAACAATGGAGTTTAGAGACTCATGCCGTCAAAGAGTACAAAGTTCATATCTAAAATGTCATGAGGTCCAAAAAAAATCTCTAAAAGTTGTTTAAATATTAAACTAGTGACCTAGGTTTACAGAAAATGAGTAGACTATGATAGATAGTGCAGAAATCCACTTCTGGGGCACACTTGGTGTGTGCTGGGGCTGAGACTTGAGCTTTACACGTGCCTAGGCTGTTTCTAGAGTTAAACGCCAGGTTGTAACCTGTTTCTGGCATTTAACTCCAACTTGTAACCTGTTTCTGGCGTTTAACGCCAGAATACAACATGGAACTGGCGTTGAACGCCGGTTTACGTCGTCTATCCTTGAGCAAAGTATGGACTATTATATATTTCTGGAAAGCCCTAGATGTCTACTTTCCAACGCAATTAAGAGTGTACCAATTAGACTCTTGTAGCGCTAAAAAATCCATTCCGAGTGCAGGGAGGTCAGAATCCAACAGCATCAGCAGTCCTTTTTCAACCTGAATCAGATTTTTGCTCAGCTCCCTCAATTTCAGCCAGAAATTATCTGAAATCACAGAAAAACACACAAACTCATAGTAAAGTCCAGAAATGTGATTTTTATTTAAAAACTAATAAAAATATAATAAAAAGTGACTAAAACATATTAAAAACTACCTGAAAACAATGCCAAAAAGCGTATAAATTATCCGCTCATCACAACACCAAACTTAAATTGTTGCTTATCCCCAAGCAACTAAAAACAAAGTAGGATAAAAAGAAGAGAGTATACAATAAATTCCAAAAACATCTATGAAGATCAGTCTTAATTAGATGAGCGGGACTATTAGCTTTTTGCTTCTGAACAGTTTTGGCATCTCACTTTATCCTTTGAAGTTCAGAATGATTGGCATCTATAGGAACTCAGAATTCAGATAGTGTTATTGATTCTCCTAGTTCAGTATGTTGATTCTTGAACACAGCTACTTTATGAGTCTTGGCCGTGGCCCTAAGCAATTTGTTTTCCAGTATTACCACCGGATACATCAATGCCACAGACACATAACTGGGTGAACCTTTTTAGATTGTGACTCAACTTTGCTAGAGTCCCCACTTAGAGGTGTCCAGGGTTCTTAAGCACACTCTTTTTTTTTTTGCTTTGGACCTCAACTTTAACCGCTCAGTCTCAAGTTTTCACTTGACACCTTCACGCCACAAGCACATGGTTAGGGACAGCTTGGTTTAGCCGCTTAGGCCAGGATTTTATTCCTTTAGGCCCTCCTATCCACTGATGCTCAAAGCCTTGGATCCTTTTTATTACCCTTGCCTTTTGGTTTTAAGGGTTATTGGCTTTTTGCTCTTGCCTTTTGGTTTAAAGAGCTTTTGGCTTTTTCCGCTTGCTTTTTCTTTTTCTTGCTCTCTTTTTTTTCGCATATTTTTTAGGGAAATAAGAACAAGGAGATTAAGAAACGGGTCCACCTTAGTGAGGGTGGCGTCTTCCTCTTCTTGAAGAACCAATGGTGCTCTTGAGCTCCTCTATGTCTCTTCCTTGTCTTTGTTGCTCCTCCCTCATAGCTCTTTGATCTGCAGTCAAATGCTCTACCACTGAACTATAGACCCTTGAGATGAACCTCTTCATCTCTCATGACTCGGGGGTGGAAGCAACTACCTTCCTTTTCCTCTTTCTAGAGGTTTTTCCGGCCTTATATGCCATAAATAGTTATGGAAAAATAAAAAAGCAACGCTTTTTTCCACACCAAACTTAAAAGGTTTACTCGTCCTCGAGCAAAAGAAGATAGAAGGGAGTAGAAGGAGAAGTGTGAATGGGTGGGTATGGGAGGGGAATGGTTTGAATTGGAATGGTGAGGTAGGCGGGGATCCTGTGGGGTCCATAGATCCTGAGGGGTTAAGGACTTAGCATCCCTGTTCCATTGAGGCATGCAAAACGCCCTTAGTGTGCAATCCTGGCGTTTAACGCCAGACTGCTGCTTGTTTCTGATGTTAAACGCCAGCTTTTCCCCTTTCTTGGCGTTCAACGCCAACTTGGTGCTTGTTTTTGGCGTTTAACGCCAGCTGCATGCTTCTTTCTGGCATTAAATGCCAGTCTGATACTTCTTACTGGCGTTTAAATGCCAGCAAGCTCTTCCTCCAGGGTGAGCTATTTTTAATGCTGTTTTTCATTCTGTTTTTGATTTTCTAGTTGTTTTTGTGACTTCACATGATCATCAACCTAAAGAAAACATATAATAGCAATGAAAAATAAATAGATATAATTAAATAACATTGGGTTGCCTCCCAACAAGCGCTTCTTTAATGTCAATAGCTTGACAATGAGCTCTCATGGAGCCTCACAGATAATCAGAGCAGGGTTGGAGCCTCTCAACACCAAACTTAGAGTTTGGTTGTGTCCTGCTACTGGTTCTATCCGGGACAGATGATCAGCCACTTGGTTCTCTGTCCCTTTTCTGTCTCTTATTTCTATATCAAACTCTTGCAGAAGCAACACCCATCTTATGAGCCTGGGTTTTGAATCCTGCTTTGTGAGTAGATATTTAAGAGCAGCATAGTCAGTATACACAATCACTTTTGATCCTACTAAGTATGATCTAAACTTGTCAATGGCATAAACCACTGCAAGCAGCTCTTTTTCTGTGGTTGTGTAATTTTTCTGGGCATCATTTAAAACACGGCTAGCATAATAAATGACATGCAGAAGCTTATTATGCCTCTGTCCCAATACTGCACCAATGGCATGGTCACTGGCATCACACATTAGTTCTAAAGGTAATATCCAATATGGTGCAGAAATAAGTGGTGCTGTGACCAGCTTAGCTTTCAGGGTTTCAAACACCTGTAGACACTCTGTGTCAAACACAAATGGCATGTCAGCAGCTAGCAGATTGCTCAGAGGTTTTGCATTTTCGAAAAATCCTTTATAAACCTCCTATAGAATCCTGCATGCCCCAGAAAGCTTCTGATTGCCTTAACATTGGTAGGTGGTGGTAATTTTTTAATTACCTCTACCTTAGCTTGATCCACCTCTATTCCCTTGTTCGAAATCTTGTGCCCAAGGACAATCCCTTCAGTCACCATAAAGTGACATTTTTCCCAGTTTAAAACCAGGTTAGTCTCTTGGCATCTTTTCAGAACCAGTGTCAGGTGATCAAGACAGAAGCTGAATGAGTCTCCATATACTGAGAAGTCATCCATGAAGACTTCCAGAAATTTTTCCACCATATCAGAGAAAATAGAGAGCATGCATCTCTGAAAGGTTACAGGTTCATTACACAGGCCAAATGGCATCCTTCTGTAGGCAAATACTCCAGATGGACATGTGAATGCTGTTTTCTCTTGATCCTGGAGATCTACTGTAATTTGGTTGTAGCCTGAATAGCCATCTAAAAAGCAGTAATAATCATGACCTGCTAGTCTTTCTAGCATCTAGTCTATGAGTGGTAAAGGAAAATGATCCTTTCTGGTGGCTGTATTGAGCCTTCTGTAGTCAATACACATACGCCACCCTGTAACTGTTCTTGTAGGAACCAGTTCATTTTTTTCATTATGAACTACTGTCATACCTCCCTTCTTAGGGACAACATGGACAGGACTCACCCAGGGACTATCAGAAATAGGATAAATAATCCCAACCTCTAGTAACTTAGTGACCTCTTTCTGCACCACCTCCTTCATGGCGGGATTTAGCCGCCTCTGTGGTTGAACCACTGGCTTAGCATCATCCTCCAATAGGATCTTGTGCATGCATCTGGCTGGGGTAATGCCCTTAAGATCACTTATGGACCACCCAAGAGCTGTCTTGTGTGTTCTTAGCACCTGAATTAGTGCTTTCTCTTCCTGTAGCTCTAAAGCAGAGCTTATGATTACAGGAAAAGTGTCACCTTTTCCCAAAAATGCATATTTCAGGGATGGTGGTAGTGGTTTGAGCTCGAGTTTAGGAGGTTTCTCCTCTTCCTGAGGAGTTTTCAAAGGTTCTTTTATTTCCTCTGGTTCCTCCAGATCAGATTGAACATCTTTAAAAATGTCCTCTAGCTCTGAATTGATACTCTCAGTCATATTGACCTCTTCCACTAGGGAGTCAATAATATCAACGCTCAGGCAGTCGTCTGATGTGTCTGGATGTTGCATAGTTTTGACAACATTCAACTTAAACTCATCCTCATTGACTCTCAGGGTTATCTCCCCTTTTTGGACATCAATGAGGGTTCGTCCAGTTGCTAGGAATGGTCTTCCTAGAATGAGAGTTGCACTCTTGTGCTCCTCTATTTCCAGCACTACAAAGTCAGTAGGGAAGGCAAATGGCCCAACCTTGACAATCAAGTCCTCAATTATGCCTGATGGGTATTTAATGGAGCCATCAGCAAGTTGAAGACAGATCCGGGTTGGTTTGACCTCTTCAGTCAAGCCAAGCTTTCTGATAGTGGATGCAGGGATTACGTTGATGCTTGCCCCAAGATCACATAAAGCTGTCTTGGTGCAATTACCCTCTAATATGCATGGTATCATAAAGCTCCTGGGATCTTTAAGCTTTTCTGGCAAGCTTTTCAGAATGACTGCACTGCATTCTTCAGTAAGGAGAACTCTTTCAGTTTCTCTCCAATCCTTCTTATGACTCAAGATATCTTTCATGAACTTGGCATAAGAGGGTATTTGCTCAAGTGCCTCTGCAAACGGAATCTTTATTTCAAGAGTCCTGAGATAGTCTGCAAAGCGAACAAATTGCTTATCCTGCTCCTCTTGACGAAGTTTTTGAGGATAAGGTATCTTGGCTTTGTATTCCTCAACCTTGGTTGCTGCAGGTTTATTTCCTACAGAGGTGGTTGGAAAAGCCTTTTTAGAGGGGTTGTTATCAACACGTCTGTGTGTCTGATCCCTCACTGGTGTTTGAATGCCAGGTTGGAAGCTGGATTGGCGTTGGACGCCAACTCCTTACCTATTTCTGGCGTTTGAACGCCAGAACTGAGCTTCCATTGGGCGTTTAATGCCAACTCCTTGCCTGTTTGTGGCGTTTGAATGCCAGAACTGAGCATGGGTTGGGCGTTTAACGCCAGCTCTTCACCCTTTTCTGGCGTTTGAGCGCCAGAATTATTCCTCTCTGGGCTCTTACTGTCCTCAGAGGGATTTTGGGTAGCAGTTTGTTCATTTCTTGGCTTCCTACTGCTTTGAAGTGAGGTATTTAATGTTTTCCCACTTCTTAATTGAACTGCTTGGCACTCTTCTGTTATTTGTTTTGATAACTGCTGTTTTGTTTGCTTCAACTGTATTTCCATATTCATATTAGCCATTCTTGTGTCTTGTAGTATCTCCTTGAATTCGGCTAGCTGTTTTGTTAGAAAATCTAATTGCTGATTGAATTCAGTAACTTGTTCTACAGGACTGAGTTCAGCAGTTACTGTTTTAGCCTCTTCTTTCATGGAAGACTCACTACTTAGGTATAGATGCTGATTTCTGGCAACTGTATCAATGAGCTCTTGAGCTTCTTCAATTGTCTTTCTCATGTGTATAGATCCACCAGCTGAGTGGTCCAAAGACATCTAAGCTTTCTCTGTAAGCCCATAATAGAAGATATCTAACTGCACCCACTCTGAAAATATTTCAGAGGGGTATTTTCTTAGCATCTCTCTGTATCTCTCCCAGGCATCATAAAGAGATTCATTATCTCCTTGTTTAAAGCCTTGGATGTTCAGCCTTAGCTGTGTCATCCATTTTGGAGGGAAATATTGATTCAAGAATTTTTATGACAGCTGTTTCCATGTTCTTATGCTAGCCTTAGGTTGGTTATTTAACCACCTCTTAGCTTGGTCTTTTACAGCAAATGGAAATAGTAATAATCTGTAGACATCCTGATCTACTTCCTTATCATGTACTATGTCAGCAATTTGTAAAAACTGTGCCAGAAACTCTGTAGGTTCTTCCTGTGGAAGATCGGAATACTGGCAACTTTACTGCACCATGATAATAAGCTGAGGATTCAACTCAAAACTACTGACTCCGATGGAGGGTATACAGATACTACTCCCATATGAAGCAGTAGTAGGGTTAGCATATGACCCCAGAGTCCTTCTGGACTGTTCATTTCCACTTAGGTCCATGATGGAGAAAGAGAGATGTTGTGAATTGGAGATTCAAATAGTATTAAAATAATTTTTTTATTAAATTTTTTTATTTTAGAAAACGGAAATTAAAAAAATAAGATAAAATAAAATGAAAAATGGGTGAGGATTTTTGAAAAATGAAAAGAGAAAAAAAGTGGTTAGGAGGTTTTGAAAAAGATATGATTTTTAAAAAAAAAAATTTAAGGGATATGATTTGAAAAAGATATGATTTTTTTAAAAAAAACTTGACAACTAAGATATGATAAGATAAAATTTTGAAATTGAAATCTGAATTTTAAAGGAAAATTTCGAAATATTTGCTTAAAAATAGTTAGAAAATATATTTTTTTTATTTTTGAATTTTATGATGAAAGAGAAAAACACACAATAGACACACAACTTAAAATTTTTAGATCTAATGCTCCTTATTTTCGAAAATTTTGAAGGGAAAACACCAAGGAACACCAAACTTAAAAATTTTAAGATCAAAACACAAGGAAAACTCAAGAATACCTTGAAGACTCACAAGAACAACAAGAACATGGAGATAGAACACCAAACTTAAAATTTTTAGCAAACCACAATGAAATTTTCGAAAACTAAAGAAAAATTAACAAGAGAACACCAAACTTAAAAATTGACACAAGATTTAATCAAAGAAAAATTATTTTTGAAAAAGTTTTAAAAGGAAGATAGCCAATTACCAAGAACATAAGCACAACACTCTAGCCAATTGAGCTATAAATTTAACGTGTTTTAACAAGGTATTTAATAAATAAAAAATTTTTTGAAACTAAAAATTTGAAAAAGCACAAGAAAAACAACAAAAGACACAAAACAAGACAAACAAAAGATCAAACAAGGAAAATAAACAAGAACAACTTGAAGATTAAGAAAGAACAATGAACACAAATTCGAAAATTTAAAAGAAAATAAAAACATGCAATTGACACCAAACTTAAAATATGAAACTAAACTCAAACAGAAAAACTCAGTTATCAGTTTATAAAATTTTCGAAAAATTTAAAAAGAAAAAATAAGGATTCAAAAAAGAAATTTCAACCAAAAACAATAACAGAAGACTCTAAACCAAAAAGAAAAATTTTTCCTAATCTAAGCAACAAAATAAACCGTCAGTTGTCCAAACTCGAACAATCCCCAGCAACGGCGCCAAAAACTTGGTGCACGAATTGTAAATCACACTTTTCACAACTCGTACCACTAACCAGCAAGTGCACTGGGTCGTCCAAGTAATACCTTATGTGAGTAAGGGTCGAATCCCACGGAGATTGTTGGCTTGAAGCAATCTATGGTTATCTTGTAATTCTTAGTCAGGATATTAATTATAATTATCAGTTTGGATTGCGAAAAATAAAAGAGCATGAATTAAATACTTGTTATGCAGTAATGGAGAATATGTTGGAGTTTTGGAGATGCTTTGTCTTCTGAATCTCTGTTTTCCCCTGTCTTCTTCTTCACGCACGCAAGGTTCCTCCTATGGTAAGCTGTGTGTTGGTAGATCACCGTTGTCAATGGCTACCATCCGTCCTCTCAGTGAAAATGGTCCGGGTGCGCTGTCACCGCACGGCTAATCATCTGTCGGTTCTCACTCGTGCTGGAATAGGATCCATTGATCCTTTTGCGTCTGTCACTACGCCCAACCCTTGTGAGTTTGAAGCTCGTCACAGTCATTCAATCCCTGAATCCTACTCGGAATACCACAGACAAGGTTTAGACTTTCCGGATTCTCAAGAATGCTGCCAATGGATTCTAGCTTATACCACGAATATTCTGATTAAGGAATCCAAGAGATACTCATTCAATCGAAGGTAGAACGGAGGTGGTTGTCAATCACGCGTTCATAGGTTGAGAATGGTGATGAATGTCACGGATCATCACATCCATCATATTGAAGTGCGAATGAACATCTTAGATAGAAACAAGCGTGTTTGAATAGAAAACATAAATAATTGCATTAATTCATCGAGACACAGCAGAGCTCCTCACCCCCAACAATGGAGTTTAGAGACTCATGCCATCAAAGAGTACAAAGTTCAGATCTAAAATGTCATGAGGTCCAAAATAAATCTTTAAAAGTTGTTTAAATACTAAACTAGTGACCTAGGTTTACAGAAAATGAGTAGACTATAATAGATAGTGCAGAAATCTACTCCTGGGGCCCACTTGGTGTGTGCTGGGCTAAGACTTGAGCTTTACACGTGCCTAGGCTGTTTCTAGAGTTAAACGTCAGGTTGTAACCTGTTTCTGGCGTTTAACTCCAACTTGTAACCTGTTTCTGGTGTTTAACGCCAGAATGCAACATGGAACTGGGGTTGAACGCCAGTTTACATCATTTATCCTTGAGCAAAGTATGAACTATTATATATTGCTGGAAAGCCCTGGATGTCTACTTTCCAACGCAATTGAGAGCGCACCAATTGAACTTCTGTAGCTCCAAAAAATCCATTCCGAGTGCAGGGAGGTCAAAATCCAACAGCATCAGCAGTCTTTTTTCAGCCTGAATCAGATTTTTGCTCAGCTCCCTCAATTTCAGCCAGAAATTACCTGAAATCACAGAAAAACACAGAAACTCATAGTAAAGTCCAGAAATATGATTTTTATTTAAAAACTAATAAAAATATAATAAAAAGTGACAAAAATATATTAAAAACTACCTGAAAATAATGCCAAAAAGCGTATAAATTATCCGCTCATCATAAAGCTTGGCTGGCCATTGGCCATGTCTAGTGTTTTGGACCGAAGCTTTCACTGAATGCTTGGCTGGCTAGTAAGCCATGTCTAATTCCTGGACCGGAGTCTTAGACTAACATTGCATGATTCCTGGAATTCTCACTAAAAATTTTGAATTCCTTACTTTCTCTTTTTCCAATTAATTTTCGAAAAATTACAAAAAAATTTTAAAATCACAAAAATAAAAAATAATTTGTGTTTCCTGTTTAAGTCTGGTGTCAATTTTTAAGTTTGGTGTCCTGCATGTTTTATTTATTTCCTTGCATTTTTCGAATATATGAATTTTGGTCTTCATTAATCTTCAAGTTGTTCTTGATGATTTCCTTGCTCTGATCTTTTTTTTTTTTGTGTTTTGTTGTTTCTCATATGCATTCTCAATTTGTTAGTATTTTTAATATAAAAATTTCTAAGTTTGGTGTCCTGCATGCATTGTTTATTTGATCTTAGTTTTACATAATTAGTTTCATTTTGTTGTTTTTCATCATTAAAAATTCAAAAAAAAAATTCAAAATTATGTCTTTTCAAGTTAATAATACAGAGAATTGAAGATTCAGAACATACAGCAGAGGAATTACAGAAAAAAAGCTGGGCGTTCAAAACGCCTAGTGAGGAAGGAAAACTGGCGTTTAAACGCCAGCCAGGTACCCTAGTTGGGCGTTAAACGCCCAAAAAGGTAGTATTTTGGGTGTTAAACGCCAGAATGGATACCATTCTGGGCGTTTAACGCCAGGATGGCACAGGAGAGGAGATTTTGTTTTTAATTCAAATCTTTTTCAAATTTTCATAATTTTTCAAAATCAAATCTTTTTCAAATCATATATTTTCAATCATATCTTTTCAAATCAAATTCTTTCCATTTTTTTTACTATTTTCGAAAATCCTTGCTAACAATTAGTGATTTGATTCAAAAAATTCTTCCTTGTTAAGAAAAGTTCAATAATTGAATTTTAGAATCATATCTTTTAAATTTCTTGTTAGCCAAGTCATTAATTTTAAAAATAAAATCTTTTTAATTGTTTGTCAATCATATCTTTTTAAAACCATATTTTCTCAATCATATCTTCTCAACCACATCTTTTTCAAAAATGACTTTCAATCATATCTTTTTTATTTCTAATTTCAAAATCACTTAACTACTTTCTCAATTTTAATTTTCGAAAATCATCAACCAATTTTTCAGAATTTCTTTTCATAAAAAAATTTTTTGTTTTCGAAAATTCTTCCCCCTCCTCACCTTCTTCTATTTAAGGGACTAACACTCCTCCTCAATGTGCAATTCGGACTCCCTCTCTCTATAAGTTCGAATTCTCTCCTCTCTACCTCCTCCTTCTGTTCTTCTTTTCCTCTGACACCTCAAGGAATCTCTATACTGTGACATAGAAGATTCCATACTTTCTTTTTCTCTCTTTCATATGAGCAGGAGCAAAGACAAAGGCATTCTTGTTGAAACTGATCCTGAACCTGAAAGGACCTTGAAGAGAAAGCTAAGAGAAGCTAAAGCACAGCTCTCTGTAGAGGACCTAACAGAAATTTTCAAACAAGAAGAAGACATGGCAGCCGAAAATAACAACAATGCCAACAATGCAAGGAAGGTGCTTGGTGACTTTACTGCACCTACTCCTGACTTCTATGGGAGAAGCATCTCAATTCCTGCCATTGGAGCAAACAACTTTGAGCTTAAGCCTCAATTAGTTTCTCTAATGCAACAGAATTGCAAGTTTCATGGACTTCCATTGGAAGATCCTCATTAGTTCTTAGCTGAATTCTTGCAAATCTGTGACACTGTCAAAACCAATGGGGTTGATCACGAGGTCTACAAGCTTATGCTTTTTCCCTTTACTGTAAGAGACAAAGCTAGAATATGGTTGGATTCATAACCAAAGGAAAGCTTGAACTCTTGGGAAAAGCTGGTCAGTGCTTTTCTGGCCAAATTCTTTCTACCTCAAAAATTGAGTAAGCTTAGAGTGGAAGTCCAAACCTTCAGACAGAAGGAAGGTGAATCCCTCTATGACGCTTGGGAAAGATACAAGCAATTGATCAGAAGGTGTCCTTCTGACATGCTTTCAGAATGGAGCATCATAGGTATCTTCTATGATGGTCTGTCTGAACTGTCCAAGATGTCATTGGATAGCTCTGCTGGAGGATCTCTTCATCTGAAGAAGACGCTTGCAGAAGCTCAGGAACTCATTGAAATGGTTGCAAATAACCAATTTATGTACACTTCTGAAAGGAATCCTGTGAATAATAGGACAAATCAGAAGAAAGGAGTTCTTGAGATTGATACTCTGAATGCCATATTAGCTCAGAACAAAATATTGACTCAGCAAGTCAATATGATTTCTCAGAGTCTGTCTGGAATGCAAGCAGCAACAGGCAGTACCAAAGAAGCTTCATCTGAAGAAGAAGCTTATGATCCTGAGAACCCAGCAATGGAAGAGGTGAATTACATGGGAGAACCCTATGGAAACACCTATAATCCTTCATGGAAAAATCATCCAAATCTCTCATAGAAGGACCAACAGAGGCCTCAACATGACTTCAACAACAGTAATGGTAGAAGAAATAGGTTTAGCAATAGCAAGCCTTTTCCATCATCTTCTCAACAACAGACAAAAAATTCTAAACAAAGCCAATCTGACTTAGCAACCATAATCTCTGATCTAACAAAGACCACTCAAAGTTTCATGACTAAAACAAGGTCCTCTATTAGAAATTTGGAGGCACAAGTGGGTCAGCTGAGTAAGAAAGTTACTGAACTCCCTCCTAGTACTCTCTCAAGCAATACAGAAGAGAACCCAAAGAGAGAATGCAAGGCCATAAACACGTCCCACATGGCCGAATGCATAGAGGAGGGAAAGGCAGTGATTTCCACTGAGGAAGACCTCAATGGACGTCCACTGGCCTCCAAGGAGTTCTCTAATGAGGAACCATGGGAATCTGAGGCTCATACAGAGACCATAGAGATTCTATTGAATTTACTTCTGCCATTCATGAGCTCTGATGAGTATTCTTTCTCTGAAGAGGATGAAGATGTTACTGAAGAGAAAGTTGCTAAGTACCTTGGAGCAATCATGAAGCTAAATGCCAAGTTATTTGGTAATGAGACTTGGGAGGATGAACTCCCTTTGCTCACCAAAGAACTGGATGACTTGACTAGGCAGAGATTACCTCAGAAGAGACAGGATCCTGGAAAGTTCTCAATACCTTGTACCATAGGCACCATAACCTTTGAGAAGGCTCTGTGTGACCTAGGGTCAAGTATAAACCTCATGCCACTCTCTGTGATGGAGAAGCTAGGGATCATTGAGGTAAAAGCTGCAAGAATCTCACTAGAGATGGCAGACAATTCAAAAAAATAGGCTTATGGACTTGTAGAGGATGTCTTGGTAAAGGTTGAAGGCCACTACATCCCTGCTGATTTCATAATCCTAGACACTGGAAAGTGTATGGATGAATCCATCATCCTTGGTAGACCCTTCCTAGCCACAGCAAAAGCTGTGATTGATGTGGACAGAGGAGAATTGGTCCTTCAAGTGAATGAGGATTCCCTTGTGTTTAAAGCTCAAGGATCTCCCTCTGTAACCATAGAGAGGAAGCATGAAAAGCTTCTCTAAATGCAAAGTCAAATAGAGCCCCCACATTCAAACTCTAAGTTTGGTGTTGGGAGGCCATCATCATGCTCTGAGTATCTGTGAGGCTCCATGAGAGCCCACTGTCAAGCTATTGACCTTAAAGAAGCGCTTGTTGGGAGGCAACCAAATTTTATTTGATTACATATATTTTCTATTGTTATTTTATATTTTTTGTAGGTTGATGATCATGTGAAGCCACAAAAACAACTGAAAAGGCAAAAACAGAATGAAAAATAGTATAAAAAATAGCACACCCTGGAAGAGAAGCTTACTGGCGTTTAAACGCCAGTAAGGGTAGCAGAATGGGCGTTAAACGCCCAGTATGACACCATTCTAGGCGTTTAACACCAGAAAAGGGAGAAAAGCTAGCGTTTAAACGCCAGAAAGGGGAGAAAAGTTGGCGTTAAATGCCAGAGATGGGCAGCAACCTGGCGTTTAACGCCAGGATTGGCAATCAAGGGGGCGTTTACACGCCAAAATGGTGCAGGGATGAGAAATTCTTGACACCTCAGGATCTGTGGACCCCACAAGATCCCCACCTACCTCAACTCTCTCTCTCTCTCTCTCTCTTCTTCACACCTTCCCATAATACCCTTCCCTAAATACCCTTTACTAATCACCTCAATACTCCTTCCCCAAAAACCCCTCACCTATCAAATCCTACCCTCTTCTCCATAATCTCTTCACCAATCCACATCCATCCATCATAAAACCCCACCTACCTCACCATTCAAATTCAAACCACTTTCCCTCCCAAACCCACCAATACATGGCTGAACCCTACCCCTCTCTCCACTCCTATATAAACCAATCTTCACTCCTTTATTTTCACACATCATACACACTACTTTTCCCCCTTGGCCGAACCAGTAAACCCCCTCCATCTCCTCCATTTTCTTCTTCTACTCTTTTCTTTCTTCTTTTGCTCGAGGACGAGCAAGCCTTCTAGTTTGGTGTGGTAAAAGCGTTGCTTTTTGTTTTTCCATAACCATTTATGGCACCAAAGGCCGGAGAAACCTCTAGAAAGAGAAAAGAAAAGGTAATTGCTTCCACCTCTGAGTCATGGAAGATGGAGAGATTCATCTCAAGGGTGCATCAAGACCACTTCTATGAAGTTGTGGCCAAGAAGAAGGTGATCTCCGAGGTCCCTTTTAAGCTCAAAAAGGGTGAATATCTGGAGATCCGACATGAGATTCGAAGAAGAGGTTGGGAAATTCTCACCAACCCCATTCAACAAGTCGGGATCTTAATGGTTCAAGAGTTCTATGCCAATGCATGGATCACCAAGAACCATGATCAAAGTGTAAACCCGGACCCAAAGAATTGGCTTACAATGGTCTGGGGGAAATGCTTAGATTTCAGTCTGGAAAATGTAAGGTTGGCATTCAACTTGCCCATGATGCAAGGAGATGCACGCCCCTACACTAGAAGGGTCAACTTTGATCAAAGGTTGGACTAAGTCCTCATAGACATTTGTGAATAGGGCGCTCAATGGAAGAGAGATTCAAGAGGGAATCCGGTTCAACTAAGAAGGCATGACCTCAAGCCCGTGGCTAGGGGATGGTTGGAGTTCATCCAATACTCAATCATTCCCACTAGCAACTGGTCTGAAGTTACTATAGACCGGTCTATCATGATCCATAGCATCATGATTGGAGAGAAAGTAGAAGTTCATAAGGTTATATCCCTAGAATTCTACAAGGTGGCGGACAAATCCTCTACTTTGGCAAGATTAGCCTTCCCTCATCTCATTTGTCACCTCTGTAATTTAGCTGGAATTGACATAGAGGAAGATATCCTTATTTATGAGGGCAAGCCCATCACTAAGAAAAGGATGGAGCAAACAAGAGAGCCCACTCATGAACCTCACCAAGAGCATGAGGAAATTCCTCATCATGAAATCCCTGAGATGCCTCAAGGGATGCACTTTCCTCCACAAAACTATTGGGAGTAAATCAACACTTCCCTAGGAGAATTAAGTTCCAATATGGACAACTAAGGGTGGAGCACCAAGAGCATTCCATCCTCCTCCATGAAATTAGAGAAGACCAAAGAGTCATGAGGGAGGAGCAACAAAGGCAAGGAAGAGATATTGAGGAGCTCAAGCACTCCATAAGATCTTCAAGAGGAAGAACAAGCCTCCATCACTAAGGTGGACCCGTTCTTTAATTTCCTTGTTCTTATTTTTCTATTTTTCGAAAATTATGCTTTATGTTTTATTTATGTTTGTGTCTTATTACATGATCACTAGTGTCTAAGTGTCTATGCCTTAAAGCTATGAATGTCCTATGAATCCATCACCTTTCTTAAAAAGAAAAATGCTCTAAAAACAAAAGAACAAGAAGTACATGATTTCGAATTCATCCTTGAAACTAGTTTAATTATTTTGATGTGGTGACAATACTTTTTGTTTTCTGAATGAATGCTTGAACAGTGCATATTTTTGATATTGTTGTTTATGAATGTTAAAATTGTTGGATCTTGAAAGAATAATGAAAAAGGAAAAATGTTATTGATAATCTGAAAAATCACAAAATTGATTCTTGAAGCAACAAAAAGCAGTTAATAGAGGAAAAAAATTATATGCGAAAAAAATATAATATAGAAAAAGAAAAAGCAAGCAGAAAAAGCCAATAACCCTTTAAACCAAAAGGCAAGGGTAAAAAAAAGGATCCAATGCTTTGAGCATTAATGGATAGGAGGGCCTAAAGGAATAAAATCCTGGCCTAAGCGGCTAAACCAAGCTGTCCCTAACCATGTGCTTGTGGCGTGAAGGTATCAAGCCAAAAGCTTGAGACTGAGCGGTTAAAGTCGTGGTCCAAAGCAAAAAGAGTGTGCTTAAGAGCTCTGGACACCTCTAATTGGGGACTCTAGCAAAGCTGAGTCACAATCTGAAAAGGTTCACCCAGTCATGTGTCTGTGGCATTTATGTATCCGGTGGTAATACTGAAAAACAAAGTGCTTAGGGCCACGGCCAAGACTCATAAAGTAGCGGTGTTTAAGAATCAACATACTGAACTAGGAGAATCAATAACAATATCTAAATTCGGAGTTCCTAGAGATGCCAATCATTCTAAACTTCAAAGGATAAAGTGAGATGCCAAAACTGTTCAGAGGCAAAAAGCTACTAGTCCCGCTCATCTAATTGGAGCTAAGTTTCATTGATATTTTGGAATTTATAGTATATTCTCTTTTTTTTATCCTATTTGATTTTCAGTTGCTTGGGGACAAGCAACAATTTAAGTTTGGTGTTGTGATGAGCGGATAATTTATACGCTTTTTGCAATTGTTTTTAGGTAGTTTTCAGTATGTTTTAATTACTTTTTAGTATATTTTTATTAGTTTTTATTCAAAATTCACATTTTGGACTTTACTATGAGTTTGTATGTTTTTCTGTGATTTCAGGTATTTTCTGGCTGAAATAGAGGGACCTGAGCAAAAATCTAATTCAGAGGTTGAAAAAGGATTGCAGATGCTGTTAGATTCTGACCTCCCTTCACTTGAAGTAAATTTTCTGGAGCTAAAGAGGCCCAATTGGCTCGCTCTCAATTGCGTTAGAAAGTAGACATCCTGGGCTTTTCATCAATATATAATAGTCCATACTTTGCCTAAGATTTGATGGCCCAACTGGCGTTCCAAGTCAGCATAAAAATTCTGGCGTCAGAACGCCAGAACTGGCATAAAAGCTGGAGTTAAACATCCAAACTGGCACCAAAGCTGGCGTTTAACTCCAAGAAAAGTCTCTACATGTGAAAGCTTCAATGCTCAGCCCAAGCACATACCAAGTGGGCCCGGAAGTGGATTTCTGCTTTAATTACTTATATCTGAAACCCTAGGCTACTAGTTCATTATAAATAGAACCTTTTGCTATTGTATTTTCATCTTTTGATCATTTTTGAGACTATCTTTGTATCACTTTTGATCTCTTGATCATGTTTAGGGGGCTGGCCATTCGGCCATGCCTGGACCTTCATCACTTATGTATTTTCCACGGTGGAGTTTCTACACCCCACAGATTAAGGTGTGGAGCTCTGCTGTTCTTCATGAATTAATGCAAAGTACTATTGTTTTTCTATTCAATTCAAGCTTATTCTTATTCCAAGATATTCACTCACACTTCAACCTGTTGAATGTGATGATCCGTGACACTCATCATCATTCTCACCTATGAACACATGCTTGACAACCACTTCCATTCTATCTGCAATAGCTTGAGTGTGTATCTCTTAGCCTCCATTCCGACAGATCGGAGTCTTCGTGGTATAAGTTAGAATCAATTGGCAGCCATTCTTGAGATCCGAAAAGTCTAAACCTTGTCTGTGGTATTCCGAGTAGGATCTGGGATGGGATGACTGTGACGAGCTTCAAACTCGCGAGTGTTGGGCATAGTGACAGACGCAAAAGGATCAATGGATCCTATTCCAACATGATCGAGAACCAACAGCTGATTAGCTGTGCGGTGACAGCGCATTTGGACCATTTTCACTAAGAGGACGGACAGTAGCCATTGACAATGGTGATCCCCCAACATAAAGCTTGCCATGGAAAAGAGTATGAATGATTGAATGAGCAAAGCATCTCCATACGCTTATCTGAAATTCTCACCAGCGAATTACATAAGTACTTCTATCCTATTTTATATTTTATTTATATTTTAATTATCAAAACTTCACAACCATTTGAATCCACCTGATTGAGATTTATAAGGATGACCATAGCTTGCTTCAAGCCGACAGTCTCCGTGGGATCGACCCTTACTCACGTAAGGTTTATTACTTGGACGACCCAGTGCACTTGCTGGTTAGTTGTGCGGAGTTGTGAAAAAGAATTGAGATTATGAACGTGCGTACCAAGTTTTTGGCGCCGTTTTAGAGATCACAATTTCGTGCACCAGATGACTTCCAGGCTCCCCGACAACAGCGCCAATGTTCCGAGGGTTACCTGAAACTGAAGGTCGATCTCGGATGAGATCTGCTGTGGTGGCCGGAGCTATCGTGTCTGACTTGTTGGAACTAGTGGAGCTGGAGATGCTGTTGATCCTTCGTCATCAAAGGGTGGTGGTACCTGCAAGACACTTCGATGCTTAAGTTAGCATGGGCTTAAAGTAGGTTTTTAGTAGAATCAGAGTATGAGTTATACCTGGGTGCTCTAGTGTATTTATAGTAGTGTGGGCTGACTTTTCTAGATAAGATAAGTTAGTTATCTTATCTTATCTTTAAGTGAGGTCATCTTATCTCTAAGGGGAATCGCCTCTATCTTTCTAGGCTTTAGTTGCCTTTAGATTGGGCTATGTCCCTTAGTTTGGGCCGTCTTGGGCTTCTTGTAGTGATTTGGCCGAACTCTTTAAATGAAGAGGTCGAAAAAACTGACCTAAAGAGGTCGGTCGCTTTGTCTTCGATCACCCTAGGTCGGATAGCTCAACCCAGGGTATGAACATTAAGCATCAAAGGGACAAGCTTAAAAGCGAGTCCAAATATTATATATGGGATGACCCATATTTATGGAGGTATGGTACTGACCAGATAATTAGAAGGTGTGTGCCTCAATCAGAATTCCAGTCAATTTTAGAGGCCTGCCACTCCTCTGGGAATGGTGGACATTTTGGTCCTCAAAGAACAACTAGAAAAATTTTAGACTGTGGATTCTGGTGGCCCACTCTTTTTAAGGATGCTACTGCCTTCTGTAAATCTTGCTCCCCATGCCAAAGGTTTGGAAATATATCCAAGAGGGATGAGATGCCCCAACAGCTTATGTTATTCTGTGAAATTTTTTATGTTTAGGGTATTGATTTCATGGATCCATTTCCAAACTCTAGTGGTTTCTTTTACATATTGTTAGCAGTTGATTATGTTTCTAAATGGGTGGAAGCAATTCCTACCCATATTGATGATGCTAACACTGTTGTCTCCTTTGTTCGAAATAATATTATCTGTCGCTTTGGATCACCACGAGCAATCATGAGTGATCAAGGCACTCATTTTCGTAACAGGAGATTGACAGGTCTACTGAAGAAACATGACATTGTTCACAAGGTAGCAACGGCTTACCATTCTCAGACCAATGGGCAAGCCGAGGTGTCTAACAGAGAGATAAAGTGCATACTGGAGAAGATTGTCAAGCCTCATAGAAAAGACTGGAGCACCAGGCTCGTAGATGCGCTCTGGACTTATCGGACAGCATACAAGACACCCATTGGAATGAGTCTATTCCGCCTAGTCTATGGCAAAGCCTGTCACCTTCCAGTGGAGGTGGAGCACAAAGCTTTCTGGGTGGTAAGTGAATGCAACATGGGATTTGAGAAGGCCAGTGCTGAAAGGAAGCTGCAACTAGCAGAACTGGAGAACCTTTGACTTGAAGCATATGACAACTCCAGGCTATACAAAGAGAGGGTGAAGGCTGTGCATGACAAGTATATCAAGAGAAGAGAGTTCAGACCTGGGGAGCTGGTTCTCCTTTACAACTCAAGGTTGAAGCTCATGCTAGGCAAGCTACGTTCAAGATGGGAAGGCCCCTACCGGGTGGAAAAGGATGAGCCATATGGCGTCTTCCACCTGAGTCGTCCTTCGAGTTCCAAATTCATCAAGATCAACAGCCACCGCTTAAAGCTGTATCATGGTGAGAAGATGAAGCATAACAAGGAGCTGGAGATCTTCCTCTTGGAAGATCCACCAACAGAAGAAGACTAAGCTTGTGGACCGTCCAACTTAAGGACGTAAAAGAAAAGTGCTAGGTGGGAGACAACCCACCATGGTATGATCGTCTCTTTTTATTCCTAATTTTATTTTATTTTATTTTTATCAGTGTTCATTCATAATTTCTGGGTAATCATCTGCATTCTGCATATAAAAAAAAGAGCATACGACGCGCAAGCGTCTAGGACGCGCACGCGTCACTTGTGAATGCGAAAAGAATAGGAATTGAACAGAGAATTGTGCGGGAGTGGCGCTGGAACTATGCCTTACGCGCAAACTAGCCCACGCGTACGCATATCTCACGCATGCGTGTTGCTTGCGCTTTATCAACCCACGTGTAAGCGTTCCTAACGTGCACACGTGGCTGTGGCAATCGGCGTAAATGTGCTTCCGAACAGAGAGTTGTGATGGTCTGGGGCTGGCACTATGCTAGAGGCACAAACTCACTCACGCGTACGCGTCCCTTCACCTAATGGCCACCCACGCGAGCACGTGCCTGACGTGCACGCGTCGTATGAAATTATGGCCCCAACCCAGAATGAACAGAGAGTTGTGCCTGTGCGAGGCTGGCTTCGTGCGATTCGCACAACCAAGGGCATGTGTGCGCGTGCCAGATGCTTACGCGTCACCTTCAATTTTGCGCAACACATGCGTACGCGTGCTGTACGCGTACGCGTCGCATGTTCCACACAACTACACCAGTACGCCGCCCAGATTTTAATTTCCCCCTCCCAAATCCTAATTCTCTTTCATTCCTAATTCTTTATTCTTTCTTCCTCCTTCTTTCTTCCTTCTTCCTTCTTACTATTTACTACTTTCGTCTTCCCTTTTTCATCTTCTACCTCAGGTTCTTTTCTTTCTCTCCTCTACTCTCTCATTCTTCTTTCAATTATTGCATTTAATTATTTTTCTTTCTTCTCAATTTTATATTACCTTAGTTATTTGTGGTTTCTTTTTCATGTATTTTTATGTTGGTGTTAGAGCTTTATTTGGATGTTACTTTCTTATACTTAAACTTGTGGATATTATGAGGAGTGATTTAACAATTGACATTTAATTTTGGGTCTCATATACACTTGGATTCATTATTCTACTTTCTATTTTAACTTGCACACCAAGTGTTTGTGAAAAAGCTCTTATGGTATTTTGAATCCTATTTTATTTTACTCTTATACTTTAATGCCTCTTTTTCACAACATTTGTACTCCACATGTATTTGGGATTATCATTCACAATTGTCATCATACAAGTGCTCTTTAATTTAACACATTTAATAATTGATGCTTGAGTTATGCTTCTCATGCCTATTACTTGCATGCTTTTACCCTCTTGCATCTAATTATTATGAATTGCCTTTTTGCTACATGTTGTAGCTACCATGTATTTAAGCTATTATCTTTTCTTTGGCATTCATTATCACTTGGAATTTTCTTCCTCCAGTTTTTAGTTATATATATTTAACATCCTTCCTCTTTCTTTCTTCCTTAGGAATGGGTACCAAGAAAGGAAAAGAGAAGGCCATTGGAAAGCCACCGGCAAGGAGAGGAACCAAGAGAGCTTTGGCTAAGGCGCCACCATCTACCAGCGTCAAGCCGCCTACAAAGCGGGTGAAGAGGATCATTAAAGTTGATGAAGCAGAGAAAGCCTTTCCTGCACGGGACTCCATACGGTTCACTAACTGTTATTGCGAGCAGATGTTCCCCATCCTAGCTGAGAGGAACTACAATAATGAACATCTACTCATTGTCCTAACCCATTTTGTGGATTTTGTGGAACCCCGCATCGAGAGGAGACAGTGGGGATTTTTGAGGAGGCAGGCGCGAGAGGCCAACCTATCATGGGTAGTTGAATTCTACTCCAACTTCTACTCGCCTACTCCGCAGACTGTCTATGTTCGTCAACAACAAGTCCCTATCTCCGAGAGTGCCAGAGAGTACTAGAGCTTCTACTTAGCCCAGAGGAATTGGATGCATATCAAGAAGCCTCTCTTAAGCATCAGATGTATCAGTTTGACTGGGATAGCGTCCTTGGAGTTATAGCCCAACCTGGCAGCACCTGGATCTATGGGCAGCATCGATCAAAACCCAAGAGCATCTCAGCCCAATCACTTACCTTGGAGGCTCGCGTGTGGGCACAGATTATGTCCCACTATATCTTTCCGAGAACTCACGAGTCCACCTTCACAGTGGACATGCCTGTTCTCATCTGGTGCATCCTGACAGAGCAACCTCTCAACCTGCCCTAACTCATCCGGCAGGCAATGGGATACGTACAGATTGCAGGTAACCTGTCTTTCCCCGTCTTGGTTTCAGATTTAGTCTCTGTAGTAGGTGTGTCCTATCAGGTAGGAGACACGAAGGTCATAATCCCTAGGGCCGACCAGTATGTCCTGAATGGGAAGTACATTAGGCCACCAGTTCCCTCTGCGAGCCGGCCTCCAAGCCCATCTTTGGACACTCCTCCTTCTTTTACTCCACCATCATCCACACCAGAAGCACCATCCACCCATTAGATGTTCCTTCAGATCCTTGAGAGGTTCGACCGGCAAGACCAGCGGATGGAGCAAATGGAGCGCCGTAACAAGCGTTATGGTTTATCGTGTGCTTATTTTAGGGGATTTTATCACCTTTTCCCACATTTATTCAATGAAATAGCATGGTTTTGTAATTCTCCCTTAAATTATGCTTAAGTGTAAAGACATGCTTTTTAGGACCTTAAATTGGTGATTTTAACTCACTTTAATTCCATTCGATGCCTTGATGTGTTTGTTGAGTAATCTCAGGTTCATAAGGCAAGTATTGGATGAAAAAAATGAGGAGAAAAGCATACACAGTGGAGAATGCATGAAGAAACAAAGATTGGAAATACTTCAATGGACGTGCACGCGTACAAGGCACGCACGTGCAGAAGTGGCATCGCATAGCGACGCGCACGCGTACATGACGCGTACGCGCGGATGAGAAAAATGGCCAAGCAACGCGCATGTGCACATGGCGCGTACGCGTCGGTACTCGCACGTGACCCACTTAAAGGCAAAACGCTGGGGGCGATTTCTGAGCTGTCCAGGCCCAAATCTAACTTGTTTCTGAGTGTATTTCATGCAGAATTGAAGCCTAATTAAGGGGAAGAAATTGTTTGTAACATAGCATCATGTAGGTTAGTTTCTAGAGAGAGAAGCTCCCTATTCTCTCTAGAATTAGGGTTCTTAGGCTATTTTGTATCGTAGATATAGGTCCAATTTCATGATTTCATCTCATTTCTTTTATGAATTCTTGCCTCTACACTTTCATTCTCTTAGTTTGTAGTGTTAATTTTCCTTTTATGTTCCTTTTGTGATGATAAACTCATGTTGGATTTGATTTACATTTAATGAAATTTAATGTTTGATGTTCTTTTAATTGTTGATTTGAGTTGTGAATTTACTTTTCTTACAATTGGTAGTTGATAGATTTATTATTCTTGTATTTTTACCATGCTTTCTATTTGTACCCACCAAGTGTTTGACAAAATGCTTGGTTGGGCTTTAGAGTAGACTTTGAGCATTCTTAGCTTGGAAAGAGTAATTAGGTGATCTTGAGTCATTAAGACCCAACTCATGTTGGTGATCTAGAGTTGTTAGCTAGTATTGTTTCCATTAACTCTAATCTCTTGCTAATCCAATTAGTGAGTTGATTAGGACCTTTGAATTGAGATTAGCTAGTCTTGTTAGACTTTCTTCGAGTGTGAAAATAATGTGATACCTTCTTCCATCTTTGGGGATGACGTAATGAGATAAATTCTTGTTTATTATTGTAATATGATTGATTAGTCTTGTTTGACATTCTCCCTATGTGAAGATGACATGATACCTTCTTCCATTTGTTGGAGTTGACTAGATAAGATGAATTAATCATTGTATGACTAGGATAGAAAGCCTATGATCTCAACCCTTGCCATGAATCTCTCTTTTTATTACTTGCTTTCTCTTATTTACTTGTCTTCTTTAAATACTTGCTTGATTTACATTTCTTGCCATCTATTTTTATTGCCAATTAAAAATCAAACCCCTTGGTCCTTCATTGCCAATAATTGAACACGTCATTGCAATTCCTTATGAGACGACCCGGAGTCTAAATACTTCGGTTAATTTTCATTGGGGTTTATTACTTGTGACAACCAAACTTTTTGATGTGGGAATTGTTTGTCGGTGTAGAACTATACTTGCAATGAAATTTCAATTGTGAAATTCTATGCCACCAAAGAATTCGCTCATCAAAATGGCATCGTTGTCGGAGAATTGCAATGGTGATATGTTATTGGCTATTGTATATATTGTGAATAGCTTGATTGTTGGTTTGTTTGTTAGTTTTTGCTAGTTTTAGAATTTGGTTTTCTTTGTTTCTTATTAGAATTTGTTTTTGTTTTCTCTCTCACTATGAATTCTCATCACTTTGGCTATAAGTTTGGTTCAAACTATGTTGTAGGAAATGGAAGCTTCAATGAGGATGTGCATCAAGGATTTGGAAATCAAAGATGGGAGGAGCCTCAAGCTTATAGACAACCTTCTTGGCAACAACCTCCTCCGAACTCTTATGGGTATAATCCAAATCCTAATGCATACCAATCTAATGTATGTGATGACCCTTATTGTGATTGTCAACCACAACCACCACATACATATGAACTCCCTCCTCAATATAGCCCTCAACAACCATACTCACAAGCCCTATACCACCATCTACCTCCATATGATCCTAACCCGTATCCACCATACCAACCACCATATCAACCATACTTAGAGCCACCACCATTCCAACACCAATACTCCCAAGAACCACAAAGTCCTTACACACCACCTCAAGAATTTCACCAACATGAACCACCTTCCAATTACAATAACCTTCCCTCAAATAATGAACCCTCTCTTCCACCACCACCTCCCGATGAAGCCCTCACGCTAGACTTAAGAGATCTTGAATCTCATATCTTAAGGCAACACGAGAAGGATGAAAAGAAGTTTAAGGAGTTGAGAGCTAAGATGGCTATCATGGTAGAAGCCATTGGCAACATAGTCTCATCCCGCCTAAGCCTATGCGATCAAGGCACTCCCATTGTTGAATGTGGAGAAGCAACCAAAGAGCTTAGTGAGGGAGTGAATTTGAAGCTCCAAGGTGAGGAAGAGGAGTTAAAGCAAGAAATGCAACAGGAGAAGGAGGTAGAGATTGTTGAACAAAAAGAAGTAGTGGTTGGAGCTTTAGGATATGTTGAGTACGTAGAGGAATCACAAATTGAAGAGCCTTCTTCCATAGAGTTTAAAGTTGATGTTGAGGAGGAGAGTGCACAACCTCCAAGGCACAATGTGATTGGAGAATTCGAAGAAGTGTTCCAAACAACAAGCCCTCCTATTTATGATGATTCCGAATCAACATGTGATCCTTTTGAGTATGATGAGTCCTTCCCCAATATGCTTGGAATTGATGATGAGGTAGACTTCACTAAGCCTCCTATCTATGATGAGAGTGATGGGAAAGAGGTAGAAGAACTTGGTGAAGAAGAATGTGAACTTGAGGAAGCTTGACAAGAGGAGGAACTTGAAAAATCTTGCCAAGTGGTGGAAGCCTCTAGAAGAGGATAGACGAGAGTGGAGCGTGCTTTGTCAAGATCATTAGGCACTCCTCCACCTAGGTTGTCATCCAATCCTTCATTTGAGTGGGTAAAACTTCTAACTCTTAGCTTTATTATCCCACTTGAATTTGGTTTGCTTGAGACGGATGGCCAACTTAGGGCGCTTTGCGGAATTAAGCGTAAGAGGAGGATGTTTAGTGGTTGGCATTGTAAGTCTAGGCTCATTATGGTTGGAAGCTCAAAATTGAGGAGCATGGATTGGTGTAGTGCTCAATTGAATGGGTCTAGGTGGATAGTTTGGTGCTTCCATGAGAATTCATCTCTCTTGTCACCCGGAGAAGATCACCATGATCAACTCAAGGACGGGTGTGAAAACAAAGTGTGGGATCCCGGATCGCACAAGGAAAATCAACTTTGGGAGCCTATGGTTTGTGAAGAACTTCATCCAAGCTTGGAGTTATTAACTTTGAATGATGAATCACAATGGAAGTCCAAGCATTGGTGGATGTTCAAGGATGGATTCAAGCACAAACTACCTTGATGAGGAGCTCCCCATAAGTCCAACTTAAGGACAATAAACAAAAGTGCTAGGTGGGAGACACCCCACCATGGTAACATCTTTTCATTTTTCTCTTTTGTAAATATTGATAAAATAGGTTTAATTCCTTGTTTTGATTGCCTAGTTGAGTTTATTTGGGAGTCTAGTAGGTTAAATAAGGTTTTATGATGTTTTGGTAGCTGTTTGGAGGTTTGGAATGCTTGGTTTGGTGCAAAAATATAGAAAAATTTTGAAAAAACAGAGCACCATCCACGCGCACGCGTGCTTCACGCATACGCATGAATCAAGCAATTTCGACCATCCACGTGCACGCGTCATGCACGCGTATGCGTGGATTGAATTTTCCCACTTCCTAGCCATTTTTTCGAGAGTTGTGCCTGCACTGTGCGTGTTTTGTGCCTCTCGCGCAAGGCTCTACACGCATACGCGCACCTCACGCGTACGCGTCAATTTCGAAATAACGCACCGACGCACACGCATGCCTCACGTGTACGCATCGCTGCCATTTCATCAATCCACGCTTACGCGTACATGACGCGCACATGTGGATTGCCCTGTTTCACTCACCTTCTTTTCTTCTCCTCTTTCCATTTCTTTCCTTCTTCTCTCTTCTCTTCTTTTCTTTCTACCCTTCAATCATCATCCAACACTACTAAATATCATGTAACACCATTTCTTTTAGTTAGTTAGTTAGTTTAATTTTTGTTTTTCATTATAAGTGTTGGATTACTAATCTTGTTTACCATTTACTGCTGCTTATTACTAATAGGATGTTAGTTTGACATCATTGTTGTTAATTTTCATTGTTGGATTTCTTTGTTGAGGTTGTATTTGGATACTTAGTTCGGAACTTTTCACGTTTAATGTTTTTGAATACCAAGTACTTGTTACATTGCCTTCATGCATCTTAACTCCTTAAATTGCATGTTTTGGCCACCATGCATTCATCATCTATTGTTAGGCAATTGTACATTATCAATGCATTTTTTTAGGATGCTTGTTCTAATTGACCATCACCTATTTTATGCATTGAGATTGTGGAATTGTGAAATTGGATCAAAAGCTTACCTAGTGACATATTTTTTAGCTTTTCAAGCTTTGTGGACCATGCTCGCTATGTGATTGATTTTCACTTCTATATTCTTTTCTCTAAGTTCCATAGCATCCATGTGTTCCACCTCTATGTTACTTAGGTATTGCAACAACTTTAATATGAGTCATTGTTTGATGTGTGACCTCTCTATACCATTTTGTTCATCAAGTTTACTTCCACATCAATCAACGCACATGCATTATCCAATTTCACAATTGTTTGATTTTCGCTTGAATGCTTTTATGCTTCTTCACTACTCGTTTGGTTGCCTTAACCTACAAGCCTTTTAAATTATCTTAAGCACATTAGAATGAGTGAAGTGCACGTTTTCTTTTGTGCAATGGTGACATAACTTTTTATACTAGTGTGTATGTGTGTTCTAAACCGCATGCAATTTTACCCACACACCTATTTTTCATCAATGTCACACTAATTCACTCACTCCATTCTAGTGGTTCTTACCTCATTCCAACAACTCACACTTTCTTGCTCTTGTATTTTCTCATCTTATGGTATTTATTTTATTTTTCATGATTGATGCACCACAAGCAAAAATAGAAGCGGAAGGAAGAACACGCAGCACCGGTTAACCCGCCAGCTGAAGGTGGCAACTCAGAAAGTCGCCGTACCCCCTTGCTCATTTTTAGTGCACCGAGGATGGTGCAAACTTTTAAGTGTGGGGAGGTCGTCCGACCATTCAGCATTTTTGGGTAACAAGATTCTAATCCCAACACTCTTGCATTTCATTTTAGAATTTTTAGTTGCACTTTCTCATTTTGCATATGTATATATTAAGCTTAGTTAAAATCATGATATTTTTCAAGGATTTTATCTATAGGGCACCCCTATTGATTGAAAAAAAAATTTTAAAAACTTGCTTGAATTATATACTTTGTGGATCATGTTTTGAGCTAAGAACACAAGCATGTGAGATTTGAGCCTAATTGTGTGGTTACATCATACATAACCACTTACTTTCATTCTTGTGTGCATTATTCTCTTCCTATGATTCTAATCTTTGATTTGTTTGATTCTTTATGTCCATTACTTTGTGTATACATGCATTTATATGATTGAGGCCATTGTTCAAATAGCTCACTTACCCAAATAGCCTACCTTTTATCTTCCATTGTTAGCCAATTTTGAGCCTATGCTTAACCCATTTGTTCTTAATTGTAGCACATTACAAGCCTAAGTGAAAAATAATAAATGTCCTTAATTTGAATCTTTGATTAGCTTAGGCTAGTGAGAGTGTTCATCATTTGATTTTGGGAAAGTTAGGAACATTGGGTAGAGATAAAAGTGTGTTTTTGTATTTGTGTTGAGAATCTTGGGAATTGGGAACATACTCATGTATTAATCATGTGTAAACCATATGCATTGATGTTCTTGTATATATTTTAGTTCAAAAAAAATAAAATAAAATAGAAATAGAAAAAGAAAGAAAAAGAATTGCAATAAAAAGGGGACAAAAATGCCCCAAAGTTCAAAGTTCAATAAAAATCAATGCATATGAGTTGTGATCAAAAAGAGAGTGCATGAGTGTGTGAAAAGTGAAGAATGTGTATTTAGGTTTGTTTAGAAGTGTATAGGTTGTCATAGGTTAGGTAGGAAGTTTAAGTTAATCAAAGATCCAAATTTCAAGCTCACTTGACCATAAGCATCCTACCTTGACCCTAGCCCCATTACAACCTATGAAAAAGTCCTCATGATATTTGTATGCATGCATGAAATAATTGTTGATTGTTAGATGAAAAACAAATCTTGGAAGGCATGATTAGGGGAGAATTGAGTGAATCAACCCCATACACTTGAGCGACTAGAGCGGATACACATCCGGTGAGGGTTCGATCACTCAATTACATGTTTCCACCCATGATCATCTTTTCTTGCAAGTTTGTAAAATCTTTCAATGATTCAATTAAATTGTGGGTTTGCTTTGATTGCTATTGCTTTATCCCTTGCACTTGTATATGTATTCTTGGAAATTGACTTGTTTTGACCAACTGGATGCATTCATGTAGATAGATTGCATATAGAAAGGTTGCATTTAGTTAGTTTGCATTGAATAAATATTGATACCCCTTTGCTCTTTCTTGATTTTAGCATGAGGACATGCTTAGTTTAAATGTGGAGAGATTTGATAAACCCCAGTTTTGTGGTTTATCTTGTGCTTATTTTAGGGGATTTTATCACCTTTTCTCACAGTTATTCAATGAAATAGCATGGTTTTGTAATTCTCCCTTAAATTATGCTTAAGTGTAAAAACATGCTTTTTAGGCCCTTAAATTGGTGATTTTAACTCACTTTAATTCCATTCGATGCCTTGATGTATTTGTTGAGTGATCTCAGGTTCATAAGGCAAGTATTGGATGGAAGAAATGAGGAGAAAAGCATACAAAGTGGAGAATGCATGAAGAAACAAAGATTAGGAATACTTCAATGGACGCGCACGCGTACATGGCGCGTACGCGCGGATGAGAAAAATGGCCAAGCAACGCGCACGCGCACATGGCACGTACACATCGGTACTCGCACGTGACCCACTTAAAGGCAAAACGCTGGGGGCGATTTCTGAGCTGCCCAGGCCCAAATCCAACTTGTTTCTGAGTGTATTTCATGCAGAATTGAAGCCTAAGCAAGGGGGAGCAATTATTTGTAACTTAGCATCATGTAGGTTAGTTTCTAGAGAGAGAAGCTCCCTCTTCTCTCTAGAATTAGGGTTCTTAGGCTATTTTGCGTCTTAGATCTAGGTACAATTTCATGATTTCATCTCATTTCCTTTATGAATTCTTGCCTCTATACTTTCATTCTCTTAGTTTGTAGTGTTAATTTTCCTTTTATGTTCCTTTTGTGATGATGAACTCATGTTGAATTTGATTTACATTTAATGAAATTTAATGTTTGATGTTCTTTTAATTGTTGATTTGAGTTGTGAATTTACTTTTCTTGCAATTGGTAGTTGATAGATTTATTATTCTTGCATTTTTGCCAAGCTTTCCATTTGTACCCACCAAGTGTTTGACAAAATGCTTGGTTGGGCTTTAGAGTAGACTTTGAGCATTCTTGGCTTGGAAAGAGTAATTAGGTGATCTTGAGTCATTAAGACCCAACTCATGTTGGTGATCTAGAGTTGTTAGCTAGTATTATTTCCATTAACTCTAATCTCTTGCTAATCCAATTAGTGAGTTGATTAGGACCTTTGGATTGAGATTAGCTAGTCTTGTTAGACTTTCTTCGAGTGTGAAGATAATGTGATACCTTCTTCTATCTTCGGGGATGACGTAATGAGATAAATTCTTGTTTATTATTTTAATATGATTGATTAGTCTTGTTTAACATTCTCCCTATGTGAAAATGACATGATACCTTCTTCCATTTGTTGGAGTTGACTAGATAAGATGAATTAATCATTGTATGACTAGGATAGAAAGCCTAGGATCTCAACCCTTGCCATGAATCTCTCTCTTTATTACTTGCTTTCTCTTATTTACTTGTCTTCTTTAAATACTTGCTTGATTTACTTTCCTTGCCATCTATTTTTCTTGCCAATTAAAAATCAAACCCCTTGGTCCTTCATAGCCAATAATTGAACACTTCATTACAATTCCTTGTGAGACAACCCGAAGTCTAAATACTTCAGTTAATTTTCATTGGGGTTTGTTACTTGTGACAACCAAATTTTTGATGTGGGAATTGTTTGTCAGTGTAGAACTATACTTGTAACGAGATTTCAATTGTGAAATTCTATACCACTAAAGAATTCGCTCATCACTTACTCATGTAAAAATTGAAAAACCATATGCATTGATATATTATGCTTTCATTTATATATACATTTAAAAAAATTAAAAAAAAAAAATATATATATATATATATATATATATATATATATATATATATATATATACCAAAAATACTTATGAATAGGGGACAAAATTACCCCAATGCTAAGTTGAATAAAAGATCAATGCATATATGGTGGAATTAAAAATTGATACATGAGTATGTGATACAAATATGGGATTTTTGGGTAGCTAGGCATGATTTTAGAATTACATTGAATGTGTGTGTGTTAGGAGAGAGCTTAGGTTAGTCAAAGATTCATATTATAGCTCACTTGGCGATACTTATATCCTCACCCTTGCCTTAGCCCCATTACAACCTTGAAAAGACCTCATGATGTTTGCATTGGTACACTAAATATTTGTTGATTGGTTAGATGAAGGACAAAGTTTTAGAAAGCATGACTAGAGAAGAGTAGAGTGGTTGACCCTAGACACCTGAGAGATTAGAGTGCATATACACTTCCAGTGAGTGTTCAATGTTTGATTCTATGTTCTCTGCTTTCATGAGCCATCTTCTTACAAGTTTACTTGCCTTTTATTGTGTGATTTAAATTAGTGGAACCTTATTTATGTTTGTCTTGGAGAACTTGTTTACTTTTAACCAAGTAGATAGAAACATCTTAACATATAGTTGCATTCATATACATAGGTTGCATTGCATCAGTCCTACTTTCCCCCAATCATTCTTTCGGTCTCCTTGAGCTGAGCATGAAGACATGCTAATGTTTAAGTGTGGGGATATTGATAACCACTATTTTATGGTTTATCTTGTGCTAAATTGAGTGGTTTTTATCAATTCTTTGCACACTTATTCATATAATTTGCATGGTTTTACAAATCCTTCCCAATTTTGTTCTATAATTGAAAACTTGCTTCCTAAGCCTTTAAAGTGTGTATTTTTAATTCTTCTTTATACCATTCAATGTCGTGATCTGTGTGTTTACTGTTTTCATGCTATATAGGGCAGGAATGGCTTAAAGGATGGAGAGGAAGCTTGCAAAAATGGAAGGAACACAAGAAAAAAAGGAGATGACCAGCGAAGATTGATGCGCACGCATGGCTCACGCGTGCGTGTGACTTGAAGCCTTCCACAGCAACGCGTACCCGTAACTGACGCGTACACGTGACAAGCGAAATTGCATGGCGACGCGTGCGCACGACTGACGCGTATGCATGACGTGCGCCACAGGCAGAAATCGCAGAGGACGCTGGAGGTAATTTTGGGCTGAGTTTGGACCTAGTTTTTGGCCCAGAAACACAGACTAGAGCCAGGGGACAAGCAGAGACTCAACACACATTCACTTTTACACAATTTTTAGTTTTAGTTTGAAATCTTAGAGAGAAAAACTACTTCTTTCTCTAGGGTTCTTCACATTCATAGTTTTAGAGTTTTAGGCTTTTGATTGGGATATTGAGAAGAGTTACTACCTCCGTTGAAGTTTCCATCATTCTAGTTTGTTTTCTTATGTCCTTACTCTTTTATCACCCATTTACCCTGTTCAGAATTACATATGGATATCTTTGATTTTGGAATTTATTAATGCAAGAATTATTTTTACATTTAATTTCATTATTGGCTTGAGTATCATCTCCCCTTGATTTATTATTTCAAAATTAGTTTTTATCAATTTAATTTTAGTTACCATGTCTCTTCTCTATTCCCTTTACATGTCTGCGAAATTGGCATCCATGCCAATGGAGTAGGTTCTTAACTTGACTTGGGAGTTGATTAATAGGAGACCCTTGAGTTGGAATACTCAAGTGTTAGTTTGCAATTGGAAGTTGTTGGTTAACTCTCTAGTCACTAACGCTAATCCTTCCATAGGAGAGGATTAGGACTTGTGAATCAGAGTTGGCTCAATTACTTGACTTTCCTTTATTTGGTAAAGGTTAACTAAGTAAAAACAACAACCCCTTACTATTACACTTGGAAAAAATTCAACAAGGATAGAACTTTCAATTAATCTTCTCCTTGTCAAGGCTTCTTTATTTCAATTACACAAAATCTTTCGTTAATTTTCATTGCTTTAATTTATGATCATTTATTTTTCTGTTCTCCAACTTTAAATTTTCTCGGAAAATTCCTAACCAATAAATTGCACTCTTTTGTCAACTCGTTGGGAGACGACCTGGAAACTCTACTCCCAGTAATTTATTCTCAATTTGTGACAATTATTTCTAAATTGATAAGCGGAGTTTTCGTCGGTTAAGAACTGTATTTGCAACGCTATTTTTACTATAAATTCTTAATCGGCAATTTTCCGCCCGTTAATGTTCAAAGGAATCATCTACACTGACCCCATTTAAATTGCCATATGTGCTGCTTGAAGCCATGTTTATAAAAAGAAGCCTTTGTCGCTCACACAACAGCACTACAATCTCTTATAATATCACGCAATACATGCTTCCTACGTCACTGCACATAGCGATATGAAATCTTCAGGTCAATTTCTGCATAAAGGAAACATAGAAAGATTCGGAATTCAAAAATACATAGAGCCACAAGCTCAACTATATAAGTATTTCAGTAAAAGGTTCCACGTTCCATTCATTCACGAATGCAATCTCAAACTACTTTCCTTCACTGCCTCTAAGCTTTCTGCCTACATAACTACTGGGTGCTAATCTTCACATATTGCTACACAACCTTTTTTAGACGCCTAAAATCTGTTATTAACACAACTATATTCATATGCCTAAAGGACCAATCACACCATAAAGAAAAACAGCAACAATTTAACAACCTTAACTTGCATTGCCATAGCTGCAGTAGAACACCTTAGTATCTAAACAACTACCTTACCATGAACATCTCACAACCGTCACAAACCACAAAAACACTCTCTCTACCAAACCGACTCATAATTCCTAACAAAAACAAATCCCACTTATTGTATTACGTCAATAATATTCAAATTCCATCGCCCATCCTAAATTAAATCAACCAAAATCTAATTGTGAACACATGGTGAATCACCAAACCTTCTACCCCTAACCCCAAAATAAACCCTTTCAGAACACACTACTTCATTCCTCTAACCACCATATCCATTTTATCCTTCCACATTATGATGTTTTGTTCTTACAATTTGAACATATACAAACTCAATCATTGTGATATGCAAATCTCACACTTATTAAATGCATTCGTTCAAATCCATCAAAAGAAACACAATTATAACCTCCATTACACAGATCAACACATACGTACCTTATATAACTTTGCATTCATCTTCAACATCACCAAAAGTCGAGAAAAGAAGATGTTCCAAAACTTTCAGATCTGACCACCTAACACGGTTACCAATTGATAGGTCCACAAAAGATCAACGGAGGCTAGGCAATTTATTTGCTCACATTTGCCTCCACTTACCGCATGTGAAAAAGCAATGACACACTGATAAACCACTATTTTACGATTTATTTTATACTGAATTGAGTGAATTTTATCAATTATTCATACACTTATTCATATAAATTGCATGGTTTTACAAATCCTTCCTAATTTTGTGCTATGATTGAAAACATGCTTCTTTGGTCTTAAATTCACTAATTTTAATCCTCCTTTATTACCATTTGATACCGTGATATGTTCGTTAAGTGTTTTCAGGTTTTATAGGGCAGGAATGGCTTAGAGGATGGAAAGAAAGCATGCAAAAGTGGAAGGAACACAAGAAATTGAAGTTTTGAGAAACTGGTATTAACGCGTACGCATGGGCGACGCATACGCGTGACCGGTGCAACAGACATACGACACGCACGCGTGGCTGACGCCTACGCGTGGCCAGTGAAAAGCCCAGCGACCCGTACGCGTGGCTGACGCATACGCGTGACGAGCGTCACATGCTGCAATTAACAAAATTCGCTGGAGGCAAATTTTGGGCTGCTTTTGACCCAGTTTCAGGCCCGAAAATACAGATTAGAGGCTATAGAATAGAGCTGGAAGGGAATCATTCACTACACATTCATTCACACAATTTTAGGTTTTAGATGTAGGTTTTTAGAGAGAGAGGCTCTCTCCTCTCTCTAGGTTTTAGGGTTTTTAGTCTTGTTTCTTCTCAAATTCAGATTTCTTCCTTACTTTAATTTAGTTTTTCTCCTACTTTTATTTGTTCTAGTACTTTAGTTCATCTATTTCTCTCGTTGATTTCTTTATGTTGCCAATTTAGTTTATGAATTCTTCTTGTTTTCTTTAATCCATATTAATGCAATTTATGTTTCCATGTTTATGATTGCTTTCTTTAATTTGTTGTTATTGTTTCCTCTTGCAATTGTTAGTCTTAGATTTTGCTATGTCTTGTTAGTTTTCCATGCTTTCATTTTGTGCCTACCAAGTGTTTGATAAAATACTTGGTTGGATTTTAAATTAAAATTTTGTATTCTTATCTTGGATTGAGTAATTTGGAGACTCTTGAATTGTCAAAGTCTCTTGTTGGTTGGTGATTGAAAGTTACTAGTTGGCTTGAGCTTCACTAACTCTAGTCTTTGATTAGGACTTGTGAACTCAAGTTGATTTACTCACTTGACTTTCCTTCAATTGTTAGAGGCTAACTAAGTGAGAGCAATTTGAAATTACTATCACAATTGACAATGATAATGAGGATAGGAATTCCGAGTCTCAACCCTTGCTAGGAATTTTCTTAGTTGTTAGCTATTTTCTTGTTATTTACATTCCTTGCTTATCTAACTCAAAACCCAGAAAGATATAATGTCATAACCAATAATAAACATACTTCCCTGAAATTTCTTAAGAGATGACCCGAGGTTTAAATACTTCGGTTAATTTTATTGGGTTTGTATTTGTGACAAACAATTTAAACATTGATTGAGGTTTAATTGTCAGTTTAGAACTATACTTGCAACGCGATATTTTTGTCAAAATCTTTACCGACAATTTTCACCCATCAGTTTTTGGCGCCATTGCCGGAGAATTGCAAATATGTGTCTTATTATTGGTTATTGTGAATATTGTGAATATGTTTGCCTTTTTGTTTCTTTCTTAGTTGTTTCTAGTTTTAGGAGTTTATTTTTATTATTTCTTATTAGTTTTTTTTTTATTTTCTCTTGTTAGTATAAATTCTCACCCTCTTTGGCTATGAGTTTGGTTCAAATTATGTTGTAAGGAATGGAAGCTACAATGAGAACATGCATCAAGGATAGGACAATCAAAGGTGGGAGGAGCCTCAAGCTTATGAACAACCTTCTTGGCAACAACCTCCACCAACATACTATGAGCAAGAGCCATTCTAAGATGCATATCAATCTGATGGCTATGGTAGACCTCCTTGTGACTACCAACAACTACCACTATATGCCTATGAATCCCCTCCTCAATATAGCCATGAACCATACTCACAAGCCTTATCCTACCAAACACTTCCATTTGACCCTAACCCATATCCACCGTACCAACCACCTTATGAGCCATATGAGCCATATATAGAGCCACCCCAATTCCAACCCAATTACTCCCAAGAACCACCACCTCAATATACACCACCTCCAATGTATGTGAACTTTCAACCACAAGATGAATTTTTCTTTCCACCATAACCCTCCATAGGAGAATGTCCATATCCATCAATCCAATAGTACTATGATCCTACTTATGATAGCCAAGTGGAACAATAGCCAATGGATCGTCTCAAGGAAGCAATGGATCAACTTCAAGCAACCATCCGTCAAAAGTTTGACCCATGGGACTCATGCAACAAACAAAGCGTTTCCATGGATGAATGTGGAAATTCTAATGAAGAACGGTGCATGAAGGAGATCTTGGAATCTCAACTTGAGAACAAGGGACTGGAGTGTGTTGTGTAACAAGTGAAAAAGATGGAGAGTGTTGAACCGCCACATCCTTATCAAGATGACCTGCCTTCCTATTGTGAGCCCTTTCTCCCATATAATGAACCCTCCTATCCACCCCAAGTCCCAATAAATGATTCTCTCACTTCACTACTTCAAGGGCAAAGCGAGATGAAAAGGGCGATACTGGAATTCGCGGCTGCCTTGACCGAGTTAGTAAGTCGATTCGCTTTCCAACGGTTGGACACTCAAGGAACTTCCATGGCTACATGTGGAGAATCTAATGAAGAAAGTAGCATGAAGGAGATATTAGGAACTCCGGTGGAAAGTGAGGAATGTGACTTTGTATTGGAACAATTGGAGGAAGCCGTAATTATTGAAGAGGAAGAAGTGGTTGAAGACTTAGGAGATGTGATAAACCCCATTTGTAGGGTTTATCTTGTGCTTGATTTAAGGGATTTTACAACCTTTTACCCATATTTATTCAATGAAATAGCATGGTTTCATGATTGTCTCCTAATTTGTGCTTAAGTGTGAAAACGTACTTTTTAGGCCCTTAATTGTTTAATCTTGATTCACCTTTGATTCCACTAGATACCTTGATGTGTTTGTTAAGTGATTTCAAGTTGAAAAGGCTAGGAATGGATCAAAGGAAGGGAGAGGAAAGCATGCAAAGTGAAGAAATCATGAAAAGCCAAAGATTTGGAAAATGCCCATGGACGTGTGCGCGCACTACGCGCCTACGCACGGATTACGAAATGCTCCAGGAATGCGTACGCGCGCTGTGCGCGTACCTACCGAAGGCCGCACGTGATTTTTAAAGAAGAACTCGTGCCTGGCGATTTTGGAGGGTTTCTGGCCCCATTTGAAGCTGAGTTTTTGGCGAGAAAAGCTTTAAAGGACCAAGGATTGAAGGGGAAGGAGGACTTTACATCTTTTGGCTCATTTTTACACATTAGGATTAGTTTAGAGTTATTTTTAGAGAGAGAAGCTCCCACTTCTCTCTAGGATTAGGATTAGGATTAGGTTTAGTTCTTAGATCTAGGTTTCAATTCATGCTTTCATCTACTTCTACCTTTCAATTCCTTGTTGTTACATTCATCATTCTCCTATTTCTTTGTTGTAATTTCCTTTATATTGTTCCTATACTTTGTTGTAGATTCCTTCTCTTCTCTTTCAATTCAATTTGAGGTAATTCATAATAATTGTGTTTCTTTTGATTGTTGTTGCTAATTCTTTGCAATAATTGTTGTTAGATTTCATTCTAGTTGTCAATTTACTATGCTTTTCTTTGGTGCCTTCCAAGTGTTTGATGAAATGCTTGGTTGGATTTTAGTATAGATTTTGTTCCTCTTGGCCTAGGTAGAGTAATTAGTGACTCTTAAATTATCTAATTTCTTTCTTGATTGACAATTAGAAGTTGCTAATTGATTTGGATACCACTAAAGCTAGTCTTTCCCTTGGGAGTTGGCTAGGACTTGTGGAATCAAGTTGATTCATTCACTTGACTTTTCTCCATGGTTAGAGGTTAACTAAGTGGTAGCAATGGATAATTCTCATCACAATTGAGGAGAATAATGAAGATAGGACTTCCAATTCTCATAACCTTGCCAAGAGCTTTCATAGTTGTTAGTTTATTTTCATTGTATTTTACATTTCTTGTCTCCTATCTCAAAAACCCCAAAACATACCCCATAACCAATAACAAGACACTTTATCGCAATTCCTAGGGAGAATGACCCGAGGTTTAAATAGTTCGATTTATAGATTTTAGGGGTTTGTACTTGTGACAAACAAATTTTTGTATGAAAGGATTATTGCTTGGTTTAGAAACTATACTTTACAACGAGACTTCATTAGTGAAATTCTAAACCATCAAAAAATCCATTCATCAAAATGGCGCCGTTGCCGGGGATATTGCAAGGGTGTTATGTTATTGGTTTTTGTATATATGTGAATAGTGTGAATAGGTTTGTCTTTTGTTTGTTTTCTAGTTTTTGTTAGTTTTATTTTGTTTTTCCACTATGAATTCTCACTTTGGCTATGAGTTTGGTTCTCACCATGTTGTAGAAAATGTGGACTTTAATGACAACATGTACCAAGGATGGAACACTTCAAGATGGGAGAAGCCTCAAAGAACTGATCACTCCTATTGGCAACAACCTCCGGACACTTACAGGTACAATTCACATCCTAGTGCATGCCAATTCAATGATCCATATCCATCATATGACCAATCACCCATACCATATTCTCATGACCATTATGAGCAAGAACCTTTAGAACCACCACAACCCTATCAAGATTACTACCATGAACCACCTCAATACTCACCATCTTCATACCCTTACCAAGAAGAACCACCTTCTTACTATGAACCCTCTCTCCAAAATAATAAACCCTCTTATCCACCCCAAGCCCCAATAGATGATTATCTTACCTTGCTACTTCAAGGACAAGTGGATATGCAAAGGAACACCCTAGAGTTTGTGACTAACTTGACCAAGGTACTGCATACTTTAGCCTACCAATGCTTGAACACTCAAGGTGCTTCCATGGCCACATGTGAAGAATCAATTGAAGATCATAGCATGAAGGAGATATTAGAAACTCCGGTGGAAAATGAGGGATGTTATTTTGTATTGGAGCAACTAGAGGAAGCCATGATTGTTGACGAAAAGGAAGAAGTGGTCGAAGATTTAGGAGATGTTGAAAGTCCATGGGAATGTAGCATCATGGAGCACTCTTCCAAGAAGCTTGATATTGATGTTGAGGAGGATGTACAACCTCCAAGGCATATCATCGTTGGAGACTTAGAAGAGGTTTATCAAGAGATGGATTCAATCATTGAGGAATTTCTATCTACAATTGAATCCTCTCCCATTGGACATGAAGTTGAAATTATAGAAGAATGTGCACACCCTCCCATACCCTTGGTGAGCAATGAAGAAGAGAGTAGAACGGAAGAGAGCTGCCAAGGGAAAAAGGTTAAAATTGAAGAAGCTTGCGAAGAGGTGGGGATAGTCAAGGAAGAGCACAAGGAAGTGGAGCTTGCAAGATCATTGGGACCACCCCTTCCTAAGTCACCATCCTACACAACATTCAAGTAGGTAAATTTCTTATCCCTAAGCTTTACTTTCTCACTTGAATATGGTTTGATTGAAAATGATAGTCAACTTAGAGCTCTTTGTGGAGTAAAAAGTAGACGGGAGTTGTGTAATGGTTGGAAATATCACTCTAAGTTCATGATGGTAGCATACTCAAAGTTGTATAGTAATGATTGGTGGAGAACCAAATTGCATGGGTCTAGGAAGTTGTTTGGAAGTTTCTTTGAGAATTCTAAGGTCATGCCACCTGAATGAAATAATGATGACCAATTTAAGGACAGGTGTCAAAACAAAGTGTGGGACCCCGGATCGCACAAGGAAAATCAAATTTGGGAGCTCATGGTTTGTGAAGAACTCCATCAAAGCTTGAAGATATTAAAATTGAAGAATGGAGCTTATTGGAGACTCAAGCATTGGTGGATGTTCAAGAATAGCCTTAAGCACAAGCCACCTTGAGAGGAGCTCTCCATAAGTCCAACTTAAGGACAATAAACAAAAGTGCTAGGTGGGAGACACCCCACCATGGTAAATTCTTTTCAATTTTCTCTTTTGTACATATTGGTAGAATTACTTTAATTTCATGTTTAGATTTGTTGGTTGAGTTTATTTGGTAGTATAATATGTTAAATAAGGTTTTAGGGTGTTTTAGTAGCTGTTCGGAGGTTTGGAATGCTTGGATTGGTGCAAAAACATAGAAAAAAATTTTGAAAAACAGAGCACCATCCACGCGTACGCGCACCTCACGTGTACACGTGCATCAAGCATTTTCGCCAATCCACGCCACGCGCCATGTGCGCATACGCGTGGATCCCTAATAAACCACAATTTTATGGTTTATCTTGTGCTCAATTGAGTGGTTTTTATCAACTTTTTACCCACTTATTCATACTATTTGCATGGTTTTACATTTGCCTTCCTAATTATGTGCTTTGATTGAAAACATGCTTCTTTGGTCTTAAGTTCCCTATGTTTAAATCCTCTCTTATTACCATTAGATGCCTTGATATGTGTGTTGAGTGATTTCAGAGATTACAGGGCAGGAATGGCTCAGAGGATGGAAAAGAAGCATGCAAAAGTGGAAGGAATACAAGAAGTTGGAGAAATTGCTAAGCTGTCCAGCCTGACCTCTTCGCACTCAAACGACTATAACTTTAGCTACAGAGGTCCAAACGATGCGGTTCCAGTTGTGTTGGAAAGCTAACGTTCGGGGCTTCGATTTGATATATAATATGCCATAGTTTCCATGACTCTAGATGACGTGAACGCGTGCTCCACACGGACGTGCCGTAGTTCCGAAAATTAGCGTGGCAGAATTCTTCTCCAGCGATTTCTGGGCTGTTTTCGACCCAGTTTGCGGCCCAGAAAATACAGATTAGAGGCTATAAAGTGGGGGAATGCATCCATTCATGAGAAGAGGCCTTCATATTCACAATTTTAGGATTTAGATGTAGTTTTTAGAGAGAGAGGTTCTCTCCTCTCTCTTAGGATTAGGATTTAGGATCTCTCTTAGTTTTAGGATTGCTTCTCAATCCCAGGTTCAATGTTCTTTTTATTTATTTTCTCAATTTAATTTATGAATATCCATGTTAGATTTGATTTCTTTTATTAATGCAATTCGAGGTATTTTCAGATTTAATTTTACTTTGCTTTATTTATATGAATGCTTTTAATTTAATTTAGATATTTTTCCTTTTGGCTTTGGTTAAATAATTGGTGACTCTTGAGTTATCAAACTCGAGGTGTTGATTGAAAATTGAAATTCTTCAAGAATTAATCTGAGATCCAATAACTCTAGCCTTTCCCAAGGAAAGACTAGGACTTGAGGATTCAAAAATTAATTCAT